>NC_141691.1:1211125894-1211560894 GCF_964263255.1 Lissotriton vulgaris
CGCATCAGACTTTTGTATTCCTCCTGCCGAAGTCTCAAATGGTGGAGCTCCGCAGCCGTTTGTGACACAGCCATCCTCTCCTCCAAGCATATCATTTCTACCTCTTTCTGCGCCACTTCTGCCTGATTCCTCTTTTTTTCCCAGCCATTAAGGAGAGAAACTCCCCCCTCGCTACCGTCTTATACGCTTCCCAGAGAGACCGCGCCAATGCAACTGTACCTACATTCTCCAGGAAGTAACAGTCAGACATTCGAAGTACTTCCTTCTTGATAGCAGGGTCTTTCAACTGCCAAGCATTAAGCGGGGCAATACTACCAATCGCGGGCTCGTCGGAGGTAAGCTGCAGCCACAGTGGGGAATGATCAGAGATCCATCTGGCGAGGTACTTCACCTCACTAATCATAGGCGCCATTGCCGCAGGCAATAGGAGATAATCCAGTCACTTCAAGCTACCATGAGCTGCCGATACATGCGTGTAGTGTGACAGCGTTGGGTTACGCGTGCGCCAGCTATCGATCAATCCTAAAGTTTCTAGAAAGTCCGAGAGCCACCTCTGCGATTGCGGAAGCACACGCGGCGGACTACAGTCAATCTCCTCATCTAGCACAGCATTAAAGTCGCCCCCTATCACTAAGCTACCAAGGGGTAAGGCAAGAAAAACAGATCCCAAATCTCAAAAGGCGTCTGACTGGAGGCCTGGAGGAACATATACCGACAACAAGGTGACAATTTTACCCTCTACAAGCCCAGAGACTCCTGCATACCTGCCCCTCTGATCCAACCATGTAGCCTGTATTGTCAGGGGAAAGGAGTTTTTGATCAGAGTCCCAACCCCCCTGGACCCGGATGTGAATCCAGCACGTGTCACCAACCTATATCCCCCTTTGTGGAGGGCCATACATTTGTTACCCACCAGGTGTGTCTCCTGCAGCAACGCTACATCTGGGGAGTGTCTCCTAATAAGCTGGCTAACCATCCCCCTCTTAATCTTGTCCCCCAGCCCATTTACGTTCCAACTCAGCACTTTTATCCCCGACCCTCGACTACTCTGCGCCATTTGACCCTCTCAATGAAGACCGCATAATATCATGATCACCTGACACATAACAAAGAAAAAAAACAAAAATAGGAAATTTGCAATCACACATAAACAATTCCAACCCTCCACCCCCCTCCCTGCACCCCTGCTCTCGGCGTTCGCCAACCCCCAGCTCGCAGTGTGCCTGTCACCCCATGATCTAACTAACCACCTATCTAAATATAGACCGGAGGAGGAGTTCAGAGCCCCGCGGCCCCGCCCCTACCCATCGTGATGATAGCTTGCGCCTACTGCAACATAAAGTTCGAAGGGGCAGTCTCGTGGAGACGTTATTCACTGGGCCCATCACCTGCCAATCCACTAGTCCATTCAGCTAAACACCTAACATTCCTGCTGCTGTGTGGTCTGGTCATCTGCTCCCCCCTCTCCCCTGGGAGCCCCCGGAGGGCAACAACTGTCCAGCGAGTCCGACGCAACTGCCGGGTCATCAAAGAACCAAACCTTCTCCTCGGTCTCGATCCGTAGTTTAGCAGGGAACAACATAGAGTAGCCTCGATCTCTAAGTCGCCGCTTGACCCCAAGAAAACTCTGTCTCTGCCTCTGGACCGCCTGGATAAAGTCTGGAAAGAAGTTGAGGGTGGAGTTCTCGAACTTCAGGGGGCCCTCCATCCTGGAGGCCTGCAGGATAGCATCTCTGTCCCGGAAATTGAACACCCTCGCGATCAGTGGGCGCAACGGGGCCCCAGCTTCGGTCTTCCACCCGGAACTCTGTGTGCTCGCTCCACAGTAAAGAAGTTCCCCAACCCTTTCGGCTTCAGGTGCTTAAGGATAATGTCCTCCAAAAATAGATCAGGGGCCGATCCTTCACCCTTTTCCGGAACCCCAACGATGAGTATGTTATTCCTACGGCCCGTCCTTCATACTCCTCCAGCTTACGATGCATCTGGGCGCCAGACGTCTTAAGATCTTGGACATCCTGTTGCAGCTGCACTATGTCATCCGTCAAGCTCGCGGTTTTAATGTCCAGTGATTTGGCCTTCTCCCTAGTTTTGGTGAGATCGACGCGAAGTAGGTTAACTTCTATGGTCACTGTGTCCAGCTTATGATCAAGGGACGTCATCTGCTGACCCAAGGAGGTTTTAAGGCCATCAATAGCAGCCATTTCATCCTGCAGTGTAGGTTCCGATGCAGAGTCCGCCACCTCTCTGCTACCCTCCAACACCCGGCCTGATCCAGAGGGTGAGCCCCTGGGCAGCGTGTAGCGGTCCAGCTTGTTGGATTGCACCGCTCGAGATCCTTTGGCTGATCTACAAAGCTGTCTCTCGCCTTCCAGCCCCGCCGCCATTCTGGATCCGCAGCTCGCACGTGTCTCCTCCTGTCGCAACTGCTGCGATTACAAAGCCCCACCCTCTGTCTTCCAGGGGCACCGGCCATGGGCCAAAAAGGTTGCCAATTATGAGAATTTGATCACTAGCAGATCAGTGGCTTCACGAAACGTCCGCAGACAAGGCCAGCACTCCACAGCATTCAGACCCAAGCCACAGGCAACAGGTTAAAAGTCAATCTCCTTCAGCACCTCTAGCCAGTAATGCCTCAGCTGCGGGGTATGGGCCGCTACAGGACAGCCAAAATCCTTGCCCGTGTCCCCAGCACAGCCAGAGTCCCAAATGTCACGGAACAAAGAGGGCCAGTGGGGTACATCAGATGGTCTGGTCTCACAAGGGCCAGTTCAGGAGTAAAAGGCACATCAATGCACAATCCGATCATGTATGGCACCGGCCTGGGCAGAGCAGTCCTCTGCCTCCAAATAAGTGCCCAGCGGGAACTCTCGGCCTCCCGTGCCACCTCGCAGTCACACTCAAAGGCTCAACTCGGGAGGAGGGAGCCAGCCGCTCCCCACAGGCCCACTGCTCAGTCGCCTCCGAAGCAGGCGCAGCAGACGCCTGCGCCACCACTGATGCACTCTCTCAGGCCCCCCACTCGGGCTACACTGTCTGGCTCAGCAGGGGAGGCACGGCGGTATCTCCCCTCTACCCCCCCGCCGGCAGGATGATTGCTGGGTCTGCCATGGCGGGCATAGCAGTGTCTTCAATCTGCCCTTCTATCAAGTCCGGGTCGCGGCTGGTGACTTACGGCCCGGCTGCCCGGTGTTATTCAATTCTGGGCTGGCCACTGCAGCCACTCGGGTCCCCGGCTTCTCGCCCAGCGGAGGCCCAATTTATCTCCGGCCACAACTCCGGCTCTCGCCCACCTCGGGAGCCCGGAGGCAGAGCGGTCCACAGCGCTGCCCCTCCGACAGATGATCCCGAACCCAGCGCCACAGGATGTATACAGGATAGCGTGGGCAGGGCGTGGGTTGCACGGAGCTACGGGCTCACGCTGCCATATTGTATGGACGCGTAGCTCCTCCACCTTGTGCATCATGTTTAAATTTATATTTCTTCTTCCAATGTTCAAATCTGTTATAAAGATGGCAAAAGGACACTTTTTCCAGCAGTACAACATAAAAACATTCGCTACTCTGTCTGTTCCACTAAATAAAGGATAGATTTATTTTCACTGCGCGTAACACATTCTGCTTACTCTGAAGAGTAAACAGAAGTTCTTACTTTGTGAAAACACTGCAGGTAAATCCCTTCCGCTTACCCTTCACTCAAGCTCAGAAGAACCTGCTACTCCTTCAGTGTTACCCTTCTAGGTGATATAACACCAAAGTTTCACCAGCGAACTCTTTGCTATCAATCACTCACACTTTTACACAGAAAATAGTCCCTAATTTATCACTGCCAGCCCTACCAATTTACAATTTATTTACCTAGCTTCTCCGTGCTATTTCAACAGATGAGTAACCTCTGAGCAGTGTGGCTTCCATTTCCCAACCGCTATTCCTTCCCAGGATTTCCAGGTATCACTGTACCTGTGTTTCCAGACAACATAAAACAAGACACTAACTTAATTAACATGAAGAGTTAAAACATGTAATCAATAACCAATAAATCCTGTCCTATGAAATTACCAATATAATCAATAACACCATCACTTCAAATGAGCAACATTTTACCAACAGTCAAAACCCTTACTATTTTCAACACCTTAAAAATACATCCTAGCACATTAACATTTCACAACCCTATTGATACTCACACCACGCCAGCAATCAACTTTTTGCATCACCTTCCAGTACTGCTTTACCAGTCTTCAGGTTCTGAGCATTGGAGTCAGGGTTCACGACTTGGACATTTATCTAACTTGGGCAATTATTTTACTTCCCTCCTAAGGTCAATGATCCATTAGTTGAATAGTTGATTGTGAAATCAATAATCATTAACTAATCAATAACAATCATCCTCTGCTACCAGAAACTGAGCAGCGGTAATTTCATGGTAATTTCTCAACATAAAACCTCATCTACCTCGAATTTACCGCTGAAATGGTGTTGGGCCCTTGACACCATATATTACCTTCAGGAGACTTTAAATAAACATGAACAGTCAAAAATGCAATTATTATTTAAGCCAATGAAGAGAGTTGTTGAGTATTTTAAAGGGTTTTATTTTCTAGTTAAAAGTTAAGGTTTTCTCTGACCCTTTATTCATTAGTAAAATATCAATAAGGTTACAGAATTTGGAAAACAGGAAAAATAGCATTAATACAGAACACATTACAGTCTACATATAAGCATCACATGTAGAAAAGGAAAAGTGGCGCAAAATGTCAGTCAAAACTCTTAAAGAGCTTCTAAGTAAAAGAGTGGGTTTGCAAGGCGACTAGTTTGCAGAAGTCTCCCATTAAGAGAAATAAATGCATAAGACAAATAAATCCTTTCAGACCTAATTAATTAGTCAAAGCATAAACCTAAAGTTTAGCATCTAATTCTATCTTAATCAGCTGCACTCTCTGCCTGTCTGTGTCTTAGGAGTGAGCAGCCCCACCTTCACCAGTCCTCAAAGGATTGTGGCCTGCTGTGCCAAAAATATGATGTGCAAGAACCTCTCTAAAAAAATTACGAGCAGGAAACCTCCCCTCTCCTCGGAAGCAATCTCATCGCAAGGCTGCAGCAATCTTCTCCCACGACGATCTCGTACCTAACCCATATGAATGAATCAGAGCCTAAAGAGCCTTAGCCTAAGCCAAAGCCAAATGAGCCTAAAAGCCAAAAGAGCCCAAAAGCCTAATGAGCCTAGAAGCCAACCACGCCTCCAAAGAGGTCATTATTTATGCTCTAATTCTTGGCAGTCTACACAAAATGTTGCATTTTCAGAAAAGCTTGTACCTGATTGGTCAGCCACAATGGCAAGAGGTCTCACTATCCTGACTCATTGGAAATTCTAAACTATACCGGTTTTAACAAAAGAAGCATAAATGATTAAATAGGGAGCCTTCTGTCAAATCGAAGCTGCCTTTGCCCTTACCTGGGACTCGTTTTGGGACCTTCAGGCTGCCGTTTGGACCCGCGCTGCGAGCGCTTGTTGCCTGGGTTGCTGCTCCCCCCCGCCACCACTGTCAGAACACCTAGCGGTCGCCGAGTGGGGGGAACAGGACTACAACACCCAGAATCCCCGGCTTGTTTCCCGCCCCTACACACAGCCACTTCCACGCCCGGAGTCGCTAAATACAATCAAACTTCCCTTGCGGGACGCGCGCGGGAGCCGCCGGGCTAAGCCCGGGCAAAGGGTGGGCCCTCTTAGGCCCTCAGAGGCCAGAGGAGGCTGGGCTGGGACAATCCCTTTCCAACTTGTGGACTCATATCGGCCATTCGAACTGTAATTGAGGTGCGGGTCATTTTTCTATGTGATTTAGAACTTGACTTTGTTCCCGAAGGGAAAGGTGTAACTAGTAACAATCAATCCATTAGTATGGCATAAAGTGAACTCCAAAACAGGTATGAGGGCGGTGGGTATGGGGACTCTTGATGGTTATCTGAAACAGGTAGAAACGGTAGTTGCAAAGGAAATTGAATTAGTAGAGCGGAGATTGTCCTTGAACCCAATTAGGCAAACAGTCTCTCCGTCCTTAATTGTAGTGGAACCCGTCCCCACTGTTGCTCTGTTGGACTGCTTGCACCCCCATCTGAGTGGAGAAGTGTGGCTCACTGGTTAGAGGAGGCATACCCTGAAGCTGAGGTCAGACCCGGGACCAGGGTTCGATTCCCGACGTGGCAGGGTCCTGAACCTAATTGTCCACAGACCCGATAATTCTCGCTTCGGTGCCCACACTAAGCACAAGTTCACACTATGCATCTCTGGGCAACAAGCTTGCTTAATCTCCACAACGCCCCCCCGCGGCGGGATGCCTGGCTTTCACCTTGGGGATGCCCAGCACGGGTGATCTCACAGGGAAAAACCAGGACGGGTTCCCAAGGCAAGCGCCGAGATGCCCAAGGGTAAAATGGAGTGCTATATAAGAACACACATACATACATACATACATATCAAACGGGTCAGTAGCAGTAGATAGTCTTACGATCTCTCTCGCCCCCCTCCCTGGAACTAGTCTAGCCCCTTCTCCCGTGCCTATATGCACCAGGCAGTTGAGGGCTAGACCAGACATGATAACTAATCGTAGTAAAACCGTACCAGGGAAAAGGAAGGCTAAGAACAACCCACATGGTAGCTGGCAACAGGCAAAACAGCCGAGAAACAGCAACTCCGCATCTGGGTTGGGCCAAACTGGAGTTAATGTCTCCCACCTAGACAATGAGGACAGGGGGGAGGGAAGAAATGATTGTACTTATTTAGATACTGAGAACAGCAGTGGGGGAATTATGTCAGATTTTGTTGAGATTTTGGATGCACGTCTTAGGTCATTTACCTCGCCCTTAATGCTTAAGTTGGAGCGAATAGAGGACCGACTTAATGTAATTGAAAAACATCTTAACATTAAGGGTCCAAAGACGGGGCCAAGTACATCGGCAGCTCACTCACTAAGTGCAGTTACAGCCTCAGTTAATAATTTGTTGGACTCTATAATCACCCCACTCCAACAAACGGCAACTCAAGTGACTCCCCAGGGCGTAGGACTAAGTATTCCATCTTTAATGTCAAAAGTCACTGGAGCCACTCAGGGTGAGAAACAGGGTCTTCGGGGTCCAGTGGGGAGATTAAGCCCGCCGACACAGCCTCCCAAGAGAGAATTGTCATTACATCTACCAGTAGAGGCATGCCCTTATACAATAATCCTTGCTAAAGTTCCCAAAATTGAGGGCGGCCAAAATGAACATTGGACCTCACTTAAAAATAAGGCCCTCCACTACCTGTCCAATAAAACAGTTTTGGGAGAATACTTGGATAACAACTTTATGATGATTAGAAGGGTGCCATGGGTGGGTAAGACTAAGAAAAGCTTAGAAGGCGACTGTGTCGTCATAGGCTTTAGATCCCCCAGGCTGGTTGCTGACATATTGAGGCAGGCTGGGTCGGTCAGAATTCAAAATGAGTATGTAAACGTACTCCCTTTGGGTTTTTTTTATCCTCCACATAATATGAGGCCAGTGTGTAGTGATCTATTTAAAGGGAGAGGTCCCTATGAATTCACTGTCCTGAGGAAATATAAATATTGGTCGAGTTGTGTTCCCTAGCGTGTACCCCACCGTCTCCATGTACGAGTTAAAGTGCATGTAACTTCCCTCCTGTGCCAGCTATGAAGACGCAAATACATTTGCGTCCAACGTTAACATGTCCTCTTTCAGACCCACCCTGAATGGGTTGGATAGTCCGTCCCTAAGTATGCTATGCCAACGTCTTTTTGTAGTGTATTCTACATGTTTTTCAGCTCTGGCAAAGTAGGCCCAGAAGTTCTGCCATCGAGCCTTTTTCTTCCTCCTGACTCTGAAAGCCTCAGCCCAGGCTGCCTCTGTACCCGTGAACTCTGACTTACTTCTAGCGCGGCCCACCGCGCTTAGCTCAGCCTGCTGCCTGCCAAGACTGACTTCAACCTTCGAGTTATCTGTTTCGCTCCTCGAAAATACATTCCTGCCTACTAGCTTCAGTAAACATCCCCCTCAGCTGCAGAGCCAAAGGACCTGCCTGTCTCCGTGCAAGTAATTCAAGTAATTCATAGCCTCTGTTACCATGCTCCCATGGAAGGCCCATGCCCCCACGCTTCTCATGCAGACACTCAGGCGCTTATACACGCACTCACAGTCGGTATAGAATAGCTTCTGCCCCAGAGACCTTTCCGCCCAGATAGCTCAGTTCCTAAACACCAGATATCAGATATGATAGAAGCACAAGTTGATCTGACATGCCAGACTTCTGTCTCTTTCCGTCAGTGCAAATGTCAAGCCCCCTGCACCCTCCAGTTTCACGTCAATCACACGTCATGCAGCTGCGCGCGCATCCAAGCCTCTGATTTCTGCTGACATTGCAACTTTCTGCTCAGTGCCACCCCTTTGTGACACCTATCTGTGACGTTTCTAGCACACACCTTCAGTTACGCCTAGTCCACGCCTTCTGATTACGTGCTAGTAACACGTGGATGCTGTTATCTTGTCTACTCTCAGCTGTTACGCCTACTCTATTACTTCCTATGATGTAAATTAAGTATATAAGCTATGTATTGTCAATAAAACATTGCTCTATCCCTTCTTCCACCCCTGTGGTGGGAAGAACATGATATCCTGGTCTTGACCATTCCTTTTTAAGGAATAAAACCCCTAAGAACTCTAACACCACGGACTCTGTCTTCTTTCTTTCCGATTGAGTTATTATTAATTAAGTACTTACCTGCATAGAAATTACGACGGTAAATTATATATTTACATCATTTTGGCGCCCGAACAGGGACCCCTCCCCCACCTCACGCGCCGGTTGGTGCGTTGTAAGCTCTGTCCCCTGCCATCAGCTAGAAGGAAACTACCCGTACCGGCAGGATTTCCTGTATCTCCCTCTGGCCCACGGAGGTGACGAAGATTACGATCAGTACCCAGACGAGGCGGTGAGGAGTGCGGAGGATCCCGACCAGAGCCTAGCCGAAAGAAGCAAGGTCCGAGGTGTCAAGAGGCCCACCAGTTTTCCGAAGTTTTCCGAGGTTTTCCGAAGTTTTTCCGAAGTTTTCCGAAGTGTCGAGTCCAGTCGAGTTTTCCGAGGCCTTCTGTTTCCGTGCTTCCCGGTGAGTACCATTGCTGGGACGTATCTAGACGGGTTTGGGTACACAAGTCCGGTCTGCACTGTTTTTAGACAGTGTATCTGTACTGTTTAGCAGTACATCCGTTATTTCAAGTTTCTGCACCGCTTTAGCAGTGTATCTGTGCTGTTTAGCAGTACATCCAGTATAGGGGGTAGTCATATATGTTTCAAAATGTCTTTTTCATGTAATTAATGTCGTGGTATGAGTGTGACTGTTTCCTAATGTGCATTAATGTGTTCTTGTATAACTAGCTGTATTCAGTATCAAGTAGCAAGGATCGAGCGTTCAGTACCGAGTAAACAAGATGCCGTTTTTTAACAAGTTAAAGCAGATAGGAACTAGGAAAGGGATACTAGAGGAAGAAATTCCTATCCTCCCTAGGGACACCCCAGGTAACTTTATGTACCATAAGCATGGCATAGATGCCATATTATATCTAGATTTATGGGCTGACTATACTAAACATCTAGACGAAAGGCACAGATGGCCCGTTACCGGAACATGGGATGCCGAGTGCATCATGAAGGTAGAGGAAGCACTATGGAAAAAGAAAGCCAGACAATCTCAGAAAGACGCCATAGAGTTTTGGCGTAAGGAATCACATAAGCGTGCTGAAAGAGCACTACGTAGAGAAGACAGACTTAAAGAATCAGAGAAAGCCCAAGAAAACGAATTAGTTACCGAGGGGATCCGAGTAAAATCAGAACAAATAGACCGCGCACGAAATAACCTCGTAAACGGTATGTATCTTGCGGCTGAGGGTTCGCCTGAGGCCATTTCAGAAATACCGAAAGACCTGCCGCCACCATTGGTTCCAACTAAAGTAACTCATAGGACCACTAAAGACATATTCCTGAATTCCTATCTAGAGGATGTAGCACCCGCTTACACCAACCTGCCTGTTCGCGCCCTGCCTACCGACGGGGACGGGGGTGGTAACCCGCCCCAAAATCATATTCTGCCAGTATCACGACAGGTTTCCCCTGTTCCACCAGCTCCACCACTTCCCGTACCTAAAGTTGATCTACCGAAACCACTTCCACCTGATCCTACTAAAAGACAAATTCAAGTTCAGGTACAGACTCCACAAAGAAATAATGCTCAAGCTTCCGCCTCAGGGGGTGCGACCGGGGGTCTTCACACCCCGCCACCGACACGCAGGTTACCGCTCGGGGACTTGCGAAATCCTTTTTCGTTCAAATCACCCCGTCTTGACATGTTTAAAGAAAACCTTTCAGTTTGCAGATATGATCCAGTACCCGGCAAAGACGATATAATGGTGATGGCATCACTACGGTTAAGATCTGCTACTGATTTCCTGCTGTGCTATGCAGGAATGAAGGAGCGCCTAGATAGAATATATGAGTTTGTTCAGACTGGGAAGGACCCCGACAGTATTAAGGATGCCATGGAGCATCAGAAAGTTGACGTTCAAGCACAGATACTACGTTTTTTCATAAATTGCCTAATAAGAGAACGAGATAGGCCTGGGACCGATCAGAGTGAATTCGATGCACTAAACAAGTGGGGTCAAAATATATCTGAAGGAAAACACGACAAGGGGACTTGCATAGCCAGTATGTACAAGAAAATTAGAAAAGCAGTGATAGAAATACACCAAAAAGAGAAAGAAAAGGCTTCCTCCGAGGGGGAAGAAGAACATGGAGAACCAGAAGAAACTGCAGACACTATAGCATATGTAGGTAAAGGAACGTACCTTAGGAAAGGCATCCGTCCAGAAAGCAAGAGAGTTCTTTTCTGTGCCTTAACAAACCCGAATTCTGCTGAACATCAGTTCCAGGAAACTGATAAAAGGCTTCGAGATCGATTAGGGTACCATGTACTCAATTCTATGGATGAACAAGAACTAGCCCGGTCAGCCATATCATGGGCCGAAAATCCAGACATATATAATGATGACACCGTAGCGCAGACATTTCTGAACCTCTCCCCAGACGAGCAGAAATTAGCAGGTGTATACATGATTCAGCACCTCCTTACAAAGTACAGAAATCAGCATTCTGACCCAGGTCCCTTACCCGAATTATTAGAAGCACTACTCATGGACAGATGGAGAGGTTTAAGTACCAAATTAATTCAAATAATTCTAGAACAACGCCATAGATATGACACTTTCATAAGCTCCGAATATGTCCCCGCCCCGCCCCCAGAAAGGAAAATGTATCATATGGAACGTCGGCATGGCATTGAAAGTCAGAACCCCTTACGAGAAGTACATCCAGTTATGGGTGAAGATCGTACCTTGAAACGCGTGTATGTACACACGCCACTGACTAAGTTAGAACTGTTAGAAATGAAGAAACTAGTACCCTGCCATGATAAAGACCCTGCAGGTTTTCACAGGGAGCTTAAAGACATGTTACTGATGGGAGATTACACGTACGAAGATATCATGAAAATGTTAAAGGTATTACTGCCCACGGGCATCTACGAGAAATTAAAGGAAAAAGAATGGGAGGTGGGAGAGAAAAAGATTGTATGGGCAGAAATAGAAGATGAAGAGAACAAACGGGTCCCAGGGGTAGGCCTTGGGGAGAAAACTAAAGCACTGCCAGGTCTGATAGTACAGGTCCTGCCAAGATTATTGACAACTAGAAAAGAAGACTGGGATGCAATCTCAGCATGTAAACAGAAACCCGACGAAGATACTAGTGACTTCTATTCAAGATTCGAGAAATGTTTCATTATTAATAGTGGTCTTAAACCAAGTAGCGAGTCGTACCCGCATCTTTTTGTATCCAAGTTAGTTGAGAATTCCCTGTTAGCAGTTAAGAATCGTGTATACAAGGTTGAGAGTACATGGCAAGCAAACACGCCATCACAGATGTTACAAATGTTACAATACCATCAGAACAGAATTAGAGAAGAACAGGATCAGGAACAAAAACCTATGAAAGACACGAAAATGAAAATGTTAGTAGCCCAGTCAGTCCATACCGACGGGAATAGAAAGGGTACGACCCAGACAGGTCACGCCGCAGCTCCCGTTAAAGGGACATGCAACTATTGCAAGCAGCCAGGTCACTACGTACATGAATGCCCCGTTCTGAAACATAACATAGCGACAGGTAAAACTAAAGAAAGACCGCATCCGCCTAGACAAGACCACAACCAGCATCAGTCTTCACAGAATATGCAGCCCATGCAGAATACACAGCCTACGCATGCTTCTTCACCTACAACACAGACAGTAGCGGTATCACAGCCGCAGCCCATTGCCGCGTCTCAGCAAGTTTCACAACAGATGTAGCAGTATGCCCAGTCCGCTTACCCCGATTATCCACGATATACATGAAACAGCCTAGAGAGGGAGTTTGGCTTGCCTCTTATTGAGATTCCTGTAGATCAAGAGGGTCCTTATGTACACAGTCAAGTATTGGGAAAAGACAGAAAGTTTTTAATTGACACGGGGGCAAGCCGCACAACAATCAGTCATAATGAAGTCCCAGGGGCACCCCTCTCAGGCTCACAGAATGTTTCCCTTGGTTTTTCAGGACAGCCCATTGTAAATGAAGTATCTGAACCAGTCCCCCTGGCTGTGGGTCCATTATCACGTGTTACAGACTTGTTACTTACGAAATCATGTCCAGAAAATCTGTTAGGAATTAAAACATTGAAGGCTCTAGGAGCCATAATTTGCTGTTCTCCGGAGGGAGTTAGACTCTTTCTGCGGGATTTCAAGGGTCATTATATGTTGCGTGAGTTTGATGTCAGATTGAAAAATGTACCAGACCACCTGTGGGCAAAAGGCCCAACTGATGTAGGTTGTATGCACATTACCCCATACCGTGTTACACTCAAAGAAGGTGTAGTTCTACCCCGAATCAGACAATACAAATTACCGCCCGATGCTGTAGTGGCTTTACTGGAAATCATTGAAGAGCTCATTACCCAGGGAGTGGTCGTAGAGACCGACTCCAATATCTGTAATTCACCTATCATTCCGATTCTTAAACGTACTGATCCCAATGCACCGCCAGTATATCGGCTGGTGATTGATCTAAGAGAACTGAACAAATGCATTATTCCACAGTACCCTGTGGTTCCCGACATCTCATCCTTATTGACTGCTATTGATTCAGAAGCAACGTTCTTTACTGTAATTGACCTCAAGAACGCCTTCTTCAGCGTACCTATTGATCCAGAGAGCCAATATCTCTTCGGATTCAGTTTAAATGGACGCAGTTTCAAATTTTCACGCGCACCTCAAGGATTCACAGAAAGCCCCAGCATCTATAGCCAAGCACTGAAAAGACAACTTGATTGTATCACAATGCCAGTTAACACCGCTTTACTGCAATACGTCGATGATCTGCTGATCACCGCACGAAGTGAGCCCGAATGTGAACAAACATCACTGACAGTTTTACATTTTCTGGCAGACAAGGGACACAAGGTGTCTCCTTCGAAGCTACAATTCTGTGTTCAGCAAGTTGTGTACTTGGGTCACTTGCTGTCCAAAGTGGGGAGACAGCTCACTCCCGATCGCATTCAGTTAATTGCAAATATGCCACAACCCCAGACACAAAAAGAAGTGCGGGCCTTCATAGGCCTCACCTCGTACTGTAGACAATGGATTCCTCAGTATGCATTTCTAGCTAAACCACTCATTCAGTTAACCACGCAGGAGGCAGCGACTTCGACTGTCCTTCCTTGGACTCAGGAACATACACAAGCCTTTGAGGAATTAAAGAAAGCATTATGTCAAGCACCAGTTTTAGCGACACCATGTTACAGCAAACCGTTTACTCTTTTTGTTACAGAACGTGATGGTACAGCATTGTCTGTCCTCACTCAAGACCAAGCAGGTTCACATAAGCCTTGCGCTTATTTTTCAAGTACATTGGATTCAGTAGCCCAGGCACTCCCTGCGTGCTTGAAGTCAGTAGCAGCAACAGCACTAGCAATCAGACAAAGCGATTCAATTGTTTTAGGCCATCAGTTAACCGTACAAGTTCCACATTCTGTGGAGGTTCTTTTAAACAGAACCCAGACTCAACACTTGACTATAGCACGACTGACAGGTTATGAATTAACGTTATTCCAGCCACACATAGAAATCAGACGCTGCAGCATTCTGAACCCCGCAACACTGTTACCTACAATTATGACAGATCCAGCCCCGCATGATTGTATAGAAATCATTAATGCAGTAACAAAGCCACGACGAGACTTAACAGATGTCCCACTGACAAATCCAGACCTGACACTTTATGTGGATGGTTCATGCATGAGAACAAGTACAGGAGAGTTAGTGGCCGCGTATGCAGTGACCACTGAAACTGAAGTCAAAGAAACACATCGTATTGACACACTGTCTGCTCAAGCGGCAGAGCTTATTGCTCTGACCCGAGCCTGTATACTAGCCAGGAACAGAAATGTTAATATATACACTGATTCCCGTTATGCGTTCGGAGTCGTACACGACTTCGGAATGTTATGGCAAGAACGAGGTTTCTTGACCTCTCATGGTGCCAAGATACAACACGGTCCCCTCATTCAAGCACTGTTAGAAGCAATACATCTGCCCTCAGGCATATCAGTCATGAAGTGTAAGGCACATACTAAAGTTACGGATTCTGTTTCCCAGGGTAACGACCTGGCAGACCAGACAGCAAAACATACAGCATTGACTCACACTCAGACAACTGACATGACAAAGACAATAGGACCGACAAATTGTATGACAGTTAGGGATCCCGCACTAGATGTTATCGATATTCAGACACATGCTACCCCAGATGAAATAAAGAAATGGATTGAACTAGGAGGGATCCAGACAGATCAAGGTTGGATGACGAAGGGAAAATCTACATGGTTTCTCCCTGACTCTATGGTTCAAGTCATAATTAATACAGCACATAGTCCAGCACATCTAGGAGAAAAAGCAATGTTAGACAGTTTACAGAATCTCTGGAGCAATAAACACTTACGAGCAGCAGCAAAACAGAAAGTGCGTACTTGCATGATCTGTTGTCAGTTCAATCCAGGTAAAAGCGTCCCTGTAGAGCAAGGTGGATTTCATCCTCCCGATCATCCTTTTGAAGTCCTCCAGATGGATTATATCCAGATGGACCGTTGTCGAGGATTTAAATATGTCCTCGTAGTTGTTTGTGCACTGTCCCGTTGGACCGAAGCCTACCCAGTCCCAGATTACACTGCTCCGACCACTGCCAAGCAGCTGGTTCGTGAATTCTTCCCACGGTACGGCATGCCTCGTGTCGTGTACTCAGATAACGGTCAGCCATTCTCATCCGAATTAATGAAGCAGGTTTCCTTGCTGCTAGGATATCAATGGAAATTCCATTGTGTCCGACATCCCGAAGCCGCAGGCCTTGTAGAAAGGCATAATCAGACACTAAAGACACGCCTTGCTAAAATATGTCAAGAGAAAGGGGTCGACTGGATAGTCGCCCTGCCAGTGGCACTGTTCTATATGAGAATGGTCGCCCATTCGAGATCAAGACTATCCCCGTACGAAGTGGTCTTTGGTAGACCACCGAATATGTGGGGGACGCCCATTCCTAAGAAAATTACTGATGTTGATTGCAATATGCTGACAGATTACCTTGCCTCCTTGATGTCTGCACTCCAATCATGTCGTTCACAGGTTGCCGCAGCCTTCCCTGACAACACTGATGTAAAGCCGCATGATGTCCGTCCAGGCGACCTGATTCTCATAAGGAACTTTGACAGGAAAAGTCCGCTGGAGCCCCGCTGGAAATCGCCGAAGACCGTTCTACTGACTACGAGGACAGCGGTGAAAGTTGAGGGCCGAAAGGGGTGGATTCACATGAGCCATGTTAAATTATGCAATGAACTGAAATCCGACCCAGGCTCGTCCACCCCTTCCAAAGACTGTATCGAGCCCAGTGACTTTGAAGTTGCCAAACGAGAGAAAACTCCCCAAGAGGAGTATAGACTCAAGCTTCGATCTAGCAAGTCAGACAGTTTAATTGTTTAAGTCCTCCCCTAGGTGAATCGGTTAAATAGTTTCTGACATGTATCCCCTAGATCGAGATAGAGAGAGAGAGAGAGAATTCAAGAAACGTACATACTGCAAATCACTGCGTAGTCACTGTATAGTGACATTGTTAATCATGTTTTTTCTAAGTATTCTGATAATTGTTGCAAGCGTACTTCTTCCAATCTATTGCCCTATCTTCAAGCGTGAACAATCTGCTTACAACGTTTCTGCTGAACACTCTTTTAGCGAGTTACCTCCACATGAACTTTCTTACAGACTTGCGCTGCGCAACAACACATTCATTAGTATGTTACACCACTCCCATCAGACTAATAACGCTACAAACTGCTGGATATGTGGCCGACTCCCTCCCTACCAGAATTACAAGGGAGCTCTGCCCCTCTTTCCGTACCCGTTCACTCACAACGGCTCCTGTGGTGCATGGTTCAAAATAATTAATTCCTTAGATCCTGATATTGCTGTCCTCGACGGGAGCTGGGTTTGGGGAAACCTAAACTTAGTCCTGCTCAACGTCTGTTACCCTGATAAGGAGGGACTCCCCATTAGATTAGGAACTGATCTAGAAAATGAAGTATATGGATTGAGTAATTACACAATTAACCTTATGATTCTTACTGTTGAATCCGAAGCTGCACCAGTCCTGCCCGCTATGCCAGTACTACCAGTCACTGGTGAATTATGTGTCAGAAAGAAAGGTTCAGTACACTTAGGTCATAGTAAATGTACTACTGTGGTCGAATTCAGTGATCATGGTAAATCATCCTTTAAAGTTACCCGTCATTCTTATTTTGTTTGTGGTCACACCGCATACATACGTCTGCCTCCAGATTGGGATGGTACCTGTTATATTGCATTCCTTTTGCCACCTGTCTTTCTAGCCCCTCCTGATTACCACAGAAACACAAATCTAGTAAAGAATAGAATCCGAAGAGATCTCCCGCTTGTCGACTATACAGAAACGGCATGGGAACAATACACCGATTTTAATAAAGGATTCTTTTTCTTTTTAGGCCCCGTCCAAAACAGTAAATTAATACGTAGATTAACTAGAACCCTTGAAGCTGTAGTACATGAAACTGCCTCCGCCTTAGGTAACCTAACAGAGGAGCAATCTGCCATGCGGGTTGTTGTCCTTCAGAATCGTCTTGTTATTGACGTCATCTTGGCAGATAGAGGTGGAGCCTGTAAGGTCATCGGGTCAAGTTGCTGTGTTTTCATTCCACAAAACGCGCCATCCGTATATCAAGCTATTACACGTCTGCATAAAATTGCAAATCAAATACATCAGAATCCAGGCACCTGGACTTGGTCCGGTTGGTTCTGGACAACGTTAACTGCGTGGGGATGGAAGATCCTATCCTTCCTAGGCTTTGGCCTTGTCATAGTATTCAGCTGCTGCCTGTGCCTACAGTGTGGGCCGGCGATATGTGGACTATGTGCCACTTCGTGCATTGAACATTCCAGTTTTCTCTCAAACAGACAACGGAAGAGAGACGAACAAATTATGTTACAAGAACAAACTGATCAATTTATGATGATCGATATATCATGAAGGGTCCGTAGGGAACAAGGAGGGAATGAGGAAATATAAATTTTGGTCGAGTTGTGTTCCCTAGCGTGTACCCCACCGTCTCCATGTACGAGTTAAAGTGCATGTAACTTCCCTCCTGTGCCAGCTATGAAGACGCAAATACATTTGCGTCCAACGTTAACATGTCCTCTTTCAGACCCACCCTGAATGGGTTGGATAGTCCGTCCCTAAGTATGCTATGCCAACGTCTTTTTGTAGTGTATTCTACATGTTTTTCAGCTCTGGCAAAGTAGGCCCAGAAGTTCTGCCATCGAGCCTTTTTCTTCCTCCTGACTCTGAAAGCCTCAGCCCAGGCTGCCTCTGTACCCGTGAACTCTGACTTACTTCTAGCGCGGCCCACCGCGCTTAGCTCAGCCTGCTGCCTGCCAAGACTGACTTCAACCTTCGAGTTATCTGTTTCGCTCCTCGAAAATACATTCCTGCCTACTAGCTTCAGTAAACATCCCCCTCAGCTGCAGAGCCAAAGGACCTGCCTGTCTCCGTGCAAGTAATTCAAGTAATTCATAGCCTCTGTTACCATGCTCCCATGGAAGGCCCATGCCCCCACGCTTCTCATGCAGACACTCAGGCGCTTATACACGCACTCACAGTCGGTATAGAATAGCTTCTGCCCCAGAGACCTTTCCGCCCAGATAGCTCAGTTCCTAAACACCAGATATCAGATATGATAGAAGCACAAGTTGATCTGACATGCCAGACTTCTGTCTCTTTCCGTCAGTGCAAATGTCAAGCCCCCTGCACCCTCCAGTTTCACGTCAATCACACGTCATGCAGCTGCGCGCGCATCCAAGCCTCTGATTTCTGCTGACATTGCAACTTTCTGCTCAGTGCCACCCCTTTGTGACACCTATCTGTGACGTTTCTAGCACACACCTTCAGTTACGCCTAGTCCACGCCTTCTGATTACGTGCTAGTAACACGTGGATGCTGTTATCTTGTCTACTCTCAGCTGTTACGCCTACTCTATTACTTCCTATGATGTAAATTAAGTATATAAGCTATGTATTGTCAATAAAACATTGCTCTATCCCTTCTTCCACCCCTGTGGTGGGAAGAACATGATATCCTGGTCTTGACCATTCCTTTTTAAGGAATAAAACCCCTAAGAACTCTAACACCACGGACTCTGTCTTCTTTCTTTCCGATTGAGTTATTATTAATTAAGTACTTACCTGCATAGAAATTACGACGGTAAATTATATATTTACATCAGTCCCAGTCTTTAACAGATTTGATACTTTTTCTAATCTGGGAGAAAATGAGTGACTGGGGACCCAAGAAGACACTATTATCCATGTCACCCCGGTTAGAGCCCCGAGTGCAGCCACATCGGTAAGAAAGGACCCCTTGTAGATGGGCGTGATCAAGGGCCCAGGGGTACATCCATAAAGCTGGTAACTTGGAATATTGCTGGTCTCAAAAATAAATTAAATGAACTAGTATGGAGAGAATTCATTGGCGTGGGTGATATTATAGGACTACAAGAAACCTGGGACACAGGAAATATCCTGAGTTTGGATGGTTACTCGAGTTATTTAATTCCTGCGGTTCCATCTAATATGGGGAGGGCGAAGGGTGGCTTGGTTACTCTAATTTCAGTTACCATTCCCGGTACCCATACCCAACTAGATACGGGATCACGAAACTGCGTAGCAGTACAAATTTCTCTGAGTGGGGTGGGAGATGTCCTAATTATTAATTTTTATAACTCATACGAAAGAGTCACCACGACTGACCACCTGGCCATGTTAAATCTTTTTTTGGCAGATTACAAGGAGGTCAATAAAAATCAATGTTTTATTATAGTTATGGGAGACTTTAATATCCATGGCTGTCCGGATAAATGCTTGTCATTAGATCTATTAGGCCCACCAGAGCAAGGGGAGACTCATTTTGAACACTCTGTACAGGGAGATCTCCTTGAAACAATTTTGGCAGATAATGGTCTGATGCTTCCATCCATGCTGGATGAGGAGATGCCTACCTTTAAAGGGAATGGTAGTCACTCAGTTATTGACTATATCTTTATCAGCTTAGCACTGAGGGATAGGATTCATGGATATTCGTCGGTTTGGTCACATTTCAGCGACCATAACCCAGTGGTCCTCAGTGCTTCGGACCGGATCATAAAGCCTGTGATAGCTCAAAATAGAACGGACAAATCTGATATTCGTCCAATAGATCAGGCCCGTAGGATAAGATGGTGTACAGTCATACCGGGAGACTTTCATACCAACTTAATCATGAAGGTAGGATCAGAGCTGGACACGTGTTTGAACTTGGAAGCAGGGAATGAGGCGGTTTTAGAGGCTTATTTAATAATTTGTACCCAGGTCTCAGCAGACCTTAGACGCATAGGGAAAGCTAGGGATCCCGCTGAGAAGGGGTGGTTTGACCGAAATTGTTCATCAGCCAATAAAAAGCTTAAGGCCGCCCTGAATTGTAAGCCAGTGAATAGGGCTACTGTGGCCTTATTAAGGAAAAGCTATAATAAAGCACTGGAAACCAGAAGACGGGAGATTCGGGAGGCGGCCCGGGAAGAATTAACCTCCGTAGATGTGCTCAGGAACAGTGCCAAATTCAGGGCTGTCGTAAACAAACCCTTTTCCATGACCCTTGTAATGACCAATTAGACTGTGGTATTCAGGAACAGGTGTGGTGCTCCCATTTTAAGTCAGTCTATGAAGGGGAAAACTGTGGGGAGGCGACTATGCCTACCCCTATTTTTGATCCCTATCCTTTAACGGTCACTAAGACTGAGGTGGCAGACGCCATCGGGAAGATGACGAGCAATAAGGCTCCTGGCCCCGATGGAGTTCCAGCCGACCTCTTTAAATCAGATGTCAAGACCTGGTCCACAGTTTTAACGAATATTTTTAACAGGGTATGTACAGCAGGCATTCCGGACACCTGGTCTGAATCTGTTATCGTACCCATTTTTAAGAAAGGCTACAAAGGGGATCCCAGCTGGTATCGCCCTATCTCTCTCATTGACTCTGCGGTGAAGGTGGTAGGGAGAGTGGTCCTAGGCAAAATACCAGCCTGGTTGGAGGATACAGACACCCTTTCATGCCTGCAATATGGGTTCAGGAAGGGACGAGGCACTATAGATCAAAGCCTCAACCTTCAGCTACTCATTGGAAAATACACCATTGCCAAAAGGGGTACGCTATATTTAGCCTTTATGGACCTTTCCTCGGCCTTTGACTGAGTGAATAGGTCCAAACTTTGGGGATTGCTCCTTAAGCTTGGCATTGATAAAAATGTTGTGTATTTTCTCGCCGATTTACACAGGGACCTCACAGCCACAGTCAGATATGATAGCCTAGGTAAATGCACGGGCAAAATTGGGATCACTGACGGGGTTAGGCAGGGGTGTATTTTAGCCCCTCTACTTTTTACCCTTTATATTAATGATCTGGGTGCTGCTTTAACGGAGGCGTGTAAAGATATTCCAAGAGCTGGCAAGTATTCTATTTCGGCATTACTTTATGCGGATGATGCCACTTTAATAGCATACACAGCAGTGGGGTTGCAATGTCTGTTAAACCTATTTGCTAATTTTATGAAAGCGCTGGATTTAAGTGTGAACTTTTCAAAATCCAATGTAATGATTGTGGGCTGCAAGCCCAAAAGGATCAAGACTATGCACTGTGAAGGAATGTTTTATCTAGGGTTACAAGATTTCCATATTTGGGGGTTATTTTCGACGATAAGTCCACCTGGTTGCCCCAACTAGTTGCCAAACGAAATGCCTTTGCTAGGTCTATCCTGGCTGTCTTGGACTTCGCCCGTAAATTAGGGGTGAAGCCTCTACAGGCTGTGTTGAAAACATATGACGCCAAATGCATTTCAATAGCTATGTACGGAGGTGATCTGTGGGGGTTCAAAAATGTAAAGGCGTTGCAGGTGGCAGAGGATAAGTTCCTGAAATCTATCTTATCCGTCTCCCGGTCAACACCTGGATATATTGTTCACTAAGAGTGTGGGGTAGAATATCTAGTAGACCGCATAGCCTTAGCCCCGCTATTGAAATGGATCTCAATATGGTTAAACCCTGAACTAGAGCTGAATCATGAGATTCTCAGGGATTGTTTAGCCCTTGAGCATGGTAATACCATCCCCTGGTTGAACTATGTTAAAAAACTAACAATAGAACTGGGTCGTCCAGAATTGTTTGATCACCCAAATAATTTACGAAAGGGGGATGAGAAATGGGTGAAAGATACATACAAGCAGTTGGTATATCTAGCAAGAGAAGAAAAGGAATTATGCAAACCAACAGTAAGGGCTCACCAGTTGTTAATTACCTCCAGTGGTATAAAACCCTACCTGAGAATTGTCAATAATATGAATCATCGTTATTTATTGACTAAGTTTAGACTGAACAAATTCCACCTTCTGCTTACCGAACGCCCAGGTTGGACTAAGGGGATGGATTTGGAGATTTGTTCTTGTGACAGATTCTCTATTAAAGATACTGTGCATTTTATTTTATTTTGTAAGCATTTGTGCCCTATTCGTAAAAAGTTAATTATTCCTCTTATTAAAGACAAGGGCTTCAGACAAGTTAAACCTGCCCTTTTGTACCTACAGCTGTTATCTAATACCTGGGAGATTTTTAATATAGCAAATTTCTTGACAATAGCAATGAGACTTAGGAAGAAGATTAATTGGTTATAGTGTACATAGTGGGAAACTTATGAATTATGACAGAGCGCTTTGCTTCTTTTTAAATTGTTTTTTGTGTTTGTTTTGGTCTTTTTAATGATATTTATAATGTATGTGTTTTATATATATATATATATAATTGTAGTTTTATTATATTTTTAAAGTGGTCTTGACTTTGATGTAGTATACTTTTATGGTTTTTGTTATCAACCGAATAAAGTATTTTTGACTGACTGACTGATTAAATACATTTATATGTTTATGCAACATTTACTACTAGGGAAAAAAAATTCTGTTTGATTTTCCTTCCTGTCATATTTCGCAGGCAGGAAGGATACTTTAACTAACACTGGTACATTGGCACATTCACAAGAATTTACAGTTCACAGTGGCTTTGACTCCTTCGTGTCTTGAGGCTAGCTGGCGCAATCTGCGCATGTTCTCTTCTTTTAATGCAAGTCCCAGCCTTGCCGGATTCACAGGCGGCCATGTTTTCTTAATTCCAAAAACAAATCAAACACAAAAGAGTATTAACTTTATGTAAATCAGCTCATTGTTTTCCCAACCCCATACTAATATTCTTTATTAAAGATTTCCCGAGCAAAAGCTATTAATTTAAAGCAGCTTTTCTTATTATTTGTGCTCAACATACAAAAATAAAAATGTGCAGCATAGCATTATTATGCATTAGTGTAAATTTTAAAAGTGCACACAGTTAATACATACATGCTTTAATGTTTTAGATGCTCTGTCCATCACCACCCCCTTTTGTACCGCTTTGTTCGCCATAAGTTGGCAGGGTATGCTCAGACGTGAGTCCCTTGCTCACTTTGCCACTGGATTCAAGCAAGCCGGGCTGAAGACTCCTGAAATGCCAGAAACCGGTCCTCGGAAGCTTGTTTCCGGTCCAGGGAAGGCATGGCTTGGCAGTTTGGGCTGGACTGTTCCCATGAGGCACAGGGTCAGACTGATTTGCATATGGCCATGTCTGAACTGGGGTGGCAGAGTGGGCTAAAGAACGGTGATGGATTAAACCCAGATCTGTTGACAGGGTGTGAGTGTTTGATTGGTTCAGATGCTCCGTCCATCACCACCCCCTTTTGTACCGCTTTGTTCACCATAAGTTGGCTGGGTATGCTCAGACGTGAGTCCCTTGCTCACTTTGCCACTGGATTCAAGCAAGCTGGGCTGAAGACGGCTGAAATGCCAGAAACTGGTCCTCGGAAGCTTGTTTCCGGTAAAGGGACGGCATGGCTTGGCAGTTCGGGATGGACTGTTCCCATGAGGCACAGGGTCAGACTGATTTGCATATGGCCATGTCTGAACTGGGGTGGCAGAGAGGGCTAAAGAACGGTGATGGATTAAACCCAGATCTGTTGACTGGGTGTGAGTGTTTGATTGGTTCAGATGCTCCGTCCATCACCACCCCCTTTTGAACCGTTAATGTTTTAGATAGCTTTTCATGCAAAAAAACGTTTAGCCCCATGTGCAGTGTTTGGTGCATTGTTAATTCATACACATTATAAAAGAAGTGTTATAAACTGAAATATATATATATATGGATCCGATTGTGAGACAGCATATAAATATCTACAGAAGTGCATCACGAATGCTCTGGACATTACTGCCCCTAATCGCATTGTAACCAACTCCACGAGGGCAAAAAAAACTGCCCTGTGGTTCACTCAAGAGCTCCAGCTAGCCAAAACCGCTTGTAAAAAGCTCGAAAGAGAATGGCGTAACAATTTATGCCCTAAAATCAAAGCCCTATATAAAACGGCGCAAAAAGAATATAATAAAAAGATTTGCGTGTCTAAAGCATTCCACTACAATAACCGTATCTTGGAAGCAGAAAACTCCTCGAAGGAGCTCTTTCAGATCTTCAAGGAAATCTCCATAATAGACTCGAATCCCACATCCCCGTAATGATTCAGTTGACACTTGCAATAAAATTGCGAAGTATTTTTCCGGCAAGATCACGGACATATATGCCAATTTCTCCAGTAACATAAAATCTGGTGTTGACTTTGTTGAGAGGGAAGATCACATCCGTACTAAATCGTGCCTTTGTGCTTTTACTGTTCCTCCCTCCGAAATCCTCATGAAGACCTGTAAAAGTATTAAATCTGGCTCTCCACGAGATCCTGCTCCCCCTAAAATTTTAGCAGCTAGCCTTTCGGTCTTAGAGCCCTACTTTAGACACATGCTCCAAATTTCCTTTGACACTGCTTGTCTGCCTGCAGAATGGAAGAAAGCAATAGTACTCCCCATCAAAAAAAAATCCAATGTGAGCCAGGACATACTGGAGAACCTGCGCCCGATCTCCTTGCTACCCTATCTAGCAAAATTAGCCGAGAAAGTAGCCAACATCCAACTCATGGCCCACCCTGAATCCCAAAATGCCTTTCCCAGCTCGCAGTCGGGCTTTAGATCGAGCTACTCCACAGAGACAGCGTTCCTGAGAGCGACCGAAACTCTGCGGGAAGGAGCCGATGAGGGTAAAACCATGGCACTCATCATGCTGGACGTCAGTGCCGCGTTTGACACTGTAGCACATTCCATCTTGCTACAGTGTCTAAACAAAGCGGGGGTCACCAAAGAGGCTCTGGGGTGGCTGAAAGCCTTTCTCACTAACAGGAGCTTTCAGGTTCAGAGAGGAAACTTTCTCTCGGACAGCATGACATTAGAACAGGGGGTGCCTCAGGGCTCTGCCCTGAGTCCCACCCTGTTCAACCTTTACATGGCACCGCTGGCAGAGGTGGTCCAATCGTTCGGCGTAGAGCTTGTCTCCTACGCCGACGATACTCAATTGCTGATCTCCTTGTCCCAAGCCCCCACCTCCGAGGCAGACAACTTCAAATCCTGCATGAGCAATCTCGCAGTTTGGATGACTAAGCACTGCCTCAAATTAAATGGTACAAAAACTGAGGTACTCATAATAGGAGGAAAGGACACAAACTGGACCAAAGACTGGTGGCCTGCCTGTCTGGGACCTCTACCCACCCCCAGTCAGGAAGCTAAGAACTTAGGCGTCTGGATCGACAACAAACTCTCTTACGACAGCCATGTCAAGAAAACTGTAGGAAAGTGCTTTGGAGTCATGAGAACTCTTAATCGCACTCTGGATTTGCTCCCTCTAGACTCCAGGCGTACCATGACTCAGGCACTTATAACCTCCCGAATAGACTATGGCAATGTGCTGCTGCTGGGTACTTCCGAAACGAACATCAGAAGACTACAGGTCTTACAAAACTCAGCCGCGCGTCTAGTGTTAAGACTTCCCCAAAGAGCACCCTCTAGACCCTCCCTGGATACCCTCCACTGGTTGCCAATCAGTAAGAGAATACTATTCAAGGCACTTCTCTGGTGCCATTTGATTATCCATCAGAAAGCTCCATCCTATCTGTCTGATTTAGCCATGCCCTACGAGCCCAACAGATCCCTCCGTTCTAAGGGAATGGGTTTGCTCAAAACCTCGCTCACAAAAAAAGCTAGAATGGGAGGTCGGTCTTTCCGCTCTCTAGCAGCCAACAAATGGAACACCCTCCCCACCAACATTAGATTAGCTAAGAATGAGTCCTCTTTCAGAAAACTGCTGAAAACTTATCTTTTCGCCCTCTAGCTTCCCCTTCCCTCCTTCCTCCAATGACTCTCTCTCCACAGCGCGGGTACACGCCGGGAGGCGTCACCAGGCGCTTTACAAACCCCTTTAATAATAATAATAATAATAATAACTCCAACATGATCCTCATACCACGAGGAAGAAAGAGCGCAGACCACCAAAGCTTCAGTTATATATATTTTAAATATGCAACAAGCCAAAGTCTCTTAAGACTGGGACAGGGGTGTAAATTACTAGGAAATGAGCTGGGAAGAGAGAACACATTCTATGGTTATTCTTCACAACTAAAAAGGCCACTTAAATCACAGGTTTTCTCTACACTGCAAAAACACATGGTAATTCAGCAAAAGCATTTCAGACTGACTAGGCCTCATTTCATGTCTTATGTGCCATGTGTTTTCACTTGCACCAAAATATGTGTGTCAATTTTAAATGCAGTCTGTCTGAAGCACAAAAAATTAAAGCAATGCTCGACTGCAGAAGAAATCTGCTCCATCACAGAGATACTGTGAAGATTTCACATAGAGAAAAAGGTTGCAAGTGTCTATCCATAAAATGGGCAGAATTGGATTGATTGACATTCCAAAGACCAATTTTAAAGGTATCGTTTTGCACATGCAAGAGCAACTAGCATACTCTAAAGATAACAGAAATGTCTCTATTGTATGCACCAAGAAAATCTGGATCCCGTTAAATGATTGCCTCTAGGTCCATTCCCAAGCCACACCCCCTGACCCGCCCCATAGCCCACAGCCAAACTTGGTTAGTACCTGCATTTATTTTTTCCATCTAAAGCCCTGGTTGCAACAGAGAGAATAGGGAACCTGTGCGCCGACAGCAATGAATCTTTAGCACAGCGTTTCAACAAACTGCAGTTCTATTACTAGCCACTAGATGCCAGTATGTGCACATGCGTCAATACTTGCTCCCCATACTCAAGCAAAATATTTTTTCATGCCAGGATGTTCATTACATTTCAGAGGTAATTGAAGTTCTATACAAATCAAAGGCCAAGTGTATTTCCAGTCAAAGCCAGTAAACAGAAGGTGCTGATCGGAAGAGCCGTTTTATTAGTCCCCAACCGCCCGAGTAGTCTAGGTTAGAGAACTTACATTTTGTGCATTTGGCAACGAAAGGTCAGTAATGAAAACAGCGTCTACAAAAAGAAAGATTGGGGTTTTCTAAGAATGTGCTTTATGGCCTTAGAATGTGATTCTATGTTTTATGAAAGCATTGCAGGGAACATTGCAACCGTTAAACTTGGTTAATAGAACAATGCAGTTTAAAGCCGGACTCGTTTTTCATTTCCTTCTTGTATTTTTTATATCTGCATCCCTGTGCAACCTAGTCAAACTCATTTGCATCTTTGAGTATAGTTTACATGCTTTCTCAGTTGCATTTTTTCAACTTCAAATGATAGCTTGCCAAAAATGTATTCATTCAATCTTACATGTCTGTGTTTTTATAACACACTGTCAGGCAGCGGTAATGTATCAGAGGCAGGATAGTTCACAACTGAGAGCTCACCCTTGAAATGCAAGGTGATCTGTAGGTCACGAGTTCGAGCCTTGGCGTAGCCGATTCAGCTTTCCATTCTTCCAAAGTCTGTCAATTGAGTTCTTTAAAATATGGGAAGACGCATTTGTAATTCTATGTCAGGACAGGAGGCTCCGATTATGCTTACTCATTTCTTTAATGAAATGCTCAGCAGCCAATAAAAAAACAGAACTACAAATCCCATGAACACTTGGGAACAACCATTGAGGATACACTATATAAGTTCCAAACACTAGTCCTTCTTCCTCTTTCTTTGCTGCTCCGCAGCCAGTTAAGTCTATTTACCTTATTCTGCTTCAATTGCTATTGTTGCTCTTGTTTGCTGTTATTGCTCATGCACTTGCCTTGTATTGCGCTGCTTTGTAGAAACTCCTGCGCGCTGCTTGTGTATGTGGCTGTGCTCCGGTCCGCCTGTGGGTGTGCCGGTGTTTTTCTTTCGTCCGTTCGCGGCGTGTTTGTTTTGGGAGCGCGTGCTCGCCTCCCTGCGCCTGGCCGCTTGTGCCGGTCGCTGTGAAGTGGAGCGGGAGCAGGGGTCCTCGGTTCACATTGAGAGCGCGAGGCTGTTGTTCTGAGGCTTGCAGCGTCGCGCATGCGCGCTGCTTTATTTACGGCTCAAGGCTCTGTTTCTCCTCACGTCCTCTTGCCGGTTGAGTGAAGGACCGCCTTTTGACAGCGCTCAAGCCCACAGCCCTGAACTTTTGACCCCGTTTGACGCCGGAGCACAGGAAAGTGCTTTGGTTGTAATACTTTGTGCATAGGCTCTGCCTAGAGTGATATTTTGTCGGCAGGCTTACCTCCCTCCACATTTAAATTGATTTTTCCTTGAGTTTTAGCTCAATTTAAGCCTGCTTTGGGGTTCTCACTCCCCCTTTACTGGTATCCCTGATACTCCATATTTGTTGCAGTCTTGTGGGCATTGACTTTTGCATACTGGTGCAATGGCTGAATATTATGACGCAGATGAAGACTGTTTTTATGATGAGGAGGAGGATACTTCTCTTGAGTATGACTTGGTGGAGGAGTTGGATAAAGGTGTTCAACTTTCTGTTAACAAGGCACTGGTAAGGGCTATTAATCCCCTTAAACGTCATCTAAATGAATATGCGATTCAACAGGGCTGGTTGTCTCCTTCCCAAAAATCCGCAAAGTCTCCTGGTAACCCTCACAAATCAGATTTTCAGAGACTGGCGAAGGTTTTATCTTCAGACAAGCCCAAATCTTCTGCGTCTCTTTATGCGGAGGAGTCCGACCATGGTCAGGCCTCTTCAGGTCATGATTCCCCTCCTAAGAAGCTTCTCCGCAAGGAGCATTTTGTTGACGCTCTTGAGCGTCCCCCCCTTCTCAATTTCGAACCTGAGGACATTGTCCATCCAAATTCCACGTCATGGTTGCCCGCTCCGGCGGTGGCGGCTTATCTGGAGGCGCATGTTCGCCAACCCTTTGAAGCGCCTTTCCGGGCTCGGCTTCACTCTGAGTTCCCGAGACCGGACCTGGCAGACCATATTGCTGAAACCCCGGAGGTGGACCCTATGATGGTCACCTACCTTAAAAAATATTCTAAAGACCCCAAGAAAGGCCTGGACCGTTCCTGGCGGTCTTGTCAGGATAAGTTAATGGACATGTTGGGTCCCCTATCTAAGATCCTAGACCTGGGTTTCAAGGCAAAGGAAGCCTCGGCGACAGTTAACCCTGACAAACTCATAGAATGGGCACAGAGGGCCGTCTGCATGTTTGGGAACGTTAATTGTGCCATTTCAGCAGAACGTCGTCGATCCATTCTCCTGAAACTGGATCCGAAGTTAGCGGAGTTGGCAACCTCTGAGGCCGGTCCAGAAGCGCAGGGCCTTCTTTTTGGACAACCCTTCCTGAAAGAGTTGACTAAGTTTGTATCTGCCTTTAGCGGCATAGATAAAGCGCAGGCATCCTTGCGCCGGGCTATGCGTCCGGTTTTCACCCAGGCCGGACGACAAAGGGGACGGTCGTTCGGCCGTGGATCTCAACAACAGTCCCAGAGGGGTGGCTTGCAGCAACGTGGTGGTCAATACGACTCTGGCTACTCCACCCGCGCCAACTTCTATCCTTCCCGTAAAGGAAAAGGACAATACGGCAAGGGACGTTCCGGTGGCCACCAAGGCCAATATCAAGATTCCGGAGCTACAGGTGAGCTTAATTCAGGCATGCGATGTAATGTTGGGGGGCAGAGTGCAGTATTTTCTGAACAATTGGCGCATGATCTCCAACGATGCTTGGGTGTTAGAAACCGTTCAAGGTTTCAAGATAGAGTTCTATCATCCAATTCATCAAACCTGTCTGCCGACCCCTCTACTTTTTTCCAGTCACTCTCAGACTTGTCTGTCGGAAGAGATCGAAGTGCTCCTCTCCAAAGGGGCGATTGTTCCTACCCAACGCCATCCACGGGGCTTTGTCAGTTCAGTCTTTCTGGTCGAGAAAAAAGGAGGCGGGTCTTGCCTAGTTCTCAACCTGAAGGACTTCAACAGCGGGGTGATCTACAGACACTTCAAGATGGAAGGTATCCATCTTCTGCGGGATCTCCTTCGGGAAGGGGATTGGATGGTCCGTCTGGACCTGAAAGATGCTTATTTATCTATCCCGATTTAAAAGCCCCATCGCCGGTTCCTACAGTTTCAATGGCTGAACCAATGGTACGAATATCAGGTTCTCCCATTCGGCCTTTCGTCAGCACCATGGTGCTTCACGAAATTGCTGAGGCCGGTTGTAGAGCATCTTCGTTCCAGGGGGGTCCGTTTGATTATTTACCTGGACGACATTCTTTTTATGGCGGATTGCCCTCTCAAGCTTCTGCAACACCTGGAATGGTCCATCACTCTATTGCAGTCTCTGGGTTTTCTAGTCAATGTTCCCAAATCGGTTTTGGTTCCCACTCAGTCTATCGATTTTCTGGGGTTTCAAATAGATTCTTTGACTTGTCAGCTTCTTCTGCCCAATCAGAAGCTCCGCTACATCCGGAGAGAGTTGACATCTGTTATTTCCAGACAGACTGTGTCACTGAGGTCGTTGGCACGAGTGGTAGGTCTTCTAGCGTCTTCGATTCAGGCGATTTTTCCAGGCCCTCTTCATTACCGGGCGATGCAACGCCTGAAAATTCAGCATCTTCGGAAAGGTCTCCGCTATTCAGATCAAGTTCCTCTCTCGGAGGAAGTGCGGATGGAGATGCAGTGGTGGCTAGACCACATGGAGGCCTGGAACGGTCGAGCCCTGTTCGGGTCGTCTCCAGAACTGGTAGTCGAATCGGATGCCAGTCGATGGGGTTGGGGAGCCCGTTGCGGGTCAGTTTCGACAGGGGGTCGTTGGTCTCCTCAGGAGTTGTCTCTCCATATCAATTGTCTGGAACTCCTAGCGGGTTCCTTTGCGATTCGGTGTTTCTCCCCCCTACAGGCGAATTGTTGCATTCTTCTCAGGATGGACAATGTTTCGGCAGTCCGCTATATCAACAAACTGGGCGGGACACGGTCCAAGATATTAGCGGAGATTGCCAAGGATTTTTGGCATTTTTGCCTCCACCGGAAGATCACAGTTATTGCAGAGTATCTCCCGGGCCGCGACAATCAGGTTGCGGATTGGCACTCCCGACATCTTCGGGACTTCAGCGACTGAAGACTTCACCCTCGAGTCTTCCGCGCCATTCTTCGGCTTTGGGGCCAGTGTCACCTAGACCTTTTCGCCTCTCGCCTCAATGCACAGCTTCCCCGGTTTTACAGCTGGAGACCGGACCCCTTAGCTCTGGCCACGGATGCTTTTCTCCAACAGTGGCCGTCGACTCTTTGTTATGCATTTCCCCCGTTCATGATGCTTCCCAGAGTCCTTGCTTACACCAAACGATTTCGAGCGGAGCTGATTCTGATTGCTCCCTTGTGGAAAGCTCAAGCGTGGTTCCCGGTTCTCTTGGAAATGTGCTGTGCTCCTCCTCTCCTTCTTCCCCCGAAGCGGAATCTGTTACTGGATCCCCTCGGAGATCCGCATCCCCTCATTCTCGCCGGCACTCTCCAGTTGCTGGCATGGCGAATCTCGGGGATCGTTGGTCGGTCCCAGGCATTTCTAGCGACGCTGCCACCTTCATTAGTAACGCCTGGTCTCCCAATACCCACAAGCGGTATTGAGGAGCCTGGAAACGCTGGAGTGATTGGTGTGTTCAACGGGAGGTTGATCCCGTTTCAGCAGATATCAGTCTAGTCATTAATTTTTTGACCTCTTTGGCCACTTCTGGTTTGGCTTATAGAACCGTTAATAGTTTTCGTTCTGCCATTTCGGCGGGCCATATCCACGTTGATGGTAAACCTGTTGGTGAACACCATTTGCTTTCCAAACTCTTGAAAGGTATTCGCCTCGCGAAACCTCCCACACCGAAATATGTGTCTTTGTGGGATGTTTCGATTGTTCTAAAATTTTTGGAGGCTTGGCCTACTAATCTTTTGTTATCTCGCAAACAGTTGTCTGCAAAACTGACCATGTTACTGTGTCTAGTTTCTTGCAAACGTGTTTCGGATATTCGTGCTCTAGATCTTGCGGGTCGCTGTTTCACCCCTGAAGGTGTTACTTTCACTCTCTCTAGGAGGACTAAAACCAACACCTCCTCCATAACGTATCCTTCTTTTCCGGATCATCCCAATCTTTGTGTTGTCCAGTGTTTGAAGGATTACGAGGTGAGTACCGCTTCTTTACGCGCTGACATGCAGGGTCAGTTGTTGATCGCCTTACAGAAGCCTTTCCGTCCTGTTGCACCGGCTACTCTGGCTCGCTGGGTGCGCTGGCTCATGTCTGAGGCGGGCATCGATGTTTCTGTGTTTGGGGCACATTCTGCTAGAGGAGCAATGGCCTCAAAAGCTTATTCCATGGGTGTTACTCTATTTGACATTATGAAGGCCGCAGACTGGTCTTCGGACTCTGTTTTTAAACAATTTTACTATAAACCGATTGTTAGTATTGCTTCTGTTGTGGTGGACAAGCTTTAAACAAGCATAATCGGAGCCTCCTGTCCTGACATAGAATTCAAAATTTGCAAACATTCGTGACAAGAATTTTCAATTCTATTAAGGACTAGGAGGCGAGGATTATCCCACCCTATTGTAACTATGTTGCATTATCATGTATTGTACAATATTGCATACTGTTGCAGTTTTGTTTCCTTGTTTTTTTCCCCCCCTGATCTGCTTTGATTATTCTCTCCATTATTTGGATATTACGGCTATATGTCTTTTGCAGGTTCAGACCAGAAGTGATATGGTTATTCTGCCTCGAGAGTTTCCTCTACCTCCTTGTTCACGGACCCAGGATGCCTCCATCTTCTGCTACAGGATCCTTTGGATTTCGGCAGCTTGTTTGGAACTTTTGTTGTTGCTGTACCTGGGATTGTTTTTTGATGTGGAACTGTTTACCCAAAGAAAGAGGAAGAAGGACTAGTGTTTGGAACTTATATAGTGTATCCTCTATGGTTGTTCCCAAGTGTTCATGGGATTTGTAGTTCTGTTTTTTTATTGGCTGCTGAGCATTTCATTAAAGAAATGAGAAAGCATAATCCTCGCCTCCTAGTCCTTAATAGAATTGAAAATTCTTGTCACGAATGTTTGCAAATTTTGAATTCAGGTGGCTTTGAAAGGGGCGGAAGTGCGATAAGAATCGTTACATGAAACAAGGTGTACCTTGCAGTGGCGGGCCGTTATGGGAGTTCCGTGGGGTGAAAAGGCGGGGCGGGGGACGGGTAGGGTGAGGGGTAGTCAACACCGGAATTTGGATGATCGGAGGTAAGTAAACAATTAAATAAATAAAACGAATTTCGTTGCGCGCACTGCATCGCGTTTTGCGTTGCAGTGCGTGCTACGAGATTCGTTTTATTTGTTTACTTACCTCCGATCATCCAAATTCCGGTGTTTACTACACCCCACCCGGCCCTGCCATTCCGCCCCACGGAACTCCCGGAACGGGCCGCTACTGCATATTGGTACGTTTGCACTGAATCAGACCAAGTGTCAGAACTCGAGTTGATTAAGCAGTGGGAGCTAGGAACGTCACAGCTCTCACTTACATGAAAAACGTCTCTTATTTATATTTGGAATGAAGGGGCGAATTTACATGCCCTATCGCCACCACAGCGCCACTTTCTATGACGTTGTAGGGTGATAGGGGCTTTGCCATATTTACAAGGCAGAGTTAAGCCACTTAATGCTGCCTTGTAAATAAGGCCCTTTTCACACTATACTTAGTGTGAACGGGGAGGGCAATGGGTGTTGTTGTGGGTGTTCCAATGCAACACCCATTGATTTTGAATCTGCCCCATATTTACAAGGGTGGCATAAATATGGAGCAGCTCCAAAAATTAACACCAAAGAAAAACTGGTCTTTATAGGGCGCAAAGAGGAGAAATGTTTAATTTCTCCTCATTTTTTGTTTCCATGTGTGCTGTGTTGTGCAGCACACATATAAACTGCAAAAGGCCATTGATTGTTTATGTGCAGGAAGATGACCCATCCTCCACAAACAATTCTTTAAAAAAAATGATGTTTTGCAACTTCTATGTGTGCTGCATTACGCAGCACACATAGAAGTTACAAAACACCATTTAACCCCTTTAGTGCTGCCGTCAGCCAACAGTCGTAGCGAGCACTACATTGCCAGTGCTGCGTACGTCCGTTGGCCGACCAGGCCGCACCCGTTTCTTCGAGCGTTCAGCACTGGCGCAGAACGTTCAAAGCAACAAACGGGTTAAAGATTGTTTATGTGCAGGAAGGGACACCTTCCTGCACATAAACAATCACTCTCCTCAATGCAGGCACATTTGCACTATGGTGCAAGGGCGTCTGCGTTGGAGCTAGGCAGCTAAATTTAGCGCCAGCGCAGGGGAAAATTCAGGGCTGCACCATATTTTTGTAAATATGGTGCAGCCGCGCGTTTCTAAAGTGACGCAGCGTGTTGTTAGCCTTCTTGGCTTAACGAAATGCTTCGCCACTTTGATAGTAAATGTGCTCCAAAGTTCCTTTCTGTGTGTAGCACACCATGTTACCAGCATAGTGTTTGATTCCTGTATCTTTGAAATATATTGTAGCTCTAAAGGGTGGCCCCAGTCTTTTATGTTGTTGGTGGTTTTATCAGCATGAGCTGATGTCTGGTCCAAGGAACTTTCCAGTCTAGGTGAAATGACACGTTGCATCCGTCCCACCCTCAATTTGCACGGGAGACACATTTTAGGCAGTTTCTTGTAGGAGCTGTTTGCTTTCTCTGCTGATTCCAGTCACTGACGCTGCTTGGACGCAGCCACGGTCCATGCAGGTAACGGCAGTGGGACCTTGTGAGGGGGGATTTCGAGGGATGATGCACAGAAGAAATGTATTATTTATTTAATTTTCTCTCTGCATTGTCCCTCGAAATCCACCCGGCCCCACCGCCCAATCGCTGAGACACCATTTCTCCTGAGGCGGAAAGCCGGGAGTAGGCTAAGCTTGTGACTAATTTTAAATTTATGTATTTTATCTGTAACCTACCTGATTCATCACCTTGCTTCACTTGGGGTTACACGCTCCTGCCTTTCACCGTGCAGCGGATCTAGCGCTGACACGGGACTCTGTGCAGAAACAAACACCCCGCCGCCATCACCGGCGAGACCGTTGGCCACGCCTCTTTTGAGGTAACGCCCCCCCGCCCACTCTACTTAACGACTCTGATTGCGAGCGCCGTTAGACACCATTTCTCCTGAGGCGGAAAGCCGGGAGTAGGCTAAGCTTGTGACTAATTTTAAATTTATGTATTTTATCTGTAAACCTACCTGATTCATCACCTTGCTTCACTTGGGGTTACACGCTCCTGCCTTTCACCGTGCAGCGGATCTAGCGCTGACACTGGACTCTGTGCAGAAACAAACACCCCGCCCCCATCACCGGCGAGACCGCTGGCCACGCCCCTTTTGAGGCCACGCCCCCCGCCCACTCTACTTAATGACGCTGATTGCGAGCGCTGTTAGACACCATTTCTCCTGAGGCGGAAAGCCGGGAGTAGGCTAAGCTTGTGACTAATTTTAAATTTATGTATTTTATCTGTAAACCTACCTGATTCATCACCTTGCTTCACTTGGGGTTACACGCTCCTGCCTTTCACTGTGCAGCGGATCTAGCACTGACACGGGACTCTGCGCAGAAACAAACACCCCGCCACTGAAGGACTGGGTTATTTAAGACCCAGCGGTGCCAGGGAACAACACCTGAAACCTTCGTGGGTAACCTGCTCCGGCGTACAAGTGACAGAGACACGGGACACTTCCTTCGGCGTCAAAGATTCGAGCTTTATTTACTGCAGGGAACACAGAAATCACGGCAAGTACAACGCGTGCTACTTGTGGAGACTGCTTCAAATTGGTTCTGTGGATCGCTCCTTTTATACATAATTCACCCATAGGTTTACATGGTACACAAAGGTTTATGGCTTGGTTCCCATAATTATCCCTCAGAGGGGTCGCTTTGGTCACTTTGATACATTCAAGGTCCGGAACATAAGTGCGGAAACATTTGGCGGTCCCCAACTGCAAAACCCATCTTCCCACCATTAGTACATTCCATTCAGCAATAAAACAGATCGAAGGAGGAACAAGGACAGGTGCGGAGGAAGATGGAGACAGTGGGAAATTGGAAAAGGGTGTAAGAGGGGAGGTATCGGGAAACACGAGCTACTGGCATCAAAGGGACGTGCCTAATGAGATGCACGGCTGAGACAATAGACCGGCACGGCAAGATGAGCCTCAAGCGGGGCCATTTGCCTTATAGTATCACCCCCCCTCATCATAAAGACAGTTTCAAAGGACATGTGTCTTCCATACATCTCTCGGGAATTCCAGGGTCGCGAAGCGGACAGCGTCCGTTCGCTGACTACTTGAGGGCAAGAGACAAAATGGATGCCGTATCTAAGATGGAACCCGTGGGCACAAATAGAATAACCCACATAACAGACGAACGGTTTAGGTTAGCACAGCGAAACTGCATACACCCACTAAACTTGTCATTTGCGGTTCATAGATACCAGACTCGACCATATTCGTGCGAGTCAAAAACACCACTTACAATTGTCACGGAACCTCAGACGCTCCTTTTGCCCTCATGTAGGCAAGCACTAGTCGGAATCATACTCGATATTCATCAGACCATCTAGATGTTGCTGTAACATAGCTCTGTCCAATCGAGCTTCTTTGGTAGCAGGCGGCTGTCTTATACACGTTGTAGCACAAAGGCCACATAAGGCAGGGCCACACTGCACGCAAAGGCAGCACGTGAACAGGAACGTCACAACAACTCCGATAATCATCAGAATCTTCCAACCCCAAGTCGACATTAGGCCCCAAAACCACCCAAGTAGCGTCCAACCCCCTGCGTCCACGTGTATGGACTCAGAGATTTTATGCAACTTTGAGATGGCTTGATAAACAGTCGGAGCATTATCAGGAATGAAAATACAGCAGCTCGAATGGATCACCTTGCATACCCCACCTCGATCTGCTAAGATCACGTCTAAAACCATACGGTTTTGTAACGTCATAAGTCTATCCGCCTGAAGTTCTGTGGTGATATTACCAAGGGCACTGGCAGTAATATTAGCTGTCTATTCCACCACTCGAGTCAACTGTCTCAATTTCCTACTATTAATCATAGGCCCCCAAAACGGGAGGAAACCCTTGAAAAAGTCTCCTGCCTCTTGACCGGCAGTGTCCTCTTCGTTAATTACGCCTCTCACAACTCTAGTCTTGTGATAATCTGCATCTACAGTGAACGTCTGAGGCAACAAATTTGCGATAAAACATGAGCCCACAAAGTCGAAGGGCAACCATGCATACGCACGATCGTGACAGATAAAATATGTACCCTTGGCAGCCAGAAACACAGGGGACGGGACCATCGGCAAAATGTAATTTTCAGTGCAAGCACTCTCTCCAAGTCGGGCTTTCGATTTTCGGCCACGCCCTATTAGACAAAAATTACCAATGTGGGGTACGACCCATATCGGGGGCGAGCTTTTAAGCTGTTTTTCACTAGTGAACACACTATACTCGCCTCTACTCAGAACCCTATAGGCTTGTACCTCTTCTTCGGGAATAAGCGAGGGATCATAGATATCGCTATCTAAATCCTCTATCGCTATAGACAAAGGCTTTTGATACGAGCAAGGGCCAAAGTAGGGAGAACGTGGTTCTCGAATGGGGTGGAAACCTAGTGCGCTTCGAAACATTGTTTGAAATGCTCGGGCAGAACCCTGGGAACTGTACGGCAAAACCAAATATGGAATTCCCTTATCTGTGGTATGTGGCATCAACCCACACACCCAACAATTAGTAGTGTTAACCACTAACTGGTGCTGGTGAAGGAGCTGAATAAAGGAATTATTGCGAAATTCTGCACGTCTAGCCTGCTCGTGTTCGGGTAAGATATGGAAAGAATGAGGAGATGCAGTGGAGGGAATTTTAGAATCAGAAGTAGGAGTAGGTGTAGGTATGGCAGAAGATAAGAAGTACAACATCATATAGTATACCCCACCCGCCAAAAATGCAGAAACAATCAAAAGCAATACAAATATCTGAAACATAAAACATTTCGTACGACTAAGTCGCTGTAGCTCAAATCTTTGTGCCTGTGCCCTTTCCACATCCATCAGCTTTGAAAACGCCATCCCCTATGACCGTCCGCAACGTTTCTTGACGCACTTCGTTCTGTGTAGCAGTAGTCAATTCCCAGGAGTTCCCAGGAACCGACGGTCTTTAACCTAGCGTCAAGACCTACTAACCAGAAAGAAGTACGCGCGCGGCCCTACGGCCTTTATTTATAATATATAGATGCAATGTCTCTCAGCTGTGGAAGCAAAAATACGTAGGAAAAAAAAAACTTCAATATGTACAAGAATAATTACAATGATACAGGTGTTCAGACTGATCGTGGAAAACGTGATAATGCAGTTGTCAAGGGACAGAACAGGATCTTTTTATTAGTCTTTAGTGCGGGGTCGCAAAAAATATCGAGTTTTCCCAGGACGTGTCTGTTCGTCAAACAAAGGATCCGTTGAAGAGACAGCGTTCTATTGATCAGTTGAATGTTCTGGTCTTGAGTCTTCTGATGATAAATGTTCAACAATGTCTTTCTGCTGCACTGGGGATTCTCCGACAGGTTGTGCGTCGCTGAAAGGAACAAACGCCGGCAATCCTTCGGTTTCAGTTGATGCAATGCCTCTCCTCACCCACGAGTCTGCCGGCAACGGAATAGGGACTTTCTTCGTATGGGTGGCATGCACCCAGTTTTTCCGACCCTCTAGACGAACAGCAGTTCTCGTGGCAAGGAGGACCTGGTAGGGTCCAGTGAACCTGGGCTCCAAATTCTTCTTCCGAGAAAAGTTTCTGGTAACCACCCAGTCTCCAGGCTGGAGCTGGTGGCCTGGACCCTCCGTCTGCGTCGGCAGTGCTTCGTAAACCTGTTGGTGAATTAACCTCAGTTTAGCAGTCAAGTCATGAAGATAGTCAATCAACATTGGGTACTCAAGATCAAAGAACACACCCGGTCTAGGGACCCCCCAAACATTTGCAGGACGACCGAACACTATTTCATAGGGACTGAGCCCTACTCGGGAGTGTACGGTTGCCCTTGCTGATAGTAAGGCTAAGGGTAAAGCGTCAGGCCACGAAAGACCAGTCGTAGCCTGAATCTTTGCTAGTTTTAGTTTAAGGGTGCCATTATACCCTTCAACCAAACCAGCTGACTGGGGATGGTTGGCGCTGTGGAATTTTTGATTAATTCCAAGGCCTTTGCACACACTCTTCATCACACTCCCCACAAACTCACTTCCGTTATCAGACCATACAACCCGAGGCATTCCGTACCGAGGAAAGTATTCCTTCAGTAGGATTTTTGCCGTTGACAAAGCAGTGTTGTCCTTGAGAGGATAGGCTTCAATCCATCGGGAGAACGCGCAAACCACAACCAAAACGTATTTCAAGTTATTGCATCGCTCCATATGGATGAAGTCTAATTGAATCACCTCAAAGGGACACGAAGGGGGAGCAAAACTACCAGGAGGAGTTGGGGTTCCTTTACCAGGATTGTACAACATACATACCATACAGTTCTTAACCAATCGTTCAGCACATTTCGTGATACCATCATTCTTCCACACAGGAGACAACAATTTGCAGATACCTTTCACACTAATATGTGCTAACCCATGTGCCATTGTCACAACAGCCAGCACATACGCATCCGGCAACATCCATCTTTTCTGTTCCGACAAATCAATCCAACAACCATTCGCATCCAACTTTCCCGTACTTTCATTCCACTTCTTCTTTTCAGTCTCAGTGGCCTCATTTTGTATCGCCTTCACACTCTCAATAGTGTCTTCACACATACTCGACTCTGCAGGCCACTTAACCGAGCTTGTCACATACATTCGAGTGCTAAGGTTCCGGGCAGTCTCCTTAGCAGTCTCATCCGCAAACGCATTACCACGACCAACATCATCCGTCACCTTACGATGTGCACTACATTTAACAATCGCTACCTGCTTAGGCAACGTAAGTGCATCCAAAAGATCATTCACAAGCTGGCCATGCTGAATCTTCGTACCATGCGATGTCAGAAAACCTCTCTCTCTCCACAATCGTCCAAAGCTATGAGCGACGCCAAATGCATACTGACTGTCAGTATACACATTCACACGTTTATCTTTTGCTAACACACACGCTCTAGTTAAGGCAATCAGCTCTGCAGCCTGGGCAGAATTCTGATTCAATCTCGCAGCTTCCACAACAGTACTCAAAGTTACAACAGCATACGCAGTGGTCACATCACCATTCGGCAATTTAAAACACGAACCATCTACATACAGTGTTCCATCTGGATCTTCTAACGGAGTGTTTTTAAGGTCCACTCGACCTTTTGTTTCCTCCTCTGTTCGCAAATAGCAGTCATGGGCTGCTATTTCATCTGACTCTGTACTAATGGGTAACAAAGTTGCCGGATTCAGAACATTGCAACGTTTTATCTGAATATGACTTGCCAGAAGCGTCAACTCGTATCCGGACAACCTCGCACTTGTCAAGTGCTGAGTTTTCGTACGATTTAAAAGAGTGTCGACTGCATGCGGAACCATCACCGTAAGCATATTATCCATGACCAATCCTGCTGATTGTCGGATGGACACCGCAGCTGCCGCTGTTGCTCTCAGACAACTCGGCAATGCTCTAGCTACTGGGTCCAAGGTCGAGGAAAAATATGCACATGGACGTTGCTTATCACCAAAAGGTTGCGTTAAGACGCTCAAAGCACAACCTTCCCTCTCGTGAACATATAACGTGAATGGCTTACTGTAGTCAGGAGTACCTAACACAGGAGCCGAACACAATGAGTCACGTAGTTCAGAAAAACTTTTCTGACATTATTCCGTCCATGGTAAAGGAGTAGAAACATCCTTGCATGTAAGAGCCACCAATGGTTTCGCTAGCAATGAAAAATTTGGAATCCATTGCCTGCAGTACGACGTGATACCCAGAAAGGCACGCACATCTCTTTGTGTTGTTGGCACAGCCATTCGCGCAATCGCCGCAATTCTCTCTGGGGTCAACCGCCTTCCCTCCTTTGACAATAAGTGACCTAGATAGGTTACTTCCTGGCAACAATATTGGAGTTTAGAAGGTGACACCTTGTGATGTAAGTCACAGAGATGTTGCAGCAACGACACCGTAGCAATCTTGCAAATGTCCTGAGTATCCGCAGCTACCAATAAGTCATCGACATATTGTATTAAGGCCGCACCAGCCGGCAACGTAAACGCATCCAGTTGACCCTTCAAGGCTTGACTGTAAATCGATGGACTCTCACAGTAGCCTTGAGGAGCGCGTTTAAACCGGAAGCTGCGTCCACCAAGAGAGAAACCGAAAAGGTCTCTACTTTCTTCTGCGATCGGGATGCTGAAGAACGCATTCTTCAGATCGATCACCGAAAACCAAGACGCAGATGCTGGAATCAGAGTCAGTAGCGCCGTGATGTCAGGTACAACAGGGAACTGAGGAATCACAATTTTATTTACCTCCCGTAAATCGATAACAAAACGATAAACAGGTGGTTTCGAAGGATCAGTACGTTTTAAAATAGGCAGCACAGGGCTGTTGCACACGTTTCCCCGGGTCTCTTCAATAACGTCTTTGTCGATCAAATCATAGATGATCGCTAACAGTGCTCGTTCACCATCAAGAGAGATACGGTACTGGGGAATACGTGGCAATCGCACATTAGATTTCAACTGAACAACATAAGGGGAGATGTCAAGCAGGCCCACATCATTGGGACCTGTTGCCCATAAGGACTCAGGAAGAGAACTCAATTCCGGTGGAAGCTTATCAAGAGATAAGTACATAGGAGAGACAACCCTCTCTCCCAACGTAAGCTTTACACCCGCAGGAGAACAATACAAAGTTGCATACAAACGTTTAAGCAAATCCAGACCCAAGAGATTTTCACCACAACCAGTAGTCAAAATCAACGGTGCTTCAAGCTCACGTGGCCCAATCGTAAGAGGCAAAGGACGTGAAACTGGATTGCTAACGGGGGCGCCAGAGAATCCAACGGAAACATTTGTTAAGCCAGACAAAGGTGCGCCAGGGAGTTTCGAATGCATAATAGAACTTTTCGCTGCACCAGTGTCCAACAGAAAAGGCTCAACGACGCCCGATGTAGCAACTGCGACGTAAGGCCCTCTCTGATCAACCGGAACTGATACCACTCCCTCTCCTCGTCTATGGCTATCCTAGTAATTACTGTCGTCAGTTCCCTGATCGACGTAATAATCGTCTACATTGTACTGCGCAGATCGTCCTTGCGATGATCCACGTTGATCGAAACAGTTGTTAGAATTCGATTGGTTATCTGAACGATCATTTTGAGCACCGCGACCCCTACCGCGTGATGTCTGTTGTGAACCACCACGACCTCCTCTAGAGAAATTACCACTATTACGGTCATTTAAAACAGGACAATTGAATTTTATATGACCCTCCTGTCTACAATAGGCACACTGATTGTACCCTAAAGAGGATCTTTGGGAAGAGGAGTCATTTCTAGATTGTGGTCGATTAGATTGCGACTGCGATCTATTTTGTTGTGAAGCATTCTGATTCGAACGTGGAGGATACGCTTGCTGTAACAACACTTTAGTTTTCAGCTCTTTCGTCTTTTTATCAGCACGGTCGTTTTCTTCTTTCTCTCTATTCTCATAATATTGTGCTGTAGCCAATATTTGAGCCGAAGTAGAAACGGCCCACGCACTTTCAGAGTTTTTCAACTTACTGCCCAAGTCAGGCAACAAGTTAGAGACAAATTTATCCACGAACAACCATTGACCACCCTCAGTACCCATATCCTGACCACTATGGTCGATGAATGCCTCCTCGAATCTCGTAAAGAAGTCGGAGACACTCTCGTCCTTTTTCTGCTAACAAGCTGACAATTTGTCCCAATTCACCCTCATAGCTGGCATAAGAGTTTTCATTAATGCAATTATTCTCTGAGGGAGAGCAGCAATCAACTGCTCGGGTTTAGCACCACCGGTTTGCAACCCATCAGCCGCTACAAGGGCAGCCCAATCACCGCCCAATTCGTTAGGATGGTTTTCCTGACGAATCTTAGCCCAGACCGGTTGCGGTACGACATTGCCAAACAGCATATCAATATCGGCAAGATTCATTATCGTAGCATCTACAAGCTGCGATAACTCTTTATAATACCCTGCAGGATTTTTGCGAGGGTCGGGCAAAGATTGCTTCACCTGCAACACTTCTGATCGTTTCCACGGGAGATGAATCCATACTCTCTGGAAATGTGGCAGAATAATAGGAACAGCATTAGCATCGCCTGGCATCCACACTGGTGGAACTTCACGCATGGGAAACTGACCAGACGCATCTAACTGTCTCTCAACGTCCTCAACAAACAAAGCCTGAGGTATAGGAGTGGGACGAAAAGATAACAACCGCTCAACAGCACGTCGAACGTTGGTATCCACCATCAGTCCATTCGAGAACTGAAGCTATAGATCAGACAAGGCGGTCAACACCTCGTCAGGTGCATCGGCCGATATCTGATCGCGAAGGACCTTACACATTTCTTCGAACACAAATCTTTGGGTTGGTATATTAAATTGACAGAACGTATCGAGTACAACACGTGGTGGATTTCTAAGAGGGTGTGTCATCCAACCCATCGCCATATTATATAGCGAAGCGCGTTCCCTGTTACCAGGAAGCTGACTACGTCTCTGAGGACCATCTGAACCAACGGACCCAAGAACAGGTCCGAGAGAATGAAAGAAGTTAGCCGCAACAGGAGAAGTACGACTACGAGTAGCTGAAGAAGTATAGCACAAGGGACTAACAAGGGAAGGAGTAGAAACAGAAGCAACAACAGGAGTTAGTAGAGCAGGAACAGTAGCGGGAGCAGGAGTATGCAGAAGTGGAGGAGCAGTGGGAATAGCAGTAGGCAAAGGAGCAGGAACAGTCGGAAGAACGGGTGCAGGTTGAGGAACAGGCTGAGGAATAGGTGGAGGAACAGGTACAGGGGGAACCACTGGAGCGGCAGTACCCTGTACATACGGAGGTGGCGACTTCAGAAGATAAGACATTAGAGGATCCTCAACTGGTTCTTCCTTCTTATCCGACTCCGTAGGCAAAGCAGGATAGCATTTATCTATGGACATACGCTGTAGTCTGTCAAACACTTCCTTTTCCTTATCCTCCTTATCACGCTGAAACTGCTCTGCTTTCTTTACAATGGTAGCAACACCATCTCTCTGATTACGTTTAGTCTGTCTGATCTCTTTCTGTCGGGCTTCTTTACGCCACAACCGAAAGGCATCAAACATGGCCGGCCTTGACTTTTTCGCAAATAATTTAGCCTCTAGATTATCTAAGATTGGAGTCTCAAAGCTACCATGAGGTGGCCAACTAAGGACACCATCCTTCTTAGTATACCGAATCCAGTAATCATTAAAAGTAATCGGGCCTAGCCCGTGCTTACTGTACAGTTCATAAGTTGGAGTTCCAACCGGAGGTATCGGACACGAGTCCTCCAGTCGGGAATCCGTACCACAACGTCTGAAACAACTAAACAAAGTACTGTGACCAGGCATCTTGCACACTAGCCAAGTTTCACAAACTTCAAGGGTTACGGGATTTACCAAGTCCCAGCAAAGAGCAAAAACCCTCGGTTTTTGGCGTCTGCAGTCGTCAAATATCACAACAAAGTACCAAGAACCACAAATGCAATGGAACCATGCAACAACTAAGTAACCACAACCAAGAACTCTGGGAGCGACCCACAAATACTTAACTCAAAGATCGATGGCGTCGCCAGGAAGGCCCGTCAATCGTCTCGCTATACCAAGGTCTACGCCAGGCGCCAAAACAGGTCTACAGTCAGGGCAGCAGTCCGTCGCAGCCGTCAGGAGGCGGGAATCTTCGCGGGAAAAGTCTTCGGGCCACTTATTTCGACAACAGGATCGATGAAGCGGAGTGCACCTTCCCTCGGAGATTTCACACGAAGTTCCTCACGATCGTCGGGCTTGAACCGGTACCACTGATGCAGCCCCACGTTGGGCGCCAACTGAAGGACTGGGTTATTTAAGACCCAGCGGTGCCAGGGAACAACACCTGAAACCTTCGTGGGTAACCTGCTCCGGCGTACAAGTGACAGAGACACGGGACACTTCCTTCGGCGTCAAAGATTCGAGCTTTATTTACTGCAGGGAACACAGAAATCACGGCAAGTACAACGCGTGCTACTTGTGGAGACTGCTTCAAATTGGTTCTGTGGATCGCTCCTTTTATACATAATTCACCCATAGGTTTACATGGTACACAAAGGTTTATGGCTTGGTTCCCATAATTATCCCTCAGAGGGGTCGCTTTGGTCACTTTGATACATTCAAGGTCCGGAACATAAGTGCGGAAACATTTGGCGGTCCCCAACTGCAAAACCCATCTTCCCACCATTAGTACATTCCATTCAGCAATAAAACAGATCGAAGGAGGAACAAGGACAGGTGCGGAGGAAGATGGAGACAGTGGGAAATTGGAAAAGGGTGTAAGAGGGGAGGTATCGGGAAACACGAGCTACTGGCATCAAAGGGACGTGCCTAATGAGATGCACGGCTGAGACAATAGACCGGCACGGCAAGATGAGCCTCAAGCGGGGCCATTTGCCTTATAGTATCACCCCCCCTCATCATAAAGACAGTTTCAAAGGACATGTGTCTTCCATACATCTCTCGGGAATCCCAGGGTCGCGAAGCGGACAGCGTCCGTTCGCTGACTACTTGAGGGCAAGAGACAAAATGGATGCCGTATCTAAGATGGAACCCGTGGGCACAAATAGAATAACCCACATAACAGACGAACGGTTTAGGTTAGCACAGCGAAACTGCATACACCCACTAAACTCGTCATTTGCGGTTCATAGATACCAGACTCGACCATATTCGTGCGAGTCAAAAACACCACTTACAATTGTCACGGAACCTCACCGCCATCACCGGCGAGACCTCTGGCCATGCCCCTTTTGAGGCCATGCCCCCCCTAGTCGTCCTCCTGCACATATAAAAATGTGTAACTTCAGGAAGCGCAGCGGGCACGCCGTTTGCGCGCCAAAGGCAAGCCCGTCTGCCCCCGTCCGCGACGGGCCGGGACCAGGGGCCACAACCCCTATCTCTCCCATTAAAAATACCAGGAGGTACACATCCACAGAATTACGAGATATTAATTCACAGGTATATTTGTCCTGCGTACATAAGTACCACCCCCCCCCCGGACCTACCTACTCAGTGCAGGCAGTGTAATACACATCTCATTCCAAAGCCCCACACACACAAACAACAACTATTTAGAATGTTCCTCTTAAACTGCAGGTCATTGCCAAGACACTGCACAGAACTATCATTGCTACTTGATGAGAGAAAACCTGATGTACTTTTTCTCACGAGACATGGTTGACTCCGCAATCTGACCCTGAGTTGGTTCAAACTTTGGGGCAGGGTTACCAAATTGTGAGACAGGACCGCGTAAATGGAAGGGGGGGCGGCTTAGCAATCATTTTCAGAGACTGTTTCACTTGTCGCTGTACTCCCAACCCCTTCACGGACTGCGAAAGCCTGTCTTTCTCCCTAGAATTCTCCCCCAATACAAGTTTCTCAGGAGCACTTGTATATCACCCACCGGGCCCAGCCAAACAGTTTCACGAGTCTCTGCCCCCCGCTGGTCGCTGACCTTGCTTTTTCGCCCTCCAACTTTACTTTATTAGGCGATCTTAACATCCATTTCGATGAATTTAATGACTCTATCGCCAATAAATTAATTGGAGATTTATCTGCTCTACAGCTGCCCCAGCTGGTTTCATCCCCCACGCACACCAAAGGTCATTTGTTGGATCCTGTGTTTAGCAACTGCCCTAATTTGAAGGCATGCCCCCCCAAAGCACTCCCCTGGACAGACCATGCATTAATTCCGTTAGTATGGAAAACTGACAAGCTCTCGTCCCTCACACCGGCAGTGCGAGAAACACGCAATTGGTCTAAAATCCCGTTCAGTGGACTCATGAGTTACAAAACTCAATTCCCTCAGTTGGTCAGACTCCATCACTGGCCAATGAAATGTTTAATGAATGGATAAAAAACTCTCTAAATGCCACGCTCCCCATGAAGAAAACTGTCTTAAAAAGATCTAGGATCTCCGCTCCCTGGTACTCGAATGAGGTACGGGAGAAAAAGTGCTATTGCAAGAGATTAGAACGTAAATGGCGACTAGGATATGCCGGATCAGATAAAATTATTTATAGAGAGGCCATTAGAGCATATAAAAAAGACATAAAGAGCGCGCAATCCCTATATTATTCACATAAAATTGCAGAGGCCAGCTCCAGCTCCAAGGAGATTTACAAAATTGTAAAAAGTCTCATTAACCTCCCAACGCCTCCACTTATTGACGAAAATCCTCGGCTCCGTTGTGAAGATCTGGCTGATTTCTTCTTCCAAAAAATCAATCTCATCTACTCCTCCTTTCCATCCTCAAAGCAGACTAGATCAAAGGAGACACCTTTATGTCCCCCACAAGAAAACACATCCAACTGCCCCCCTGTGTTGGCGGAATTTCCCCAGATGGATGCGGACCAACTCACCTCCCTCATGCGTCAGGTGAAATCAGGCTCCCCTAGGGACCCAGCACCTCCACATATCTTAGTCTCTGCTATACAGACCATCCTCCCTACACTGCTAGTAGTACTTAACACCTCGATCTCCACCAGCACAGTCCCAGTGGCTTGGAAACAGGCCATGGTGAGGGCCCTTGTTAAAAAAGCCAACTTGGACACCAAGAAACCTAACAACTTTCGCCCGACCTCCCTGCTGCCCTGGGCAGCTAACATTTTGGAGAAATACATAAATGGTCTATTAACAACCTTTCTTGAACAAAACCAGCTGCTCGATCCCTCCCAGACAGGTTTCCGGCCCAAGCATGGGACCGAGACTGCTTTACTGGCTGTCACAGAGGAGTCCAGGAGGATCTTAGATCGGGGAGGATCGGTGGCAGTCATCCTCCTCAATCTGAGCGCTGCATTTGATACTGTTAACCACAATATCCTTTTGCAGCGTCTCCTGGATACCGGAATATCTGACAAAGCCCTGGAGTGGTTCAGGTCCTACCTGAATGATAGATCCTTCCAGGTTTATGAGGGCAATGCCACCTCCACCAGTAAGCCTCTGGGATGTGGAGTCCCGCAGGGATCATCATTGAGCCCGACGTTATTTAACGTCTACATGAGGCCACTGGCTGAGATCGTCAGTCCGTATGGCATTAAGATCATTACCTACGCGGACGATACTCAGCTGGTGGTCTCTCTGGCGCAGGAAGGGGGCTCCTTAGCGGGCGTGGATCTTGCAGGCTGTCTGGAGATAGTCAAGAGCTGGATGACCAAGTCTTGTCTCAAACTCAACGGAGACAAGACTGAGCTCATGCTCCTGGGTCGGCTCGCACCATCTTCCATCGATACTCTTTGGCCACCCTGCTTAGGACCTGCCCCGGCACCCAAAGATACCATTAAGAGCCTTGGTATCTGGCTGGATAGGTCCCTGTCATTTGACCAGCAGGCAATACGACTATCTGCCATCTGTTTCGGCATCCTCAGAGTCATCAGAAAGATCCTCCCTCTACTCCACCTTCGAAGCAAGAAAGACCGTGGTTCTGGGCCTGATCCAATCTCGGTTGGATTACGGGAATGCTTTATACCTGGGAGCCCCTGATTTCACTCTGCGCAAATTGCAATTGATACAAAATTGCGCGGCACGGCCTCTTTTATAAATCCCCCACATATCATCAGTAAAGTCTGGCCTAAGGAGACTGCACTGGCTCCCCGTTAGGGAAAGAGTCAACTTTAAATCCCTCTGTATTGCACATCAGGCCTTTTGGTCTTTAGGCCCAGTAATCAATCTACCTCTCATTACACCCTATCATCCTGCCAGACAGCTGCGCTCAACTGATGCCAACTTGGCTATTGTTCCTAAAATAAAGAAATCAAGATCGGGAGGTCGCTCTTTTTCCTACAATGTGGCCAAGTTGTGGAATGCTCTTCTCCAGCATCTAAGGTCCAACCCCGATCTCATCTCATTCCGCAAACAGCTGAAAACGCTCCTGTTCATTAATCAGTAGTTGGGTAGATATCCTTCCCTCAAGCAACCTAAGCCTCAGTGGTAATCTTAGCGCTTGAACGCCTCAGGGCAGCTATGTGTGCTCTATAAAACCCATTTCATTCACCTGCACGGACCGAGGCTGCTTAGACGTACTTCTGTGCTAGAACCCGTCCTCTGCATGGCAGTCTTGAAGAGTATTACTTTCTCAAACCAACTAAGTTCCAGTTCTTAACTCATTGAGGTCACTTCTTGAACTGGAATTTTAAAGGTAGTGTCAGGTATCACACCATTGGTCAAGTAGGGAAGCTGGGAATCCATTCTCGCATACTCAATTCATACAATTGAATATGTCCTCCCTCTTTTCCCCTTGAAATGTAAGTTTATGTCAAAGTAGTGGAGGAGTCGATATAACCCATTAGAGTTGGCAAAGTGAAGAGCAAAGACCTAATATAGGAGTAAGCATTAAAAGGTCCAATCTTTTTTTCAGTCAGCACAGGGGGACCCGCCGAAAATGTACTTTCTGCTTTTATACCTTGTATTAACAGAGGCGGGAAACCGACATAACAATTGTTTTGCTGTATGTATATAAAATCACACCAAAAAAGAAATAAATACATTTAAAAAAAAGCCTAAGGACAGTTTGGCTAGTATCATATTACAGAAGAATGGTGCAGTTTGAGTCACAAGTAAGTAGATCCTGTAAAACATCACGTAAACCAGTAGCTATCTTTCGGAATATATTTTCAATGTAATTTTCTCTTCTCTTCCCCACTCCTATTTTATTGTTCATATGAGTTTTTATTGGATTTTCTACAGTTACATTAGAAGAGTGGTACATGGTATCACGAATATAGCACACAAACATATTTAGAAGGCGGTCCCAGGTTAGAATTAGCATATTGATTGGTTAAGTAGAGGGCAATATGGTGTCCACTATACATGTGCATGTGATCGCCAAGAAGAAATTGAGATGGGAATGTGAAAGAGACAGAAATGAGATTGCTTAAGATATACAAAGGAGGAGCTGCTTTTGTGCCCCGCTAATTATAGTCTTTGCGTGTTACCCAAAGCCGCACCTTGGCAGCGCCGTCCCGCTTTTGCTTACGGCACTGTCGTAAAGTTGAATGTAATTGATGTATTCTGAATTTTCATCGCCATATTGCAATCAGTCCAAGTGTGCCTAACCGTTGGCAATTCATCGCTCTGTTACATAAGTATCATGCTGACTGTATGTTTTCTTGACCAATGTGCACAAACAAACAAAAGAAACAGTTAATAAAAATGATTTAAGCAAAAAAAAGATATACAAAGGAGGAGGACAAAAGAGGGAAAGTAAGGAGGGATCAGGACATCATCAAAAGATGTCCTTTAGGGTGGGGTTGGTCAGTCTTGCATTAGTGTTTGATCAGTTGGTCGATACGATGAAGAAGGACAAAGAGCGTAGGTTTTTAAGGGGTTGGTCAAGTGGTATATGGGATGTGACCTAGTGTCGGTGTTAGTGAGATGTTTATATGGGTTTGTCGGATGACATGCAATCATCTAGCTTCTTCCAAATTTTAGTGTTTGAAGGCGTCTTGTGGCATAGGAATGTGTTCAGAGAGTTCTCAGCACTTCTGAAGAATTGTGCCCATTCCCACTAGGTGTGTGTTAAGAATTGATTAAAGTCTTTCCATCTGGATAGGATGGATTTGAGTCTAAGTAGTAAAGATGTCAAGTAGCGAAATGTCGCTTTGCTGAAGAGTGTGGGTGATCAGTGGAGGGAATATGCCAAGGGCAATAGAAGGGAGGCCAAGTGTCCAATTAATGTTTAGTTTTTTGCGAATAAATGAGCTGATGTCAGTCCAGAAGCTGTGTTTGCCTATGGTCACTATACAGCTACAGCGTAGATCAGCTTCAGCTAGACCTAGTTTGCACAACTCGGTCATTTTTCAATCGCAGCCCAATGCCATCTCTCTTCTATATACCTATAGGATGATATCACTCAATGACACTTAAGTGAGTTTCATTCACTCCTTTCATGACTTCAGGAAGAATTAGCTGCTGTCATTCATCACTCCAGAGGCCGAATTAGGCATAGTGCCCAGGGAAAGGGATGGGCAATGGGTGCGTGTGCCCCTTTTGTGTTGTTGTAACGTATCTAGGGCTCTAGTGTAATTTTCCCAATTCATGGCCTTTTATAGCTATAACTTATCATATCCTTATATAGGCATAAGAATCATGACCATATTTAGACACAGCCAATGCAGACCAAATACGGCATGGCTACTTCCACTAAGCTCCCAGAGTACAACGAGTTCTCGAAGACAACCAGCCTTCAGCAGTACAGAACTTCCCCCTGCTTCAGTATTGATTTGTCCCAGAACTCCTGGAGTGTGTAAAGAACTTCGAGTTCTTAGTGACGTTATTATGTCCACCCTTACATCAAACTCTGCACCTTCCAGGTATAAATATGCCCACATCTGTCCTAACAAACACACAGTGGTTTTGGAGCAGATCGACAAACTACTTGCCCGACGCCCTGCTGTATGCGTGTGCCGAAGGAAGCCGACCCTCCCTGCTGACGCACTGAGAGAGACGCTGTCTTTTCTCCTGCCGAGAAATCCAGCTCCAGTGTTTCCCTGCTACCCTTGCGGGTTACTGGGAGATCGAGTCCTGAGAGAGAGATACAAGACCTTCTTCATTCTATAACCAAGGTACGGAGCTGATTAGAATTCTTGGATAGATTTTTTGCAGAAACTATTTAACTCAAGCTACACCTCACTTACTTCTTCCCTTGTACTAGGCTTAGGTTAGGTACACCGGGGTAGGCGTATTTTAGATGCACCAGTTGAGTACTTTTAGTCATTATTTATCATTGTATGTATTTTATCTATTTTATGTATCTTATGGCTTAGAAACCATATAAATGCTTTTACAGTATTATTTCATAATACTCTTTTTACTGTACGCACTTTACTTCATAGCAAGTATTACGATTGTAGCAATTCACTTCTCTTGCATGAGAAAGAAGACTGCTCAATAAATAACCTTTTTCTTGAAAAGGCCAGTCTCTCTATTTCTCTGCACTTCTGGTGAAACGAAGCATGCACGATTGACTGAGTGAAATAGCCATCTATTGTTTCCGCGACTCTGGAGATATATTCCTTATTCTTGGGGAACAAAGTTGTCATGTGATATGGTTGTCAGAAACTAATGCCTTCTTGTGTATTCTAGAAAGTTTCTATTGACCCCTGAGCTAGCTGGCATTCACAATTAAGTCTAACATATTCAATAGAGGCCTAGTCGACTTCAGTTCTACATCTAAACTTTTGTTTATGTTATTCCAATGCGCAGAGCCTATTGGGAATATAGGAACTACACTACAGTGGGCACTATGGTATTTGCCAAAATATGATCCACAAGTAACATCATCCCAGTCTTCCCCTATCAATCCACCCCATGATGTCTTGCTCATTAACTGCCACATAGATGTTTTTTTAAAATCTCCCAATGAGCAAACTTTAGGACATCTTCAAAAAACCCAATAGTTTCAATTTCTGTATTCCTATAGGCAATGGCTATAATATCTAATTTCTTGCGTAAACCATTACACCGGTACAACTTGAAGGAAGTTTCAGAAAGCATAGTTACTGGTCAACCTGAATCCACCATTATTCTTTATCCACTTCCCCAATTTTTTCATTGCAAAAATTACCATTTTTCTTTGTGATTAACCCCACTGTGCACTCTGGTGGTAGACAAGGGGGTCCCATGGACCCTCCAGATGTTCCCTTGCATGCGGGTGCAGGAACTGATCCCCTGATTCAGCGACCCCCGTATGCCAGGAGTGTGCCACTGTGGACTGAGTCATGCATCAAGTGCAGTGTGGGTAGTGCGAAGCCTCTACCACCTCATTCCAGTGACCCTGTAGGCCAGAGGGGGTCACCGTTGAAGGGATTGTGCCGACAAGTGTGCCAAGACTCGTGTGGGCCTTAGCACTGACCCTGTTAGCCAGCGGGGGCTGCCATGATGTGTGTGATTGCACTGGAGGAGTCTGGACTTTGCCTGAAAGTACCATGACTACCTCATACGCCATGAGGGGCTGGCAGTTCTGTGCCAAAAGTTCAGGCCTTTGTCCAAGAAGAATAAAAGCTGTAACTGGCGGATCAACCCCGTTGTAGTGTTGTGTGATCATGTACAGAAGGACTCTTGTAGTCCTAGGCGGACTCTTTACAAAGTTACATTATTAGTTGGTAGGTATTTGGGTGTGTCTGGGTGTGGTCAATAAAGTCTATGATGCAGTATGTTTAGTTAACGGTTGCATGCTGAAGTTTGTGTATTACAGAGCTTTGTGTGTGGTGGCATAGTCATTTGCATGCACCAGAGCTGGGGTGTATGCTATAACTGGCAGCGAGTAGGGGATATGTGTCCGGAGGAAGAAATGAGACTGGTCTCGCTGAGAGTTTGCAGAGGTCCAGCAAACTGCTTTTGTTTGCCAAGTGCACCCCAAGAAACAAGTTTTGGTTGGTGTATGGGGAGTTAAAGGGCCGCTTTTGCTTGTACAAGGCCCTAGAAGAAGGTGAAGGCCCTACAAAGGAGCACAGTCAGAAAGCCCAGCAGAAACATACTGGTGAGGCCGAAAAAAGAGATACTATGCCATAAAGCGACACAGAGTCATCATCAATACAAAGAGGAAAAGCTCAAGGCATCTATAACCAGGTACGAACCTGCAACCAGGTGTGATAAAGCACCAATCAATCAACCAGGGATTTTTGTAGGGCTCTAGTCACCCATGAGGGTCTCAAGGTGCTGTTGGGGGCATGCAGCTCCAATTCAGCCAGAGAGCCAGGTCATGAGGATCTTCCTGAAAGTGTGCAGCATGGGGGACAGTCTGATGTTGAGCAGGAGCTTATTCCGGGTCTTTGCTGTGATGTAGGAGTCAGCTCTTCCGCCCGCTCTGGCTCTGCGGACGTGCGGGGTTTCAGCGACGTCGGCGGAGCAGAGGTTTCTCTTGGGTACGTAGAAGGAGACTCTTTCGGTGAGGTATTGGGGTTTGGTGTTGTGGATGGATTTGTAGGCGTGCTCGAGTTGCTTGAAGGTTACGATTTTCTCAACAGGGAGCCAATAGAGGTCTTGTAGTGTGTAGGTGATTTGTTCATGTTGTGGGATGCCAAGGACGAGTCTGGCAGCGGTGTTCTGGATGGTCTGGATTTTTCGGAGCAAGGATTTCCGTAGTCCAGTCTGCTTGTTATGAGTGCGTGGGTGATGCTCTTTGTGGAATCGGGGGGGATCCACTTGAAGGTCTTGCGAAGGATGAGGAGGGTCTTGAAGCATGTGGAGAAGACAGCGTTGATCTGTCGGGTCATGGTGAGGGAGGAGTTGAGTATGATGCCGCGGTTCCGGATGTGGTCTGTGGGAGTGGGGGGATTGCTGAGGGGGGTGGGCTACCAGGTGTTGGCAATACTGAGGAGGTGGGCCCAAGGACGAGGACTTCTATCTTCTGCGAATTGAGCTTCAGAAAGCTGCTGCTCATCCAGGATGTAACCTCTTTCTTTTTATTTTTTATTTTTATTGAGATATTTTTAGGTGGGACACATAAATGAATTCATATACAAATGATTATGAAGAGAGATTTCATAGTAAAAAAACAGAGACATTTAGGATAAGAATACATTTACCATTAGCAGCGGCCTTGTTTTCAGGCACAGTATTTTCAATCGATAATGCATATACAGACATTATTCCGAAAGATTTCTTCAAGACAAAATACGCGTTGGAGTGAGAGAGAAAAAAAAAGAATTCTAGACATTAATTACATTATTTTTATTATTTCAGGGGACCCCTACTTCTGCCTTCCACCGATATATTGGAGACCATATTGTTTCCCCAATTTTTGGGCTTTTCAGCATTTTCTCTCGTAAATCCCTTTCTCAAGGTTAAAAGTGAAAAGGAGCGGGGTTACCCATTGTGAAAAGGATGGGGCCACTGGATCTAACCAAGCGGTACTAATGCATATTTTGACCACTGCCATCGCCAGAAACATAATGCATGGATGAGTGCCATCTGACCCTGAGCTGCTTATCCCCAATACCATTAGTTCTGGGGTTAGGACCACATTCTCCTTCTGTGTTACCTCTAAAAATTGTTCTATATCTTTCTTAAGGATATCAAGGAACAGTATGATCTGGTTGTTGTCGGCATAAGATACTATACTGTCTGACGATGACGACAAGGGGGGCCTTGTAGATATTGAAGAGTGTGGGGCTCAGCGATGATCCTTGGGGTGCTCCACAGTTGATCTTAGTGGGTTCGGGGAGGAAAGACAGGAGTCTGATTCTTTGGGTTTGGCCAGGTGAGGAAAGAGTGGATCCAGTTGAGGGCAGTTCCCAGTATGCTGGCATTGTGGAGTCTGGCAGTGAGAGTGCGGTGGGAGACGGTGTCAAAGGCTGCAGAGAGGTCTAGAAGTCTAGAAGGATGAGGGCCACCATGTGGCTCTGGTCGAGGAGGGTGCAGATGTTGTCTGTGGTGGCGAGGAGGGCTGTCTCGGTGCTGTGGTTGCTTCAGAATCTGGATTGAGAAGAGTTGAGGATGGAGTTGGCTTTAATAAAGTTTATGAGCTGAGTGTTGGCGATCTTCTTGGTGACTTTGGCCGCAAAGGGAGGAGAGAGATGGGTCTGCAGTTTTTGAGTTCTGTAGGATCTGTGGAGGGCTTCTTGAGGAGGGACTTGACTTTTGCACGTTTCCAGTTGTCAGGGAAAGTGTCAGATTTGAAGGTGGTGTTGGTGGTACGTTGTAGCTCGGGTGCTATTGTGGAGGCGGCTCTGTGGAATATGTGCTGCAGCCAGGGGTTTGTGGGGGCTCCTGAGTGATTGTTCTTCATGGTCCTGGCGGTGTCTTCGGTGGTGACCGGGGTCCAGGTGGAGATGGTAGGCTGGCTGGCGTTGCTAGTGGTCGGTGTGGTTTCGGTGTCTGGTGTCTGTTCATTGAGGTTGTCGTAGAGGGAGTTGATCTTGAGATGGAAGTAGGTACCAAGTTTGTTGCAGAGATCCTGGGAAGGTGTGACGTCGGTGGCTTCGCTGGTGGGTTTGTGAAATCCTGAATAATGCTGAAGAGTTCCTTCGAGTTATTGGAGTTGGCGAGGATTTTGTTCTGGATGAAGGTCCTTTTGGTAGATCTGATGCATTGGTGGTATTCTGTCATGGCGGTCTTGTAGATTGTCGGAGCATCTGGGGTTTTAGTGTTTCTCCATGCTTTCCCGAGATGTCTGCAGGTGTGTCTTAATTCTCGAAGGTCGTGATGAACCAGGTGGCTTTCATGGGCGCTGTCTGTCAGCGTTAAGGATGGGGGCGAGCTTGTCTGTGCAGTTGGTGATCCACCTTTGTAGTTCGTTAGGTGCAGAGTTGTCGTTGGTTGTGGAGGAGGGGATCGTGGTTGAGGGTGGCGTTGAGGTGTTCCTCAGTGACTTTGCTCCAATTCCTTTGTGGAGGGTGTTTGTTGGTTTGGGAGTGATGGTTTTTTCAAGGAGAAGTGTACGCAGTGGTGGGCGGTCCAGGGGATGTTGTTTCCTCCTGCAAAGAAGGGGTCGAGGGTGTGTCCTGCCTTGGGTAGGTGTGGTGATGAGCTGTTTCAGTACAATGTTGGTGAGGTAGTCCAGGGGGGCGGTGGAGTTGGGGTCACTGAGGTTGTCGAGGTGGAAGTTCAGGTCTCTGAGCAGTATGTGGTCCATGGAGGTAATGGTGTGGGGCGCAATGAGGTTGGTGATGGTTGTGGTAAAAGCAGTTCATGGTCTGGGAAGTGTGTAGGCATAGTTGTCAAGAAGGTCTTTCTGGGCCTGGTCTGGATCTGGAAATGTAGGTGTTCCATGGGGGACGAGGAATCATTGGAAGTGGTAAGTAGGAAGGCGTTCTTGTGCGTGATGGCAAGTCCTCCTCCTGGGAGGTAAGGGCAGTCCTTCTTCTGGATCTTGTATCCGTCACGGAAGGCGGTGGCGATGTCGGGGGGGGCTTCCACAGCTGCTGCGTAGGCTGCGCGGGGCCAGGAGCGCAAAGAGTGAGCATTGCAGAGCAACCGGGGCGCCGGCCGCATCATAGGCCGCGCCCCCCTGGGAAGCCATGCTGCTATTGGTTACTGCGCCCTGGGCCGATTATGGAGCCCGGAGTCTGCCCAGGCCTCGCAGAGGGCTGCACGTGGAAAGCGGCACCCCAACTGACCCGGGCTGGGTCTCTGTAGGTATTGTGGGCAGATAGAGAGGCCGCCTTCCCTGACCAGGCACTGAGGGTCGAGTGGGCTGATTGGTGAGGGGGCGGCCTACATCCATCAGGGCCAGTGCTACCGTGAGGCCTGCCTCCCCCTACACAGGACAGAGCGGAGAGTGCAGGGGAGCTGGGGCCCAAACATACACCTGCAGACGCACGTGACCACTGTCTGGGGGACTGGCCCTACTAAAGGAACCCTGCCAGCATTGCCTCTCTACCCAGGGACTGTGACCTGCCATGAATGTGCCACTGTTATAAACCGAACTCCGGAGGGGGGTTGTCTGTGTCTGGGCATCTGGGCTGGGGTTACCTATCTAAGTGAAATCTCTGTCCCAGAAATGTTACTTGACCCCAGGCTGCTGCCCGAATTGAATATCTTCCAGAATGGTAGGTAGCTTAGCTTACCTAGTTAGCTCTTCCTGGGAAGGGTTGCCTGCAGTGGGCCGCGACCGGCCATAGCATTGTTGCCTGTATGCTCTGGTGGTTTAAGGACGTTTATTGCATGAAGCATGTGCCACAGGGGATAAGCTGCTTATATTGACACCACCCATGCATAAGGAATGTTGCCCTTATTGAATGTGTACTTAGGAAATATTGCTCATGTTTTTCTCATACCTGCCACAAAGTTGTCCCTTGTGCTGCATATTTGAATGAGAGTATTACAAGCACTGCATAGGAAATGTTAACTGTATGGTCCTAAAGTTACCAGAGACCCTCTAATCCGTTTACTGTGAGAATCCAATGTTATTTAATCTAACAAGAAATAGATAAAGATACTTGTTTTGTCAATGCACTTGAAGTGGTGTCTATTTATTACATGTGCTTTACTGGGTCAGTGTGAGTGTGTGCTGCACAACTACTTAACACATAGCCCCTGGAGTACCTTCAAGCCTCGTGTCAAGCTACCACGTCGGAGTCGGTGGTCCCTGGGACCTTCCGGGTCTAACATAAGTCAATGGCCTTTGTTATTTCTTGGACTTGGGGAGCTCAAGACAATGGAGGTGCAACTTCACATTAATGAGGACATTCGTCCTGCTGCTCAGCGACTCAGTCGGATTGCTTTTCATTCACAGGAAGCCATTTGGAAAGAACTGGAAACATTATTAAAGCATTACATCATCAAGTGCTCTGCTGGTCCAATTCCACAGGGTTTGCCCATAGTGGTAGGGCCAAAAAATAACAGAGGAGGTGCATTTGTGTTAATATGCGCCAGGCAACAAGGCAAATCAAGAGGGAAAGACATCCAGATCCACACATATCAGACATGATTACATAGCTGAATGGTTCCAATGTCTTCTCCCATCATTATTTGAACAAAGGGAACCATTAAGCTGCACTGGAAGAGTACTATAGGTACATTACTACTTTTTCAACTCATGCTGGTTTGTTCAGATACAAAAGACTCCGTTTTGGTGTGTTGTCAGCTGTGGAAATCTTTCAGGATGTCATTTATCAAATAATTCAACCTGTCACACATGCTTTTCCAAAGTTACATACTGAGATTGTTGTTGATGCAAGCCCATTGAGGTTGGGCGCGATCATTGCTCAACACAATGGACATTCAAAAGTCTCAGAGACACATTGTGGCCTATGCCAGTCGAAGTCTATCTCAGACTGAACATACCTATTCTCAGCCAGAAAAGGAGAGCCGGGCTGCAGTATGGGCTTGTGAACATTTCCATGTTTTTCTGTATCAAAAGCATTTACCCTTGTCACTGACCACCAGAAATTTCTCACCATTTTTGGAGATCCAAAAGCCCCCTTGCATTGAGAGGTGGGTGTTGAGATTGCAGGAGTATGATTACACTAAAGTGCATAAGCCGGGGAAGGATCATAACCCAGCAGACTACTTCTCACAAGTGCTGTTACAGCATCACAGTGCAACATCTAAGGCGACTGAAGCAAACATTAATCATCGTAAAGTCCAGCACCCCTAAAGCTCTATCTATTGAGCAGATACTTGTTGCTACTAATACAGACAGAGACATGCTCAAAATCAAGGCAATAATTGCAACACAGTCATGGAGAAACATACTCGACCTCTCACAGTTAAATATAAAAAAATCAAAAATGAACTTTCTATCACTTAAGAAGGTATTACTAAGAGGTTTGAGAATAGTCATATCTGAGAGCTTGAGATAAGTTATTGAACTCGCACATGAAGGACATCACAGCATTCTAGTCACCAAGAGAGCCCTCAGTGACTGTTAGACCCGGGACCCCTGTTTGGCTGAGGTAGGTACCTTGGGCCACGTCAGGGAAAGGAAGGTCACCTTCTGAGATAGCCCCCACTTCCCCCCATGGTAGCTTGGCACGAGGAGCCAGGCTTCTCTTCAAGGCAAATGTGTAAAGTATTTGCAACCACGCTCACAGCAACCCAATGATGACACCACAAATAGACTTCACACAAGTTTTATAATACCAAGTATATATTTTATATAAAAAGATATACGATAAGACCACACAATATAAATCCAATATATGAGTATGTGTACTATTTCTCCTGGCCAGTTGTTAGGCCAGCCAGCCCTTGTAAGGTCTGGCAATATTAATAAGCACTTCTAAACATTCTACAGTAATCCTAATACCATGTTATGCAGTTTCTAATGCTAGGATCAGGCACTATTGCAATGTAAAAATATTGTAATGCGTAATGCAACAATCAGGCACTTTGCAATGTAAAAATAATGCAATACATAATACAACCACAAGGTACGTTGTTATGCAGAAATAAGGCAATGCGTAATGCAGGAATAATGCAATGCGTAATACGCTAATCAGGTAGTTCATTATGCAGAAACAATGCAATGAGTCATACGACAATCAGGTAGTTCGTTATGCACAAATAATGCAATGAGTCATACACAAATCAGGTAGTTCGTTATGCAGGAATAATGCAATGCCTAATACACTAATCAGGTACTCCGTTATGCAGAAATGATGCAATGTGTAATACGACAATCAGGTACTCCGTTATGCAGAAATAAGATAATGCGTAAGACACTCTGGCACCGATCACAGTGCCTTAGGCGGTCCCTCCGCCACTCCTTCTAACTCGCAGTCAGCCTCTGTCAACAGTTGCCCCCAACACGGGTATGGTGTAACAAAAAGTGCAGCTCCACACTCCGGCCTCGGTACTGCCACTCCCTTGGCAATACGGGCCAAGGCTTGCGCTACCGGAATGAGAGAGAGGCTGAGAGCATCTTCCTCTGAGCCCGCACCCCGCCCCAGGAGTGACACATGTTACCTGGGGGCCGCAAACTCACTATCCTCCCCTCGCCAGGCGACTTGGGCCTTCAATGCAATCTTTGTGAATTGGCAATGGCAGGCTTGCGCCGGCGGCTCAGCTCCTCTGGGGCTGCCCGTCTGGGCCGCTACTGCTATGGAGAGGTCAGGCTGCCACCAGGCACAAGCACACAGCGTCGCTGAGACTCACTTTAATTCCGGGTGCACGTTAACAAGGCAATCCTCACGAAGGTCTCACGCTGCACAAAGCACACGCACACAGTGTCAATGAGACTCACTTGGAATCCGGGTGCACAATAACAAGGCAATCCTCACGAAGGTCTCACACTGCACAAAGCACACGCACACAGCGTTGTTGAGGCTCACATGGATTCCGGGTGCACGCGATAACTGGACAATCCTCACAAATGGTTCAGGCTCCAAACAGCACATGCACACAGCGTCGCTGATCCTTGCTTGGACTCTAGGTGCCCATGATCACAGGACACTGCTTACGAGGGTCTCAGGCTGCAACAAGCACACACACACAGCGCCTCTGAGACTCTCCTGGAAACCTTTGTGTTCCTGAGTTTACGCAACTGGGAGCCAGCTCACATTGGGCTCTTGGGCATAGGTTACTTCAGGGCACAGCACAGTAAAGTCCTTTCAAGCAGGGGGATACAGCACACAGCAAAGCCCCTTTAGCCTTTCCTTGGTTAAAACAGAAAACTGGAGGCCAGCCCCAGAACACACAGCAAGGGTCAGTCCTTTCCTTCAGTCCCTTCAGTTGTTTCTTCCTTGGCAAAGGTTCCTCTTAACCACGAAGTAGCTCCAGTCTTGTTCAATCTTCATCAAGCCATTTTTCAAAGTTCAGGGGCTTCAGCTTTCATAGTTATACCCCTCAAGGATCACTGAAATAATATCGACGGACATAATATCGAGTTGCCAAAATATCGTGGACAAAATATCGACAGTCAAAATATCGAGTTTGTATCTACAAACAGGTAAGTACAAAAATATCGAGTACAAAATATCGTTAACAAAAATATAGATGTAAAAAATATCGACTTTATTAAAAACAGTGTTAAATTAAATTAATATTAAATTTTTATTACTAAAATATACTTAAAACGACTTAAATTAAATTATAATAATTAAATAATAAATGAAAATAATAAAAATAATTTTTTAAAATCTTATTTGTTGACCCTGAACCCTAAAAATACCCCTTTACCCAAAAACCCAAAACTGACCCTGAACCCTAAAAATACCCCTTTACCCAAAAACCCAAAACTGACCCTGAACCCTAAAAATACCCCTTTACCCATGAACTGAAAACTGACCCTGAACCCTAAAAATACCCCTTTACCCAAAAACTGAAAACTGACCCTGAACCCTAAAAATGCCCCTTTACCCATGAACTGAAAACTGACCCTGAACCCTAAAAATACCCCTTTACCCATGAACTGAAAACTGACCCTGAACCCTAAAAATACCCCTTTACCCATGAACTGAAAACTGACCCTGAACCCTAAAAATACCCCTTTACCCATGAACTGAAAACTGACCCTGAACCCTAAAAATACCCCTTTACCCATGAACTGAAAACTGACCCTGAACCCTAAAAATACCCCTTTACCCATGAACTGAAAACTGACCCTGAACCCTAAAAATACCCCTTTACCCATGAACTGAAAACTGACCCTGAACCCTAAAAATGCTCCTTTACCCTAAATTTATCAATATTATTTAATTAGCAATTAATTATTAATTAACAATAACAATAAAGTAAATATATTAGAACATTAGCTGTAATTATTTTAATAATTAATATTATTTTTTCAAAATTAATTACTTAAAAATTACACAAAATTATATATATTAAAAATGTACTCTAATTAATGTAATTAAATAATTACAATTAATTAATTAACAATTATTTACTAATACAAAATATGTTCAAAATTATATTAATTAATTAACTAATTAATATTAATTAATTATCAATTAATTATTAATTAAAAATATTAACAAACATATATTAATTAATTAATTATTATTAAATTACTTCCCACCCTATTCCCCTATAAACCCACAACCCGCTACAGAATTACATTACGCAATTATTATAAAAACAAAATTCATGTAATAAAATATTTTATAACATTAATACACACTATTCACACATATTATTACATAAAAATACACTATAAAATATTATATATTATTAAAAAATCGATATTTTTGCTATCTATATTTTATACAGTCGATATTACTTCACTTACCTGAAAAACGATATTTTTGTAGTCGATATTATGTCCAGTCGATATTTTGTCCAGTCTATATTAAAAACTCGATATTATGTCCAGTCGATATTTTGGAGTCGATATTTTGTCTCTATACCACCCCTCAATGGCTTTGAAGTCTTGGAGTTCAGGGGGCACTGATCCCTGTTCAAACCAGTTCTGGGTGCCTTCCTGCCAGTGACACCTTCTTCCTTTGATTAGGGGGGGTCTGGATTCTCAATCACTCAGCAGGAAATTGGACAATTGGTATATAGCAGCAACCAAGGCCTCTTCACCTCTAGGGGCTACTCCTCCCCCTACACTCCAGATGCGGATCAGCCTGTTGCTGTCTCACCACCTCCCCTGGGTCAAGACATTCCCCAGATCCTATCACTTTCAAATCCAGACAGTCAATCTACAACCAGGCAGAGACACACAGAAATGTTAGAGCACAAAAACCCAGTCTCTTCTAAAAGAGTGGCTTCTAAACACTCAATGAAAAAACCACCTTCATAAAAAAGATGTGTTATTGCATCGTGAGTTCAGGCACAAGGAACTTCACCTATCCATCTTAAGCCTTTGGGAAGATAGGCTGGAAAACATATTACACAGCCTTCACATTCTATCCTATGGGCAGGAGGGCCTTTCAACAGTGAAAAACAAAATTGAGGTTATTTCACTGTCAGGACATGGTACACACCTTAGTACATGTCCCACTTTTCACTTGCACTGCACCGTGCCCAGGGGGTACCCTGGACCTACCATAGGGGTGTCTGATGTGAATAGAAAGGGAAGGGTAAGGTCTGGCAAGTAAGTGCACTTGTCAGAACAAGACAGTTTAACAAACTGTGCGCAGGCACTGCAATGGCAGGCCTGAGTTCCCTTTTTAAGGCTACTTGTGTGGGTGGCACAATTAGTGCTACAGGCCCACTAGTAGCATTTGCATTACCAGCCCTGGCACACATAGTGCACTTTACTAGGGACTCTACTAGTAAGGCAAACATACCAATCATGGACAACCAATTACCATTACACTTTATATAGGGAACACTTGCACTTTGACACTGTTTAGTAGTGGCAAAGTGTCCAAAGGATCTAAGCTGGCAACACCATATCAGAAAAAAGGTATAGGGGGAAAGCAAAAAGTTTAGGGAACTTTAGCCAACAATGGCCAAGTCGGTACAGTAACCTAGTGTGATTTCCTCACCTTGACGAACGAGTCGAGAAGGAACTGAAAGCATGTCACCTGTGTAACTGCTTGTCTCCCAAGACAACACAGCATCTGCTAAATATGTTTGACCTTCTACAAGTGTGGGAGAACATTGCAGTTGATTTCTTTGGACCTTTAAAGTATGGCCATCATCTCATGGCAGTTATCGATGAGTACTCATGTTTTCCTTTAGTGGAAGATTTATCATAGACATCGAGAGTGTTGAGGTTATTTTTACAGCGTGGGGTGTTCCCTTCATCCTCAAATCTAACAATGGTATGCCCTTCAATAGTAGAGAGTTTAAGGACTTTCTTAGTTGTTTGAATGTCGAGCATCAGAAAAGCACTTGTCTCTGGCCACAGGCAAATGGTGTTGTTTAATGAGTTATGGGCACGCAGTAGAAAGTGGTTAAGTGCACTGCACTTGAAGGAATGAATCTCAAGTCAGCTTTGTGTTTAGTCCTTTGTGCCTATCGGTCAACTCCCGATTCTACAACAGGTGAACGCCATGCCATTTTGCTTTTTGAGAGAGCCATTGGAACAAAGCTACTACAGTGGACCACAAGGCAAGTACTTGACACTGATGAGATTAGTGTCATGGACACTTCTCGCAGAAGAAAGATGAAGCTGTATGCAGATTAGTGCAGATGCACTAGGGACATGGTTTTCGACGAAGTAGACCGAGTCCTAGTCAAACACAATGGAAATGCAAGACTGACCCTCCATTTGATACTGATCCATTCAGAGTTGTGGCAAGTAAAGGACATATGGTGACCGCTCAAGTCCTTTACCAGAGACTTATCCCGTTTCACACATCTGCCTCGATGTTAATCAGCTCCAAACCTCATGAGTGAAACAATTCCACTTGAGTGCCCCAGTCAAGCATCTGAGTCCACAGCTACAATGGCAGATGACAGTGCAACTCCTTCACTGCATACAACTCATTCTGGAAGATTGGTGTGAGCACCTTGATGACTTATTGAGTAGCACCAGTGTGTGCATTTTGCCTGTATTTTGTATTTAAGAAAGGGAGAGATGTAGTGTTGTGCGATCATGTGCAGTAGGATCCTTATGGTCTTATGCGGGCTTCTTACAAAGTTACATAATCGATGGGAGGTATTTGGGTGTGTCTGGGTGTGGTCAATAAAGTCTATGATGCAGTACATTCAGTTAACGGTTGTATGCTGAAGAATAAAGACGTGTATTACAGAGCTCCATGTGTGGCATAGTAATTTTCATGCTCTAGAGCTGGGGGTGTATGCTATACCTGTGTATCAAGATCTGCCCCTGACCGACCCGAGGACTTTGGAAGGACACTGAGGAGGACGTTGCCCCATCGCCAGGCTCCAATTGGGAGCCAATGATCATCCACCGCCTCCTCCCCCATGTAGGGAAGACAGACTTACCATGTCTACGAAGGCTGGTAGCATCTGCGATCACTGAGGAAGGCTGGAAGCCCCTCTTGGGAGAGAGCCTGCACCTGCTGAGTGCTGCTACGTGTACAGCAAGCAGCCTAACTTTTCCGAACTAAACCAGAACTTGCAAGAACATGCAATGGGGGCATCCAATGTAACACTGTATGCTTCTGTGCTACAGGAGAGTGTAAGACTTCAGTCCTGTCAGGTCCTGGGGGACGTGCTGCTGGAGGTGCTGACACCTTTGACTAGTTCCTAAGAGTCAAAGGGGAATTCTTGAGTAAGGCCTATTAGTGGGCATTCCATGGATGTGACCACCAGTGAAAGGGGAATAACCCTGACTACATGCAAGGATGAGGATGAGACAGAGATATGCCAGAGAAACAGCAGAGCCCCGACCCCAAGTTGATGCTTACGAATGGGATTATTTCTTTGAAAAAGTAGAGTTAGAAACAAAATACTTATTTCTCCTACCAAAATAAGTATTTGACTGGACATTGATTTATTGGCATTGCTGCGTGCACTTTGAGTTATGAGTCGTTTTCACTAACCTGTAAATACATTTCCCCCCCAAGGGAGCCTTTGACTGCTCATCCACAGCCACCACTGAGTCAAGGGTAGAAGGGTAACTTGGCCCAGACGCTGAGGATCCATAGTAGGTTGGGCCCTAGGACATCAAGGGCCTGATGTATGACCCTTTTTTGCGGCCGCAAACGGGAGATCCTCCTGTTTCCGACCGCAAAAAAGGAGAATTGCATATACAAATGCTACTTTGCGAGTCACAGACTTGCAAAATAGCGTTCGCGACGCCCACTATTAGGAATTCCTAATTGCGAGTCGCCATGCCATGTACAATTGTTTTGCGGCCGCAAAACACTCGCAGTTTACCACCTACTTCAAGTAGGTGGTAAACCACTCGCAAACAGTGAAGAACACGCCTTAAATCTCCGAGTTCACCTGCCTTGTCGGACAGAGACACAAGACACTCTGTTAGGCATAGAAAACCAGGTTTATTAGCTGCAGCTAAGCACAGTTGTCCCAGAAGTACAGAGTAGGTTCTTAGGAGACTGCCACTTTATTCCGTGGCACACAATCTTTTATAGCACACATATTTACAACGTATACTCCCAATACATACAAGTCTAGCCAATAGGAAAAGTTGGAAAACAAGCTATCAAGTGTCCCAAATACGTCCTTCTTTCAGACCCTATGTGTCACCCCTCCCCACAAGTTAATCAGTGCTAGTGCCTACAATCCAACTTGCAGGTGGCAGGACGTATTTGTGTGCCTCAAAGGATAGTTGTGTAACAAGAGAATACAAGGAGAGAATAGCGAAGGCCAGTCGCATAAGATAAAGTAAGAAAAGAATAGGGAGAGCCAAACAGTCAGTCGAGACAGGGATCAATCAACCTAGACATGGATTAGTGGACTCGGCCAGACCCTGACATCGGTTTCGTAAACAAGGGCAGGGGGTTACTTTTTAACAGAAGAGACATGTAACAGCTGGAAAAGGAAAAAACACTCTGTTCGCCGTGCTGCCTGAGTGAGGGCAACACAAAATGGCGACGGGACACAAAATGGCAGCCGAATACAGGACGAAGTCGAAAACCGAAGAACCTCAGACCCTCCTTTTGCCATTACTCAGGCAAAACACAAAGGACTCAAGTTAGTCTGAGTCGATGTCAATGGCCATGAGGTCGTCGAGCTGTTGCTGCAACATCATTTTAATGTTCTCTGTTTTGTGTGACACAGGCCTTGAGACACACATGGTGGCACAAAGACCGCAGATGGCAGGGCCACACTGTAAACAAAGACAACAAGAGAAAATTATGGCTAAAACCATTCCAAGGAAGGTTAATACCTTCCATCCCCATGTGGACAGTAGTCCCCAAAACCACAGACCAATCTCCTGTGTCCTGGTGATTCGACTCAGAAATTACGTGCAATTTAGAGATGGCTTGGTATACCGTGGAGGCATTATCAGGAATAAAAATACAGCAACGAGACCCAATCAATTTACAGACTCCTCCACGATCTGCAAGAACAATATCTAGAACCATCTGGTTCTGCAAAGTCATAAGGCGGTCCGCCTGAAGTTCGGCTGTTAGATTACTCAAGGCTCCAGAAGTCACATTTATGGTAGCCTCAACAACATGAACTAACTGTCTAATGTTTCTGCTATTGGCCATTGGGCCCCAGCAAAAAAGGAACCCTTTGAAAAAGTCCCCTCCCTCTTGTCCTGCTGTGTCTTTGGAATCAATAACCCCTCTGCCATATCTATTTCTGTGATGACCTGAAGGAGCAGTGTATGTCGGAGGGAGAAGAAAAGTCATATAACACGTTCCTGAAAAGTAGGTGGGAAGCCACGTGTAGACTCTGTCTGGCAGACAAAGTATGTGCCCTGAGATGGCACTAACAGTGAAGAAATCTGGGATGAATAGATGTATGTATGGGAACAAACACTCTTTTCCTGTTGGTTTTTAATATTTTGACCATTTATCTGTAAACACAAATTGCCTCGATGAGGTATGGTCCAAATTGGAGGGGATCTCCTTCGTCTAGCCTTATCTGTGAGGCTAGTAACGTAACAAGTCACGTTCCAACCATCATACGCTTGTATCTCATCAACGGGGATCTTACCACTTTCGGCAATTCTAGCCATAGCCACTATTCCCTTTATCAAAGAATTATGACTAAAATCTGCTCCACCACCATATGGACCAACAAGAGGATGTCAAAGTTGGTTCTGGTATACATTGGAAAACATGGCCTAATAGGCCCAAGCAGAACCTTCGTAAGAAGGACTAAATATGGCATCCCTTTCTCTGTGTTATGGGGCATGAGTCCACAAACCCAACAGTCAGTAGTATTGACTGCCAGTTGATGCTGATGCAACAGCTGGATGAATGAATTGTTAAAGTATTCTGTTCTCCTAATTTGCTCGTGCTCTGGAAGTGTATGGAACTGATGCGGGGAGGCAGTAGTGGAAAAAGGCAAAGAAACAGAAGTAGGAACAGGTGCTTGCTGCATAGTGTGAATAACCCAACCCACACAAGCCAATAAAATACATGAACATATTAAAATGCACAAGGTTACGCCACATGGACTAAACAACAGTTTCTTATATTTACTTTTCATTTCTTGCTTTTTATCATTCTTTTCCAATTTAATATCCATCCTCTAAAGCATTGCTCACGGTAATCTTCCTAGATCAATTAGTTGTGATTATTAGCCGTCCTATGACACTGCAAGTCCTGCAGACCTACTGCCACTACTCAGGTCACAGCCTAAGACTCCTACCGTGACCCTGCAACTTGATGGATGGTAAAAAAAATGTCTCTTAAAAGTGTAACCAGAAAAAGGAAAAGAAAAAAAAGTTTAATTGTTCTTAATCAGTCTAGGTCTCAAGTTGTACTGAGGTTTGTCAGGTACCGTTTGCTCTCGAAACAAAGTCTCTTAATTTGTTGTGTTCAATCGCAGATGTGATGGTACAGCTTCTTGCAACACGTCGTAGTCTTCTTTTTCAGACCCCGTCCGATCCAGACGAGCACTACTGAAAGGTGCCAACCGAGGCACCCTTTCGCCCTCACTATCACCTACACTCTACCCACTGGTCAAAAGGCAAAGTCAAAGGTACCCTTTTGCAGTGCACCCCATGGATCCAGTTCTTTTTTCCGACGACCTTTACTGCTGTACGTGTCACCAGAAGAACTTGCCGAGGCGGCCCCCAACGGGGTTCCAGATTCTTCTTTCGCTGACAATTCTTCAGGCAGACCCAGTCTCCGGGTTGGATGGAGTGAACTGGGTCTGCGGAGGCCTCCGGCAAAGCGTTTTGAACCTGTTGGTGAAGAACACTCAATTTAGTGGTGAGGTCATGTAAGTAGTCAATCAACATAGGATACGGAATATCGGAGTACTTTTTAGGTCGAGGGACTCCCCAGACGTTAGCTGGGCGCCCAAAAACAACCTCGTATGGGCTGAGTCCTAAGCGAGAGTGTACAGCTGTTCTCATAGATAGGAGTGCCAAAGGTAAAGCATCGGGCCAAGCAAGACCCAAGCTGGCCTGAATCTTTGCCAGTTTAAGCTTGAGAGTGCCATTATAGCATTCTACCAAGCCTGCTGACTGAGAGTGGTTTGCCGCATGGAATTTCTGCCTAATACCAAGACCCGCACACACCTTCTGCATAATTTGGCCTACAAATTCACTTCCATTGTCACTCCAGACAATTCGCGGTAAACCAAACCTCGGGAAGAATACCTTCAAGAGGGCTTTGGCAGTGGACAAAGCAGTATTATCCTTTAGGGGGAAGGCCTCTATCAATCTGGAAAAGGCACACACCACCACCAGAACATACGTAATATTGTTGCAACGTTCCATATGAATGTAATCGATTTGTAATACCTCAAAAGGATGCGTAGGGGAGCAAAATGACCTGCCGTAGTTGGGGTTCCCTTTCCTGGATTATGCATCAAACAAACGATACAATGTTTCACCACATTTTCTGCACATTTAGGGATTCCTTCATTCTGCCATACTGGAGCCAGAAGTTTGCATATCCCTTTTGCACTGATGTGGGCTAGACCATGCGCAATAGTAACTAAAGGCAGCACATAGGCGTCTGGTAACAGCCAACGCTGGTGTTCTGACAATTCCGTCCAACACCCTGTCGTGTCCAACATTCCTGTACTTTCTCTCCACTTACTCAATTCCTTCTCTGTAGCCTCTTCTTGAATCATTCTCACACTTTCTATTGAGTCCTCACACATTCCTCCTTCTCTGACCCATCTTGCAGGGCCTGAAACATACATGCGACTTGTAGCATCTCTCACTGTTTCTTTCGCTACCTCGTCTGCAAAAGCATTCCCGCGACCCACATCATCAGTGATCCTTTTATGTGCACTACACTTTACAATTGCTATCTGGGTAGGCAAAGAAAGTGATTCGAGAAGGTCAGTTACCAACTGACTATGCTGTATCTTAGCCCCATGGGAAGTAAAGAATCCTCTTTCCTTCCACAGACGGCCGAAACTATGAGCCACGCCAAAGGCGTACTGGCTATCGGTGTACACATTCACTCTCTTTCCCTTAGCCAACACACACGCTCTCGTCAGGGCAATCAGCTCAGCTGCTTGGGCTGAATTCTGTCTAATGCGTGCTGTCTCCACTACTGTATACAAGGTGGTAACAGCATAGGGAAGTTTGAAACAAGACCCATCCACCCATAGGATCCCATCCGGGTCCACGAGTGGTGTATCTATTGAGTCTATTCTGCCTTTCGTTTCCTCCTCTGTACGGAGAAAACAATCATGTTGTTCTTGGGTGGCTTTCTCTTCTGGAATGGGTAACAGTGTTGCTGGATTCAAAGTATTACATTGCTTGATGTGTATATGACTAGCCAAGAGCGTCAGATCGTACCCAGACAAGCGGGCACTCGTGAGATGTTGTGTTTTTGTTCTGTTCAAAAGAGTATCCACTGCATGTGGTACCATAACAACAAGAGTGTTATCCAGTACTAATCCAGCAGATTGATGAATGGGGATCGCTGCTGCTGCTGTAGCTTTGAGACAACTAGGCAATGCCTTGGCTACTGGATCCAATGTAGCCGAAAAATAGGCACATGGCCGCCATTTGTCTCCAAATTGTTGCGTTAAAACTGACAACGCACAACCTTCTCTTTCATGAACGTAGATTGTGAAAGGCTTATTGTAATCTGGAGTACCTAGCACAGGGGCAGAACACAAGGCAGTACGTAAGTTAGAAAAACTCTTCTGACATTCGTCAGCCCAATGAAGAGGTTGGGGTGTGTCCTTCAGAGTAAGTGCCAGTAGAGGTTTAGCCAACAAAGAAAAATTAGGAATCCACTGTCTACAATAAGAGGTAATGCCCAGAAAGGCACGCACCTCTCTTTGTGTGGATGGTACAGACATTTGTGCAATTGCTTGAATACGTTCTGGGGTCAATCGCCTTCCCTCCTTCGACAAGAGATGACCTAAGTAGGTAACCTCTTGGAGGCAATATTGTAGTTTAGAGGGTGATACCTTGTGATGCAGGTCAGACAAATGACGCAACAGCGAAACAGTCACATTCTTACAAACATCCTCTGAATCAGCAGCAACCAACAAATCATCCACATACTGAATAAGAGTGGCACCTGAGAGCAAAGTGAAAGCATCAAGCTGAGATTTCAAAGCCTGACTATAAATGGAGGGACTCTCACAATAGCTTTGGGGTGCACGTTTGAATCGAAACTTCGGCCTCAGAGAGAGTAGCCAAAAATATCCCTTCTCTCCTCAGCAATAGGAATGCTGAAGAAAGCATTTTTGAGGTCAATAGCTGAGAACCAGGCAGCTGAAGCAGGTATCATTGTGAGCAAGGCAGTGATATCTGGGACGACAGGAAACTGGGGTACAACAATCTTGTTGACCTCCCGAAGATCAATCACAAAACGATATACAGGAGGCTGAGAAGAATAAGTGCGTTTAAGAACAGGTAGAACAGGACTATTGCAAACATTTCCTCTTGTTTCTTCAACCACACCCTTCTGAACTAAATCATAGATGATAGCCAACAAAGCTCTTTCACCATTGTTGGAAATGTTATACTGAGGAATGCATGGTAATTTAACATTAGGCTTGACAGTAACCACGTAAGGTGGAATTTGGAGCAGACCAACATCATTCGGACCCATAGCCCAAAGCGTAGCAGGAAGGGAATGCAATTTGGGTGGGAGTTGGTCCTTAGACAAATACATAGGAGAAACCAATTTCTTACCCAAAGTAAGATGTACACCAAAGGGGGAACAATACAATGTTGCATGAAGATGTTCCAACAAGTCAAAACTAAGCATATTCACGCCGCAACCAGTCGTTAAAATGAGCGGGACCTCCAAATCGTAAGGACCAATTGAAATAGGCAAAGGGCAAGAAACCGGGTTACGAACTGGGGCACTAGAGAATCCTACAGAAACATTTGTTAAGCCAGACAAAGGTGCCCCAGGGAGATTGGAGTGAATGATAGAACTTCTCATTGCACCAGTAACCAAAATAAATGGCTCTGAAACACCCAATAAAACAACTTCAACATAAGGCCCATTCTGAGCCACTGGAACTGATACGACTCCCTTGTTTTGTCCATGGCTGCCCTAGCTAGTGTGAAAATCCTGATTCTTACTTTCAACACAATAGTCGTCATTGTAATATTGTGCAGACTGAGTATTCTGCTGGTCAAAATAATTCATAGAATTCTGAGGGGGAAAGGAATGATGTCCCTGAGACAATGCACCTCGCCCTCTGCCCCTGGGTGCTGACTAAAAATCACCACGGCCTCGTGGCCGTGGCAATCCATCATTACGCTGCAATAAACCCGGACAGCTATTCTTAAAATGACCTTCCTCTTTACAATAGGCACATTGATTAGGACCTAGCAAAGGTCGCGGAACAAAGGGTTCAGGTTTCTGTAACAACCTCTGAAACTGGGGAGGCTGTTGAAATTGGTGCTGAACAGAAGGAGGGGGATAAGCCTGTTGCAAAAGAACCTTCGTTTTTAATTCTTTAGTCTTTTTCTCGAGTTTATCCTTTTCCTCCTTATCCCTATTCTCGTAATACTGAGCAGTGGCTAATATCTGGGCAGACGAAGAAACAGCCCACGAACTTTCGTAGTCTTTCAATTTATGCGATAATTCTGGAAGTAAATTAAATACAAATTTATCCACGAATAATCGCTGTCCACCCTCAGTACCCATATCTTGACCACTATGGTCGATGAACGTCTCCTCGAAACGGGTAAAGAAATCAGAGACACTCTCATCTTTCTTCTGTTTACACGCAGCTAACTTATCCCAGTTAACACGTAAGGCAGGCATCACCGTTTTCATTAAAGTGATGATCCTACCGGGCAATTGTGCAATCAAATCATCGGGTTTAGCACCATCTACCTGTGCTGCATCCGCGGCAGTTATAGCAGCCCAATTACCACCTAAAGCTTGGTTGTGGTCCTCCCTACGAATCTGAGCCCATAACGCTTGTGGGACTACATTTCCCATCAGCATATCAATATCGGCCAAATTCATGATACACGCATCAACAGTCTGGGACAGCTCTTTGTTAGACCTGACATCATTGGCTTGAGTCTCTCCTCCATTTTTTCTGTTTGCCTCCACTGTTTTACGATGTTTTGCTGGTATATGCTTTGGGCGCGGTGTCACTGCTGATCAGTGCCACAGCGCAAGTGCTCCCTATGTTAAATTGTTGTATCTATTGTATCCATGTTTGGCTATTTGGTTTACTGTCAGTCCCTAGTCTAGTGCACCAGGAGTGCCGGGGCTTGTAAATACAAATGCCGCTCGTGGGCTTGCAGCACGTGTTGTGCCACCCACAGGAGCGGCCTCGTAAAAGAATGTCTACGGGTCGGTCATTGCGAGACCCACGTGCAGTCTGGTACTGTCACGCCGGCTGCGCAAGTATACCTACTTGCCAGCCCCAACCTTCCCTTGACTTCATGTTAGTCACCCCTATGGTAGGCCCGCGGGCAGGGTGCATTGTAAGTATAAGGTAGGACACGCCTGACCAAGTTGGCATGTCCTAATAGTGAATTACCGCCATCTTCGTTCTTCACTATTGCGAGGTAGCCTGCTCTCCATTAGTTAGAATGGGCCGCCGGGATTATTAATGCTATGATCCTAGCTGGCTCGGGGAGCATGGTGCAATGTCGAGTTTGGTATCCCTGAACTCGGGGTTTAATTACGCATCCGTTGGTGTGGATGGTTTTTGGACTCTAGGTTCGAAAATAGCACTTTTAGAAAGTGTCTATTTTCTTGTCTAACCATATCTGGTTTCTGCTGGTCTTGCGTGTGTGTGACAGGAGCTGGGTGGCTCCACAGGTCTGGATGAGTCAGTGTGGGATGAGTGGGACATTTGCGTTGAGAGTAGGGGGAGAGTAGTTGTTGATAGCATGCCCTGCCTGATACAATGCTGGCTCCACCTCCTGCCAAGCAGCTGATGGCTCTGTGCCTGCCATGGACGATCCTAGCCCCACCTCCTGCCAGGAGGCCGATAGCTCAGCTCCTGCCAGTGTCAATGCTGGCTCCACCTCCTGCTGGGCGTCTGAGGACCCAGCCCTGCTCAGTGAATAGGCCAGGTGCTTCTGCCTGGCTCCACCCACAACAGACCCAGGATGTTGGGAAATTCCCCTGCATGGACAAAGGGATCAAAGCCGAAAAGGGGTATAAGAGAAGGACCCCTGAACCAAGAATTTAGATCACTTCTGACAAGGAACCCTGTAACCAAGGACAAGAGGCCTGCTGATCTGAGGACTTGCCTACCCCTTCTGCCAGTGTGCTGTTGTTGGGGGAATCCTGCAGTGCTTCTTTATTTTTGCCAAGGAACCAGGAGAGAGGAACTGTGTGTGTACTCTCACGCTTGCTAAGAAAATCTCCAAGGACTGGAAGAGTGCCAGTCTCCTGCTGAAGTCACAGGGCTAAAGGACTTCATCTGCTAAAGTGCTATTTGCTGGAAGCGTGAATCCAGCACCTCTGAAAGAACCAGCAATCACGACGACCGGACGCCGGGCCCGACCGACGCCAGCAGCAACGCCAGTGAGTGGGAGTACGGCTCTAGCTCCAGAGGACCTCGTGTCTGCACCGCTGCTGATCGCATCACCTGTGTGCCCTTCGACGCCGTGAGCGCTGCTCACTCTGTGCAACCGCATCATCAACGACGACGCCTGCTGAGGCCTGATCGATACCGAAGACGCGACGCCGGATTGCTCGACGCCGCTGATCATCGTGTGCTTCATTTTTCTAAAGGTACTGTGCTGTTGGGGGTCCGTGTGACTCCAGGCTCGACGTAGCGCTCCTCGCGGTCGACAACGAACCTTTGGATTATCTTTGCCTCGACGTCGTGTAGCCCCCGTGTGGGTTACCCTGTTGCTAAGAACTGTATTGCCAAGAAGAAGATTTGCTTTTGATACTAAAGACTTTTGTGCCAAAGAAGAAACAACCTTTGAACTATCCTTTTTCCCTTCCCAACGTATTTATTCAGATTGTGTACATTTTTGTCGTTATTTGGTCTTGTGCTAAGCCTTATATAAAAATACTTATTTTTATAATACTTCTGTGTCGTGTCCATTTGTAGTGTATTCACTTTATTACTGTATGTGGTCATAAATGCTTAACACACAGCCTCTGAGATAAGCCTGTTCTGCTCTGCCAAGCTACCAAGGGGGTGAGCAGGGGTTATCAAAGGGTGTGATCCCCTTGCCCTGACTAGAAAAGGTGTGTCCCTATTTGTCAGAAGTGCATACCTCTGCCAACTAGAGACAGCCGGTTCTAACATTGGATGCAGCGGTGAGGATTTGGACCTTGCATTTATGACCCATGTACAGTGATTAGTGTGCGCTACATAGTGAAAGCAGACCATAACGCAGTCACAATCTAATTGGGGAGGATCCTATTTTTGTTCTCCGCTTTCCTGAAGCTTGATTTTTTGAACACTGCCAGTTTTGACCATGAGTGACAACGGAGTAACTACCCCTGTTGTTGTTGTGGAGGAGTTTGAGAGGAATAAGCTTAAGAAATACAAGAAAGATGAGCTGAAACACTTTTGCGACCAGTTTAAAGTTCCTACCACCGGCCTCTCGAGAAAAGATGATTTTCGTAAAGCATTACAGGCCTGGTGGGAGTCCAGAGATCCCTCTGATGTGGTGGTGGTACCCACAGAGGAAGGGGATGAGGAGGTGCCAGTGAATGGGCCTGTGTCCTCTCCCGGTAGCAGTGTTTCCTCCAAAGGTCTTTCCCCTGAAGAAAGAGAAGAAAGGGCGAAAGAGCGAGCTTACAACATGGAAATGGCAAGGCTAAAGATAAATGGGCAGTTGGAGTTAGAAAATGCAAGAGGTAGAAGGGAAGCTGAGTTGGAGATCAAAAAGTTAGAGTTTGAACGAGAAAAGTTAGCTTTGGAGCGAGAAGCCAGGTTGAGGGAGCTGGATATCCAAGCTAAGAAGTTAGAGTTGAATCCCTCTGGTGGCAGCATTCCATCTGGGCCTGCAGAAAGTTAGTTTTACTTTCCGAAAGATGTGATAAAAGATTACAATAGGAATGAAGATATTGGTCAATGGTTTAAAGCATATGAGTTAGCATTGTTGGCCCACCAGGTCCCTGAGAAGAATTGGGGAGCGGGGTTGTGGGGTCGCTTTGTGAATGAGGGGAGAGATACCCTGTTAGACATGCCTGTTGCGGATAGGATGTCGTATGCTCATATGAAGGATGCTTTAATGTTGCGGTATGGCCTAACCCCCGAGAAGTACAGACAAGCTTTTAGAGAATGTAAGAAGTTGCCTGGTACGACGTGGGTTGAATATGTGTCTTATTTTTGCAGAGCCATGGATGGTTGGGTAAAGGGCAGCAAAGTGGAAAGTTATGAAGCTCTTTATGATTTATTTGCTTGGGAGCATTTGTCTAATAACTGTTTTCCAGAGCTGCGCCAGCACCTGATTGATAGCAAGATATCTAACCCTAGAAAACTTGCTGAGGAGGCGGATCGCTGGGTCAGTACCAGGGTCCACAAGGGTCCAGTGGGAGACTCAGCCAAAGGTGGGCAGGGTCCCCAGCAGAAGAGTGGGGGGGACAAGGGTAAACAGAAGGAGTCTCAGAAAGGGCCCCAAAGTAATCCCCAAGGGAACCAAGGGAAAGGTTCCCAGCCTCCCCCTGAGAAGAAGCCAGGGGCCCCGACGGGTAAACCTGTTCATAGGGGCCCCCTAACCTGCTACGGTTGTGGGCAGGTGGGACACCGGTTTTATGACCCCCAGTGTCCCAAAAAGGATTCGAATGCACCGCCGCGTGCACCCCCGTCAGTTGGCGAGTGTAGCCTTGGGAGGGGAGGAGATGGTTGTCCATGGTGGGAGGGGTCCCGCAGAAATGTCCCTGGTCTCGCTAGGAGACATGCAAATGGTCCCTCCACCCCCTCTGCCTAGTAACACTAGTAAATATAGGCAGTGGGTGACCATTAATGGCCATAGAGTGGAAGCTCTCAGAGACACCGGAGCGAGTGTGACAGCTGTCAAGTGTCACTTAGTGTCCAGAGAGCAGGTGGTTCCCCATGCATTCTACCCCGTGATAGCTGCCGACAACTCCCAGAAAGAGTGTGAGGTAGCTCAGGTTTCCTTTGAATGGGGGGGAGTGTCAGGTACTCTTCAGGTTGCTGTGAGGCCCGCCATGCCTGTCGATTCTCTCCTGGGCAATGATTTAGAAGACTCCCCTTGGGCTAAGGTGGAGAGAGCGGCGCACTTGAAAATGTTGGGTGTGCCAGAGTGGGTGTGTGCAACCACTCGATCCATGACAGCGAGTAAGGGTGTTGATGGGGTCCCGGAGCCTGAAAGTACGGCCCAGGACCCAGCTGTGAAGAGAAGAGGCAGGAGGCGCGGGAAACCGGCCCCCGTATTTCCCGTGGTCCAGGAGGAGGTAGACCCTGAGGGGGATGCCCTGGAGCCCACCGGGGAACAAATTGCCGAACTGGGAGACCTGCCCGAGCTGACCCACTGGCAGCAGGATGGTGGTCCCTCCAGGGAGGAATTCTGTGCGGAACAGAAAGTGTGCCCTTCTCTTGTGGGCATGAGGCAGCAGGCCTCAGCCCAATCCTCAGGTGATCAGTCAGGGTCACATTTTGTGTACTGGGAGAACGACCTCCTGTATAGCGAGCCTAAGGCTGCTGAGCCTGGGTCAGCCCGTGTGCTGGTGGTACCCCAGCGCTTCAGAGCCTTCCTACTGGGTTTGGCTCATGACGTTCCGTTAGCTGGACATCTGGGGCAGGACAAGACCTATGACAGGCTTGTCACCCATTTTTATTGGCCTCAGATGCGTAGGGATGTAGACATCCATTGCAAGACTTGTCGCACTTGCCAGGCAAGTGGGAAAAGCGGAAGGAAGCAGAAGGCTCCCCTCCAACCTTTTCCAGTGGTCAGCACCCCCTTTGACCGGGTGGGTATTGACATTGTTGGGCCCCTGGACCCCAAGACAGCCCTGGGCAACAGGTTCATCCTGGTCTTGGTGGACCATGCCACACGGTACCCGGAAGCCATCCCTCTCAGAACAGTGACGGCCCCCGTGGTGGGACGGGCACTGATGGGTGTTTTCTCCCGGATGGGGTTCCCCAGAGAGGTGGTGTCAGACCGAGGCACCAACTTCATTTCGAACTATATGAAGTCTCTGTGGAAGGAGTGTGGGGTAACCTACAAGTTCACCACTCCTTACCACCCTCAAGGAAATGGGCTGGTTGAGAGATTCAACCGAACCCTTAAAGGCATGATCATGGGTCTTGAAGAAGCAATGAGGCGGAAATGGGACGTCCTCTTGCCATGCCTGTTGTTTGCTTACTGAGAGGTGCCGCAGAAGTCTCTAGGGTTCAGCCCCTTTGAGCTCTTATACGGTCACCCGGTAAGAGGGCCTTTGAGTCTGGTCAAGGAAGGCTGGGAGCAATCTCCCAGGAAACCTCCCCAGGATGTATACAGCTACATGCTGGCCTTTCGGAACCAGACTCGGCGCTTCAGAGAACTTGCTCAGGCAAATCTGGAGGCCAGCCAGGAGGAGATGAAGCGATGGTACGACCGGAATGCCACTCTGGTAGAGCTTCAGCCTGGTCAGGAAGTGTGGGTCATGTCCCCTGTGGAACCTTGTGCGCTCAAGGACAGGTGGACTGGACCGTTTAAGGTTGTGGAGAAGAAGAGCGATGTCACCTACTTGGTGGACTTGAAATCTCCCAGGAACCCCTTGCAGGTCCTGCATGTCAACCGTTTGAAGCCCCACTTAGAGAGGTCCGAAGTGGGCATGCTCCTAGCTACAGATGCTGGAATGGAGGAGGAGAGTGAGCCTCTTCCTGACCTCCTGTGTGCTAAAGAGCAAGATGGGTCAGTGGATGGTGTTGTCCTCTCTGACACACTGACCCTTGAACAGAAACAGGATTGTCGCCACCTGTTGGGACAATTCCCGGATCTGTTTTCCTTGGTTCCGGGTGTCACTCATTGGTGTGTCCATGACGTTGACACCGGAGACAGCCCTCCTGTGAAGCACAAGGCTTACAGGGTGACTGACAAGGTTAGAGCATACATTAAGGAGAAAGTCTCCAAAATGTTTGCGTTAGGGGTGGTTGAGTCCTCTAGCAGTCCTTGGGCCAGCCCAGTGGTCTTGGTCCCGAAGGCTGCAGCGCCTGGTGCTTCACCAGAACTCCGGTTCTGCGTGGATTACCGAGGACTCAATTTGGTCACGAAGACTGACGCGCACCCCATCCCCAGAGCTGATGAGCTCATCGATCGGTTGGGGGCTGCCCGGTACCTTAGTACGTTTGATCTAACGTCTGGGTACTGGCAGATCGCCTTGACTGATGGGGCAAATGAGAGGTCCGCAGTCTCCACACCAGATGGGCTATACCAGTGCCGGGTGATGCCCTTTGGGATGAAGAATGCCCCTGCCACCTTCCAGAGGTTGGTCAACCAGGTCTTGGCTGGTAGAGGCGGCAGACCCGAGAGCAGAGGACGGCCCGGGACCAGGGTTCGATTCCCGGCGCGGCAGGTTTCTGGACCAGGGTCAGCGGACTCGATAATTCTCTCGCCTCGGTGCCCACTCTGATCAGCGATCACACTCGGCAACTCTGGGCATTAGCTTGCCTCATCTTCACTAACGGCCCCACCAGACCGCCGGGGATGCCTGGTCTCACCCTGGAGATACCCATTAAGGGACCATCTCTCAGGGAAGCCAGGAAGGGTTTCGCAGCGGTCGAAGCGCCTTGGGACCCTACGGGTAAGTAGTGCGCTATATAAATGCCAATACATACATACTGGAGGATTTCAGTGCCGCCTACCTGGACGACATCGCAGTGTTCAGCGCCAGCTGGGAGGAACACTTGCGCCACCTCCAGGAAGTGTTGTTGGCCCTGCGCGGAGCAGGCCTCACAATCAAAGCCAGTAAGTGCCAGATTGGACAGGGTTCGGTGGTGTACTTAGGGCACCAAGTAGGGAGCGGCAAGGTTGCCCCCCTGCAACCCAAGATTGATACCATCCTGGCTTGGGCGCCGCCCAAAACCCAAACTCAGGTGAGAGCCTTCTTAGGACTCACGGGTTATTACAGGAGGTTTGTCAAGGATTATGGTAACATTGTGCACCCCTTGACTTCGCTGACTTCCAGGAAGCAGCCACGAAACGTGATCTGGACTGATGCCTGTCAAACGGCCTTTGACACCCTGAAAACTGCAATGTGCACAGCACTTATACTCCAGGCACCCGACTTTTCGAAAGAATTTATTGTCCAGACGGACGCTTCAGAGCAAGGCGTGGGGGCTGTTCTAGCTCAGGTGAATGAAGAGGGCCGAGACTTGCCTGTAGCCTTCATCAGTCGGAGGTTACTTCCCAGGGAAACGAGGTGGAGTGCGATAGAGAGAGAAGCATTTGCTGTGGTCTGGGCGCTGAAGAAGTTGAGACCCTACCTGTTTGGGACTCACTTCCGGGTTCAGACAGACCACAGACCCCTCAGATGGTTGATGCAGATGAGGGGTGAGAATCCGAAACTGTTGAGGTGGTCCATTTCCCTACAGGGGATGGACTTTACGGTGGAACACCGCCCTGGTACAGATCACGCCAATGCTGATGGTCTGTCCAGATTTTTCCGCCTTAGTGATGAGGACTCCCTAGGTCAAGGGTAGTTCTCCCCACATTTCAGCTGGAGGGGACACGTGTTAGACCTGACATCATTGGCTTGAGTCTCTCCTCCATTTTTTCTGTTTGCCTCCACTGTTTTACGATGTTTTGCTGGTATATGCTTTGGGCGCGGTGTCACTGCTGATCAGTGCCAAAGCGCAAGTGCTCCCTATGTTAAATTGTTGTATCTATTGTATCCATGTTTGGCTATTTGGTTTACTGTCAGTCCCTAGTCTAGTGCACCAGGAGTGCCGGGGCTTGTAAATACAAATGCCGCTCGTGGGCTTGCAGCACGTGTTGTGCCACCCACAGGAGCGGCCTCGTAAAAGAATGTCTGCGGGTCGGTCATTGCGAGACCCACGTGCAGTCTGGTACTGTCACGCCGGCTGCGCAAGTATACCTACTTGCCAGCCCCAACCTTCCCTTGACTTCATGTTAGTCACCCCTATGGTAGGCCCGCGGGCAGGGTGCATTGTAAGTATAAGGTAGGACACGCCTGACCAAGTTGGCATGTCCTAATAGTGAATTACCGCCATCTTCGTTCTTCACTATTGCGAGGTAGCCTGCTCTCCATTAGTTAGAATGGGCCGCCGGGATTATTAATGCTATGATCCTAGCTGGCTCGGGGAGCATGGTGCAATGTCGAGTTTGGTATCCCTGAACTCGGGGTTTAATTACGCATCCGTTGGTGTGGATGGTTTTTGGACTCTGGGTTTGAAAATAGCACTTTTAGAAAGTGTCTATTTTCTTGTCTAACCATATCTGGTTTCTGCTGGTCTTGCGTGTGTGTGACAGGAGCTGGGTGGTTCCACAGGTCTGGATGAGTCAGTGTGGGATGAGTGGGACATTTGCGTTGAGAGTAGGGGGAGAGTAGTTGTTGATAGCATGCCCTGCCTGATACAATGCTGGCTCCACCTCCTGCCAAGCAGCTGATGGCTCTGTGCCTGCCATGGACGATCCTAGCCCCACCTCTTGCCAGGAGGCCGATAGCTCTGCTCCTGCCAGTGTCAATGCTGGCTCCACCTCCTGCTGGGCGTCTGAGGACCCAGCCCTGCTCAGTGAATAGGCCAGGTGCTTCTGCCTGGCTCCACCCACAACAGACCCAGGATGTTGGGAAATTCCCCTGCATGGACAAAGGGATCAAAGCCGAAAAGGGGTATAAGAGAAGGACCCCTGAACCAAGAATTTAGATCACTTCTGACAAGGAACCCTGTAACCAAGGACAAGAGGCCTGCTGATCTGAGGACTTGCCTACCCCTTCTGCCAGTGTGCTGTTGTTGGGGGAATCCTGCAGTTCTTCTTTATTTTTGCCAAGGAACCAGGAGAGAGGAACTGTGTGTGTACTCTCACGCTTGCTAAGAAAATCTCCAAGGACTGGAAGAGTGCCAGTCTCCTGCTGAAGTCACAGGGCTAAAGGACTTCATCTGCTAAAGTGCTATTTGCTGGAAGCGTGAATCCAGCACCTCTGAAAGAACCAGCAATCACGACGACCGGACACCGGGCCCGACCGACGCCAGCAGCAACGCCAGTGAGTGGGAGTACGGCTCTAGCTCCAGAGGACCTCGTGTCTGCACCGCTGCTGATCGCATCACCTGTGTGCCCTTCGACGCCGTGAGCGCTGCTCACTCTGTGCAACCGCATCATCAACGACGACGCCTGCTGAGGCCTGATCGACACCGAAGACGCGACGCCGGAATGCTCAATGCCGCTGATCATCGTGTGCTTCATTTTTCTAAAGGTACTGTGCTGTTGGGGGTCCGTGTGACTCCAGGCTCGACGTAGCGCTCCTCGCGGTCGACGCCGAACCTTTGGATTATCTTTGCCTCGACGTCGTGTAGCCCCCGTGTGGGTTACCCTGTTGCTAAGAACTGTATTGCCAAGAAGAAGATTTGCTTTTGATACTAAGGACTTTTGTGCCAAAGAAGAAACAACCTTTGAACTATCCTTTTCCCCTTCCCAACGTATTTATTCAGATTGTGTACATTTTTGTCGTTATTTGGTCTTGTGCTAAGCCTTATATAAAAATACTTATTTTTATAATACTTCTGTGTCGTGTCCATTTGTAGTGTATTCACTTTATTACTGTATGTGGTCATAAATGCTTAACACACAGCCTCTGAGATAAGCCTGTTCTGCTCTGCCAAGCTACCAAGGGGGTGAGCAGGGGTTATCGAAGGGTGTGATCCCCTTGCCCTGACTAGAAAAGGTGTGTCCCTATTTGTCAGAAGTGCATACCTCTGCCAACTAGAGACAGCCGGTTCTAACACTCTTTATAATACCCAGCGGGATTTTTACGAGGGTCCGGTAAAGACTGTTTAAGCGCCAAAACTTCAAATCGTTTCCAGGGGACATGTACCCATATACGCTGGAAATGAGCAGGGACACGCGGAATATTGCCTGCCTGTGGAACCTCTTCTCTCCATACTGGAGGAACTTCTCTCATAGGATAATGTTTCACTTTCTGTCTAATTGCAGGACCAGGTTCAAGAAAAGCATGAGAAGAAAATATAGACCTGAAAGTGACAAGTGTCCTTACGGCGTCCTCAACCTCAGAACCCACAATAAGACCTTTATCAAATTTAGCCTGTACGTCTAACAGACCCTGGGGAGCTAAACCCAAATCCATATTCTCCCATCCTTTGACAAGAGTGTCACACATAACATTAAAACATATCTCTGCGTGGGCACAGCCCACTGGTGAAAGGTGCTCATGATATTGTGCACTCTATACTGTGGACCACTCATAATCCATTTGTGAGCAAGAGGGTGCAACACAATTCACTCGTCGGGACCTTGGAGTTCACTACGGGATTGCCTTCGAGAAAGAGCAGGAATCAGGTTAAAAGACCCAAAGAGGGGAGAGAAAAGGCCAGAAACAGTATTGACCAATTGTTTACGAGCTGTGGGAGAATCTGACAGTAGAACGGGAGACAAGGTATTAAGCAAAGCAGGAGAGTAGCTGACAGTTACAAGAGGAATCGGGGGTAAAGGAGACTGAGGTACAGGAGTCCGAGGGACAGGAGTCGGTGGCGAAGGAGGCCAGGGTGGCAATACTGGAATGGACAATTGTGGAAAAGCCGGCACAAATGGCGGAACGACAGGTGGCTGGACAAGTGGTAACAATGGGGGTGCATTAGCACCTTGTACATAGGGCGGAGGCAATCTTAACAAATGGGACATTAAGGGATCTTCGTCAAGATCCTTACTCTGTGGAGAAGTAGGCAACACAGGGTAACATCTATCTATTGCCATACGATGCTGTCTTTCTGAGACTTCAATCGCCTGATCAATCTCATTATCTTCAAACTGCTGGGCAGCCTGTATCACCGTCATACCTTTCTCTTTCTTATCTCTTTTTGCCTGCTTAATTTCTCTCTGTTTGGCTTCCTTACGCCAGAGGTGAAAAGAGTCAAACATTGCCGGCCGGGCTTTTCTTTTGAACAAAATTGCTTCTAGATTGTTTAATATGTCAGGCTCATAGCAACCATTTTGTGGCCACTGCAGAACACCATCTTTCTTTGTGTATCGGATCCATGCCTCGTTAATGGAAATGGGGCCAACACCATGTTTCGAATAGAGCTCATAAGTGGGAGTTCCAAACGGAAGAATTGGCCAAGAGTCCTCCAGCCGAGAATCCTTATTGCAACCAAAACAACAAAACTTCCTAAACTTGCTAAGACCAGGCATCTTTAATTCGCTGGTCTGCTTACAAACTTCAAGGGGTTAGAGCAAATAACACAGCACAAACGTACTCACCCCTTGGCTTCGGCTATTGCAATGGTCGAATAACAAACCCAAAAAACAAAACAAAGAAGTGGGCGCAACCCACGAATACTTAACTAAGTGTTCTCTCACGCCAACAGAGGTCCGTCTAATGTCTTGCAATACCAGTCGTCACCAAAGAGGCCAAGGCAGGGCGGCAGTCAGGGCAGCAGTCGTCAGCAGCCGTCGGACAGGAGTAGCCGCGCTGCAAAAGACCTTTGGTCCACTTCGACATACAGGGGGCGCTTGACGTGGTACGTGAATCCTCCAGAATTTTCTTGCGAGGCTCCTCACGACCCTCGGGCTGAACCGCTACCACTGAAGCCGCCCCACGTTGGGCGCCAGTTGAAGAACCGGGCCTTATGGGCCTGGCGCGCAGGGCACGCCTTAAATCTCCGAGTTCACCTGCCTTGTCAGACAGAGACACGAGACACTCTGTTAGGCGTAGAAAACCAGGTTTATTAGCTGCAGCTAAGCACAGTTGTCCCAGAAGTGCAGAGTAGGTTCTTAGGAGTCTGCCACTTTATTCCGTGGCGCACAATCTTTTATAGCACACATATTTACAACGTATACTCCCAATACATACAAGCTAGCCAAAAGGAAAAGTTGGAAAACAAGCTATCAAGTGTCCCAAATACGCCCTTCTTTCAGACTCTGTTTGTCACCCCTCCCCACAAGTTAATCAGTGCTAGTGCCTACAATCCAATTTGCAGGTGGCAGGACGTATTTGTGTGCCTCAAAGGATGGTTGTGTAACAAGAGAATACAAGGAGAGAATAGCGAAGGCCAGTTGCATAAGATAAAGTAAGGAAAGAATAGGGAAAGACAAACAGTCAGTCGAGACAGGGATCAATCAACCTAGACATGGATTAGTGGACTCGGCCAGACCCTGACATCGGTTTCGTAAACAAGGGCAGGGGGTTACTTTTTAACAGAAGAGACACGTAGCAGCTGGAAAAGGCAAAAACACTCCATTCGCCGTGCTGCCTGAATGAGGGCAACACAAAATGGCGACGGGACACAAAATGGCGGCCGAATACAGGACGAAGTCGAAAAACGAAGAACCTCAGAAGGGGTCCCCAGGGGACCCCTTCCCCTTTGTGAGTATGTGAGGACATATTTTTTAAGAGCAGGCCGTGGCCCCAAGGACCACTGCCTACCCTTAAAAAATGAAACAGAAAAAGTTTCATTTTTCTTTTTTAAATGCATCCCGTTTTCCTTTAAGGAAAACGGGCTGCATTAAAAAACATAACTGCTTTATTTGAAAAGCAGTCCCAGACATGATGGTCTGTTGAGCCAAGCAGGCCACCATCCCTGGGAGTGCTACTCATTTCCAATGGGAGTGCAAATTGCGACAGCCTCATTAATATTCATGAGGCATGCAATTTGCGACCCCATTGGGAATCTCAAACAGTGTTTGAGACACTGTTGTTCATCCCAATTTGCCAGTAGCAAATTGCAAGTCGCAAATTTGACACAATTTGCGAGTCGCAAATTGGTGGGTCGTACATCTGGCCCTAGGAGTAGAAGGCCTCAACCACTATGATTGGGCCCAGTAGATCCTGCGTGCCCTTTGGCCCTCTGAAAAGGGGTTCTGACATGCTGCTTCATGCAAAACAGCAAGTGCAGCTGTGAGTAGGTTCTATTGTCTATGGTTTGAGAGGTAGGTATCCTTAGTGCTCCAAGTCAGTGTTCCTTCTGTGTTTGTAAGAGTAAATTGAAACTAAAAAGAATAAATCGGGGTTTTGGTGCCTTCCTCAGTTTTCCGTTTTGTTTTCCGGTATGAGATATCAAGAGGAAGGCCAAAACTGTCCTGTATTGGAAATAGAAACAAGACTAAGGAAATAACAGGGAATTAACTCATCAGAACTGTTAGTCGTACATCAGAGTGTGAAAACATCAGGCTATAATGTTGCAGTAACAACCTTGTTTAAGTTAGTTTGGTTGATGGACAATGGTGGTTACATTTTTGTTAATGAATCGATATGTTAACATCAACAGGTGTGTTTGGGTGGAGGTCATTTGTGAACAGTTCTGTTCATGGTTACAGTGTCATATTATATTGGAAAATGGAACCAGTTTTACCTCCACCTGTATTTTTACAATGTACAAGAGAAACTGCAATGCAATGGGAAGGTTAGAGGGAAGCTGTTGAGATATGACTGGAAGTGATGGGAGGTGACACATTTGTGGCAAAGTGTAAACTTCTTAGTAGCATGAAGATTCACAAAACATCATTGAATGTCAACTAGCCATTGTTAGAGAAAGCTGTCAGTATATCACAGAGGATAGAGAACCCATCTAGGCATTTAAAGGATTTGAATACTAGAGGGGAAATATACAGATTGGTATGGAGTGAGTGGGTTGAATTTAGTATCAAACAAGAATTGAGCAGAAAGTGATTGTATGTGAAAGAAGATGTATGACTATACCAGCATTACATTGCAATGTTATAGCTGTGATGTTAAACATTAATGCATGGAATAATTATCTTGCCATTAAGGTCAGGTTATGAGCAGGAGTGAAAGTAAAGATGACAGGAAAGTGAATCATGTGAAGAAAGAGCAGCGTGAGAGCACTAATAAGGTCGCCATTTTAGCAATCTGTACGCAAAAGCATTTGTAGAGGAGGAAGGGTTGGTTGTGTACGAAGATGGAGACATATCATCCTCCTGAATGTAAAGCAGATATACAGGAGTGAATGTCATCATCTTGGGAGAATTTTGCTTCCAGTTCACTTTGTCATACATGCAGATGATCAAGATCGAGATGATCGAGAAATTTGAAAACATGGAGTTAAAAATTCTAATGCCAGCCTGGAGGGCTACTGTGGTATTAAATTGCCCGCAGTGAGATATTTTGAGTCAATGAAGAAGTTTAAAGGAAGCAAGCATCAAGGTAAGATGAATGTGGTGCAGCAGGGTAGGATTTTGCTTTATCAGAGGAAGCAAAGAAGTTTAAGTACTATGCAGCATCCAAATGAACCTGAGCAGGCATGGTTGACTTGGCAAAATGGGTATAAGAGTTCCCAGAAGTTTGCTCTTGAAAGGAACCTAGGCTGTATTACACATTATCACTGTTGGTGCCCGGCGCACCTTTCAAAAGGTGCGCCGGGTGCAAACAGTGATAATGCGCCCCATTATGGTGCATGCAGTACCCCCAGGGCAGCCACAAACTTGCGGTGCCCTGGGGGCAGCTCATTCATGGGGAAGCAGCTGCTCCGTAATTTCACAGTGCAGGCGGCACTCACCTGGAATTTCAAAGGGGTTTAGAGATCGGTTTGCAGGCGGGTTCAGTCAGTGACTGCACCCGCCTGCCAGGGGATATCTGGATAGTCCATGGGACCCCCCTTTACCCCCTGCAGAGGACTGCTGTCAGTGGCTCACTGACAGTGTGCCACCTTTTAAAAGGCGCACTGTCAGTGCGCCTCCTGAGGGCTTCTTTGATTCTGCTCCCGTGTCTGTAATATGGTGCAGGTGCAGAGTCAAAGGAATTCTCTCATTTGCATAGGGCATTCCACTATGCAAATGACCGAACACCTTCTGTGGGTAGCGCCGGCGCTTTAAGTGCGCCAGCGTTATTGGTATTATAGAAGGGGACGCACAAGCATCTGCATCCCCTAATATAATACCAAAGTGCCCCCGGGAAGCGCAAAGTAGGCGCAAACGCCTGTTGCACCCCCAAGACACCATCTACAATACAGCCCCTTATGTCTTTCTTTCCACAACACAGTTTTTTCTGAAGAAACGACGTGCGTAAAAGGGTTTACTTATCCCATCAAGTTTTGTGTAGGATCCATACCAAATGTAGCAGACCTAAGGATATGATGGAGGGAGTGCTGAAACTTTTCAGACACTGACCCCCGTCACAGATCTGGGTTGATTCCATCATCATTTTTTAGCTCACTCCGCCACCTCAATTTGGACCCAGCCATATGCAAATCAGTCTTGATCCATTCCACTGGAGTCAAGCTATACTGGCTGAAGAGGGGTGAAACCACGAAACAGGTCCTAATATGTTTGTTTCCAGTCCAGGGAGGACCTGGCATGGCAGTTCCGGCTGAACTGTTCCCATTGGGCACTGGGTCAAGACTGATTTGCATATGCCTGGGTTCGAACTGGAATGCATGGGGAGCAAAAAAACTATGAATTTAGACCCAGATCTCTGTACTGGGGTCAATGTATGATCTTGTTCTACATTCTGTCCATCAATTGTTCTTTTTGCATTTGTCACCCCGAGTGGGACGTGTGTGCCCAGACGTGGGTCCAATGCTCTCCATGCCACTGGAGTCATGCTATCCTGCCTGATGAGAAATGAAACTCCGAAACCAGACCTAGGATGCTTGTTTCCAGTCAAAGGAGGACATGGCCTGGCAGTTCGGACTGGACTGTTCCCATTGGTCACTGGGTCAAGACGGATTTGCATATGCCTGGGTTCAAACTGGAATGGCATGGGGAGCAAAAGAACGATGGATTTAGGCCCAGATCTCTGTACTGGGGTGAATGTCTGACATCGTTCTACATTCTGTCCATCAATTGTTCTTTTTGCATTTGTCACCCCGAGTGGAACGTGTATGCCCAGACGTGGGTCCTGTGCTCTCCATGCCACTGGAGTCATGCTATCCTGCCTCACAGCAATGTGGGCGTGACATCCTCAGGCTGGAAAGTGATTCAAGGCCCTCCCCCTTGTGATGAAGTGGATTGTCACTGATTGCCTCTGACCTGGGCGCTTCAGTTTTAAGCCTTAAAGTGCACAGGGCCAAGTGTCAATCAGTGACATCTCGTCACAAAGTGAGATGGGGTCAGCAGTCTTCCTGACTCCATCTCACTCTGTGAGAGAGAGAAACTGCTGCCTTTCCTCTTTGGCTGACCTCGACCAATGAGAGAAGGCAGCAGCAGACCAACCCTCATGGGCCCTCAAAGAGTTTCTGCTCCCAGAGCTGAGGGACAGATAAGACTTATGTTTCTGAATTTTTGGTGCATGCTTGCGCGTATACATGTGTGAATTTGTTGTGAGTGAGTGTTGGGAATGAGTGTGTTTGTACGTGCGATTGTGAATTAATGGGTGTGGGTGTGAGTGTGAGTCTGTGTGTATGGGTGTGTGTGTGGGTGTGTGTGTGTGTGTGTGTTTGTGTGTGTATGTGTAAGTTAGAAGGGTATCCTGGAGACCCCAGTATGTGGTTCATTTTTAATCCCATTGCTACGTCTTCAAAGTCCATCAGCACAAATTCAAAACCACAGCTTTTAGCACTGATTGTTTTGATAGTTAAAAGCAGAGTAAAATATGGACTCAAATCAGCAATTGTGACAGAAAAACAGTGCTAGAAATGTATGCTCTGGCAATTATTGTAATGGCTAGGCCATCTCCTTGTGTGACTCATCATTCTGTAACTTCTTTCCCCATTCATACACTGTTTATTCCCATTGGTTAGAGTGCGGTCTGCCCCTTGATCATTGTAACCAGTTGCGAGACGGCAGATGTGTAGGGATTGACCACCACTAACTTTAAATTGGTAGATCAACTGCTCTTCTGGTCGCTTTGTAGTCTCCTACTGTTCCAGTAGGATCTCTATAAAAACTATAAATTAAATAATACATTAATGAATATCTCTTTCAAACTCTGAGACACATTGCATTCACTTTGAAGGAAAACTGTATTACTGTTTCATCATCTGCCACTGCACTTTATGAATTTAGCCAGTGCTCAGTGTTTGAAAGTGCTAGGATCTTGAACTGCAAAAGATTTAGAAAACCGAAGCAAAGCTATCAGATTATGGTGAAAGGATTGTATCATTCCACTTTACGTTGTGGACGTCGGAATCTGTTAGAGATCACAAACAATATATTTGTGAAAATTTTCTAGTGTTGTTGGTCACTGTATTGTGTTACATTCGTTTTTCATTGCAGTAGTATCTTAATGTGTATTTATCCAGGGGCCCTTTATGTCACTATATTCAGTGCTTCATTTGTAAAATGTTAAGTTCAAGTGCTAAAATTTTTGTAGGAGGCCACACCCACTTTCCCTGGCTCCACCCACTTCCTTCACTGGCTCCACTCACTTATTCAATTGCCTCCACCCACATCCTCAACTGGCACTGAAAGCGAGATGTAATATCCAATCTGAATTCCTACCTTGGTAATCTGATGGTTGACTTGAAACATGTGTTGATTTTCCAGCTCCTTGGGAAAGATTCTTAATAAAATCAAGGTACCACCGCATACGAGACTGGCTGTCATGACTTTTGGAACCAAACATAAATGAATCTTTCTGACCATGAAACCCCGACTCTAAGGTTATGCTGAAATGACTATCTACTTTTGTTGTATTTTGTGTTTCCCCAGGCTTGATTTTCAAATAACACTCTAAACTGCCCCGGACCAGTCTAGTAGTAAAAGACAGTACCACACCTTACACACTTCTCATTTCTTTTGCTTTGAGAATTTGGTGCATTCACCACTGATATGCATACATTTTGTTGCCAACGGATATATGACATGATAGAGTTCAGAGGATCAAGCCCAATATGAAGGCATCTATCACATAAAGAATATATTGGACCCTGCTAGATGCACAATATGCACCTCTCTGGCATATGCATGACCTGTAACTGATTTATATGAAAAACGGGGTTAACCCTGTGTCCCTCAGAACCTGGGTAGTTAATGGTTGAAAATAAAAATGGTTCTGTCGGGTAACAACACAATTGATTTGCAAATGCTAATATATGTAATAGAGAAACCTCCCTCTCCCTCAGAAGAAAACCTGTATACAACTTGTTGTATTTTTATGTTAAACATAAAAATACAACAAGTTGTATACAGGTTTTCTTCTCATTTATTGTAAGAATCTGATCTGTTTTTTGTCAGAGGGAGGTTTCTCTATTGCATATATTAGCATTTGCAAATCAATTGTGTTGTTACCCGACAGAACCATTTTTATTTTCAACCTATAACTGATTTATGCACATCATTCAATCCTGTAATACGCCAATATTTACATCTAAAACCTCTGATGTGCATATAACAAAGGCTAAAGTAAAATGCAATGCCCAAAATATGTCTAGAGTATATAATGCAGACCCTTAATATGCACAGTATGTAATGTTGTGGTATCTGAAAATGGCACTTTTCAGATGTGCAAATGACTTAGGAATTACAGCGCAAATAATGGAGGTATGTAAGCTGCACATACCTGAGTCAGAAATGTACATCTATGCAGGCTTCTGTTTGGACCTCTCACCCTGTATTCACACAGGCACAGTGCTCACCCTGCAGTCTTGAAGGCGCACAGCTCAGCCTGCAGTCATACAGGCGTATCGCTCACCCTGCACTCATACAGGCACAGTGCTCACCCTTCACTCACAAAGGGACAGTCCTCACCCTGCATTCATAAAGAGACAGTCCTCACCCTGCACCCATACAGGTGCACCGATCAGCCTGCAGTCATAAAGCTGAACTGCATGGCCTGCAGTCATACAGGTGTATCGCTCCCCCTGCACTCTTACAGGCACAGTGCTCCCCTTGCACTCATACAAGCACTGTGCTCACCCTACACTTATGCAGGCATAGTGCTCACCATGCGCTCATACAGGAACACCGCTCACTCTGCACTTATACAGGCACAGTGCTCATCCTGAACTCATACAGGTACACTGCTCACCCTGCACCCATTTACGCACACCACTCACCCTGCACACATACAGGCACCTGTCCTCGGAAACAGCACAGAACTGTCTTTCTACCGTTTTTAAATGGCTTGCACTAGCACAGCTGAAGTGCAACAAGGACAAAGTTGGAGGTCCTTTTGTATGGATCCTTCCCCCCATTTTTCATTAGACTCTGTGGCCCTCAGAGTACCCTCGGCCTAACTCAGTGGGTAACCCTGCTAAGAACTTGGGGATCTGGTTTGATGAGGACCTTTTGTTCTCCATGCAGATTAAGAGGCTTGCTGGGGTATGCTTCGATACTCTCAAATCACTTAGAAAGTTGTTGCCCTGCTGCCTAGGCCAGCCAAAGAAATGGAGGCCTGTGCCCCAATCTTGTCATGCATTGACTATGCCAATGCTTTGTACATTGGCATCCCTGGCTACCGGCTAAAAAATTGCAGACAATACAGAATGCGCCTGCCAGACGTCTGCTGAGCATTCCAGGAAGATCAAGCGTAAAACAGCATCTGCAGGATCTCCATTGGCCCCCAGTGGCCCACACAGTTCAATTCAAAGCCCTTACTCTGGTTCATTGAGCCATGCATGGACTAGGGCCGACGTATCTCAGGAGGCGGTTTGCCTTCTATGTCCCTTGCAGAACTCTGCGCTTGGTCGTGCAACTGTTGGCAGTGGTCTCCCGCTTCCGCAGGCCGCGCCTGGGAGCTGCTCCCTTTCCGTCAAAGCAGCGGAAGCCTGGAACTCCCGCCCTACAGAGCTTCGGAATACTCAGAATCTCAGGCTATTCAAAAAGCAATTAAAGACCCTACTTTTTAATATGCCCATTTAAATCCCAGAACCTCCACTTTCACGGTCACCGTCCGTGCTGGGACACTCTTGAGTATTTGTGCGCGTCACAAATATATGATAACATAACATAACAGTGCTCACCCTGCACTCATACAGCTCACCATGCACTCATACAGGCACACAGCTCACCATGCTGTCATACAGGCACACAGCTCACCATGCTCTCATACAGGCACACTGCTCAGCCTGCACTCATACAGGCACAGTGCTCATCCTGCACTCATAAAGGCACACTGCTCAGCCTGCATACAGGCACACCACTCAGCCTGCAGTTATGCAGGCACATCACTCACCCTGCACTCATACAGTCACAACACTCACCCTACAGTCAAATAGGCACACCACTCAACCTGCACTCATACAGGCACACAAGTCAACCTTCACTTATACAGGCACACCGCTCACCCTGCACTTATACAGGCACACCGTCCACCCTGCACTTATACAGGCACACTGCTCACCCTGCACTCATACAGAGCCAGTGCTCACCTGGCATTCAAAGAGGCACACTGCTCACCCTACACTAATACAGGCACACCACTCAGCCTGCATACAGGCACACCACTCAGCCTGCATACAGGCACACCACTTAGCCTGCAGCCATACAGGCACATCACTCACCCTGCACTCATTCAGACACACAAGTTAACCTGCAGCCATACAGGCACAACACTCATCCTGCACTCATTCAGGCACACAAGTCAACCTGCAGTCATACAGGCACATCACTCACCCCACACACATGCATGCACACAAGTCAACCTGCACTTATACAGGCACACTTCTCACATGCTATTCTACAGAATGACAGGCCACACCATCAATCAATCAATCAAGGAATTTGTATAGCGCGCTACTCACCCGTAAGGGTCTCAAGGCGCTGGGGGGGGGCGCTACTGCTCGAACAGCCAGGTCTTGAGTTGCTTCCTGAAGGCGAGGTGGTCCTGTGTCAGCCAGGGGTGGGTGGGGAGGGAGTTCCATGTCTTGGCTGCCAGCTAGGAGAAGGATCTTCCTCCGGCGGTGGCTTTGCGAATGCATGGGACGGTCGCATGGGCGAGGCTGGCGAAGCGGAGCTGGCGGGTTGGCATGTAGAATGCGAGGCCGTTGTTGAGGTACATGGGGCCCGCATCGTGGAGAGCTTTGTGTGCGTGGGTGAGGAGCCGGAATGTGATTCTCTTGCTGACGGGGAGCCAGTGCAGATTCTTCAGGTGGGCAGAGATGTGGCTGTGGCGGGGGATGTCCAGGATGAGTCTTGCCGAGGCGTTCTGAATGCGCTGCAGTCTTTTCTGGAGCTTGGCTGTGGTTCCGGCGTAGAGGGTGTTTCCGTAGTCTAGGCGGCTGGTGATGAGGGCCTGGGTGACTGTTTTCCTGGTCGCGGTGGGGATCCATCTGAAGATTTTCTGGAGCATGCGCAGGGTGTTGAAGCAGGACAGCATACAACACCATGGAATTACAGGTCATTGCATACCACACCACAATGCAACACACAACTAAAAAAACATTAACAAAGCCAATATATCCTGCATACCCGACACCTATTGGCATCAGTTCCTCCCAGTTAACGGTGCTTTGACTAATAGAAGCTGAAAGACCTGTGACCATCTATGCAAGGGGGCTGCTGTGAGAGAATTAATGGTGCTCACATTCACTGTCACGTTTCATTTTCTTGCCAATTCCTTTGTGGAAGAAGATTTTAAAATAAAATAAATGTATGAATTGAACGGTCAGATTGCTTTTTGGGGCTACCCCGTTTTTGTTGCCACACCTTGACCACCCCAATTTATGGGTTGAAGGAGTAACTTTTGTTTCAATTCCAACACTGGTTAAACTGTTGTTACATTGTCCAGAGCGAGCAGCTTTTTGGGCTCTGCCTTGATTTATGTTTGACAATTTTGACAAACAAATGTGACTGCTGCCGGAAATCGGACAACTTTTGCACTTTACAAAATTGTTCTCTTCGGTAGACGACAGCGTTTTTGGTGGCAATAGTTTACGTCTGAAATGTTGTGTGCGTGAAACATTTCTGAAACAAAACAACCTATGTTACAGATATTTTCTCCTACCGTTTTTAGGTCTCGCTATTCGATGCGCATGCGCATCGAGCTTGCGAGACTATAGGGCTTTAAACAAAGCTTACCTAACTGTGGCGATTTGGTGCTGTGCCCGTGGCTTTTAGGTCAATGCGCAAGCGCATTGACCTAAAATGCGCGTGCACAGCACCAAATCGCCAGCCATCTGTTCCCCAGCTTGGATCTCCTGGCTGCTCCTCCCCTAATTATCCGCACATCAAAGGCTGCTCCCGCCCCCTGCTTCACACTTCAAACGAATGCTACCGAGAGCATTTCCCGCCCGGCCGCTTTTAATTTCATTTCGCAAGCAGTTCCCCCTCCTCCCTCTCCTCCCTCTCCTGACTTTCTCCTGCCTGCCACACCAATCCAAACTGAGGCGCTGCTGCTCCAGTCCCTGTATTACTCCCACTCATCTATGATTAGGAATAAAAGACTGTCGGTTAAAAACAGTTTCAAGATAAAAATGGTTTCCCATTACTTTTGCAGAATGTTCTGCATTTCCTTAACCGCCTCCAACTCTCCGACTTTCACATGCACATACCACTTTGCTGATACTGACCGAGACATGCGCTTTATAAGCAGGAAATAGAATTCTACAGGAAACAATACTACCGAAGACCATTCGAGGGTGTGAGCTCAATGCCACCGAAGAGTACGTACAATTATTATACTTAAAGTTCAGTCAACTACCCTTGATGCACGGACAACCTTTGAAGAAAGTGAAAAGCATGTACCCTCACCCTCACCCTCACTCACCCTCAACCCCTCACCCTCACTCACCCTCAACCCCTCACCCTCACCCTCACTCACCCTCACCCTCACCCTCACCCACCCTCAACCCCTCACCCTCAACCCCTCACCCTCACTCACCCTCACCCTCACTCACCCTCACCCTCACTCACCCTCAACCCCTCACCCTCACTTACCCTCAACCCCTCACCCTCAACCCCTCACTCACCCTCACTCTCACTCACCCTCACACTCACCCTCACTCACCCTCAACCCCTCACCCTCACTCACCCTCAACCCCTCACCCTCACTCACCCTCACCCACACTCACCCTCAACCCCTCACCCTCACTCACCCTCACCCTCACTCACCCTCACCCTCACTCACCCTCAACCCCTCACCCTCACTCACCCTCAACCCCTCACCCTCACTCACCCTCACCCACCCTCACCCTCACTCACCCTCACTCACCCTCACCCACCATCACCCTCACTCACCCTCAACCCCTCACCCTCACTCACCCTCAACCCCTCACCCTCACTCACCCTCAACCCCTCACCCTCAACCCCTCACTCACCCTCACCCTCACTCTCACTCACCCTCAACCCCTCACCCTCACCCTCACTCACCCTCACCCTCACTCACCCTCAACCCCTCACCCTCACTCACCCTCACCCTCACTCACCCTCACCCTCACTCACCCTCAACCCCTCACCCTCACTCACCCTCACTCACCCTCAACCCCTCACCCTCAACCCCTCACCCTCACTCACCCTCACCCACCCTCAACCCCTCACCCTCACTCACCCTCAACCCCTCACCCTCACTCACCCTCACCCTCACTCACCCTCAACCCCTCACCCTCACTCACCCTCACCCTCACCCACCCTCAACCCCTCACCCTCACTCACCCTCACTCACCCTCACCCTCACTCACCCTCAACCCCTCACCCTCACCCACCCTCAACCCCTCACCCTCAACCCCTCACCCTCACTCACCCTCACCCTCACTCACCCTCACCCTCACTCACCCTCAACCCCTCACCCTCACTCACCCTCAACCCCTCACCCTCACTCACCCTCACTCACCCTCAACCCCTCACCCTCACTCACCCTCAACCCCTCACCCTCAACCCCTCACTCACCCTCACTCTCACTCACCCTCACACTCACCCTCACTCACCCTCACCCTCAACCCCTCACCCTCACTCACCCTCACCCTTACCCTCACTCACCCTCAACCCCTCACCCTCACTCACCCTCAACCCCTCACCCTCACTCACCCTCAACCCCTCACCCTCAACCCCTCACCCTCACTCACCCTCACCCACACTCACCCTCAACCCCTCACCCTCACCCTCACCCTCACTCACCCTCACCCTCACTCACCCTCAACCCCTCACCCTCACTCACCCTCACCCTCAACCCCTCACCCTCACTCACCCTCACCCACCCTCACTCACCCTCACTCACCCTCACCCACCCTCACCCTCACTCACCCTCAACCCCTCACCCTCACTCACCCTCAACCCCTCACCCTCACCCTCACTCACCCTCAACCCCTCAACCCCTCACTCACCCTCACTCTCACTCACCCTCAACCCCTCACCCTCACCCTCACTCACCCTCACCCTCACTCACCCTCAACCCCTCACCCTCACTCACCCTCACCCTCACTCACCCTCACCCTCACTCACCCTCAACCCCTCACCCTCACTCACCCTCACCCACCCTCAACCCCTCACCCTCAACCCCTCACCCTCACTCACCCTCACCCTCACCCACCCTCAACCCCTCACCCTCACTCACCCTCAACCCCTCACCCTCACTCACCCTCACCCTCACTCACCCTCAACCCCTCACCCTCACTCACCCTCACCCTCACTCACCCTCACCCTCACTCACCCTCAACCCCTCACCCTCACTCACCCTCACCCACCCTCAACCCCTCACCCTCAACCCCTCACCCTCACTCACCCTCACCCACCCTCAACCCCTCACCCTCACTCACCCTCAACCCCTCACCCTCACTCACCCTCACCCTCACTCACCCTCAACCCCTCACCCTCACTCACCCTCACCCTCACTCACCCTCACCCTCACTCATCCTCACCCTCACTCACCCTCACTCACCCTCAACTCCTCACCCTCACTCACCCTCAACCCCTCACCCTCACTCACCCTCAACCCCTCACCCTCAACCCCTCACTCACCCTCACTCTCACTCATCCTCACTCACCCTCAACCCCTCACCCTCACTCACCCTCAACCCCTCACCCTGACTCACCCTCAACCCCTCACCCTCACTCACCCTCAACCCCTCACCCTCACTCACCCTCAACCCCTCACCCTCAACCCTCAACCCCTCACTCACCCTCACCCTCACTCACCCTCAACCCCTCACCCTCACTCAACCTCAACCCCTCACCCTCACTCACCCTCACTCACCCTCACCCTCACTCACCCTCAACTCCTCACCCTCACTCACCCTCACCCTCACTCACCCTCACCCTTACTCACCCTCACTCACCCTCACTCACCCTCACTCACCCTCAACCCCTCACCCTCACTCACCCTCACTCTCACTCACCCTCACCCTCACTCACCCTCAACCCCTCACCCTCACTCACCCTCAACCCCTCACCCTCACTCACCCTCAACCCCTCACCCTCAACCTCTCACTCACCCTCACTCTCACTCATCCTCACTCACCCTCAACCCCTCACTCACCCTCAACCCCTCACCCTCACTCACCCTCAACCCCTCACGCTCACTCACCCTCAACCCCTCACCCTCACTCACCCTCACTCACCCTCAACCCCTCACCCTCACTCACCCTCACTCTCACTCACCCTCAACCCCTCACCCTCACTCACCCTCAACCCCTCACCCTCACTCACCCTCACTCACCCTCAACCCCTCACCCTCACCCTCACTCACCCTCAACCCCTCACCCTCACCCTCACTCACCCTCACCCTCACCCTCACTCACCCTCACTCACCCTCAACCCCTCACCCTCACTCACCCTCACCCTCACTCACCCTCACCCTCACTCACCCTCACTCACCCTCACTCACCCTCACTCACCCTCAACCCCTCACCCTCACTCACCCTCACTCTCACTCACCCTCACCCTCACTCACCCTCAACCCCTCACCCTCACTCACCCTCAACCCCTCACCCTCACTCACCCTCAACCCCTCACCCTCAACCTCTCACTCACCCTCACTCTCACTCATCCTCACTCACCCTCAACCCCTCACTCACCCTCAACCCCTCACCCTCACTCACCCTCAACCCCTCACGCTCACTCACCCTCAACCCCTCACCCTCACTCACCCTCACTCACCCTCAACCCCTCACCCTCACTCACCCTCACTCTCACTCACCCTCAACCCCTCACCCTCACTCACCCTCAACCCCTCACCCTCACTCACCCTCACTCACCCTCAACCCCTCACCCTCACCCTCACTCACCCTCAACCCCTCACCCTCACCCTCACTCACCCTCACCCTCACTCACCCTCACTCACCCTCAACCCCTCACCCTCACTCACCCTCACCCTCACTCACCCTCACCCTCACTCACCCTCACTCACCCTCACTCACCCTCACTCACCCTCACCCTCACTCACCCTCACCCTCACTCACCCTCACCCTCACTCACCCTCACTCACCCTCACTCACCCTCACCCTCACTCACCCTCAACCCCTCACCCTCACTCACCCTCACTCACCCTCACCCTCACTCACCCTCAACCCCTCACCCTCACTCACCCTCAACCCCTCAGCCTCACCCTCACTCACCCTCAACCCCTCACCCTCAACCCCTAAATCAGCCTCACTCTCACTCACCCTCACTCACCCTCAACCCCTCAGCCTCACCCTCACTCACCCTCACCCTCACTCACCCTCACCCTCACTCACCCTCAACCCCTCACCCTCACTCACCCTCACTCACCCTCAAACCCTCACCCTCCCTCACCCTCACCCTCACTCACCCTCAACCCCTCACCCTCACTCACCCTCAACCCCTCACCCTCCCTCACCCTCAACCCCTCACCCTCGACCCCTCCCCCTCAACCCCTCACCCTCACTCACCCTCACTCACCCTCACTCACCCTCACTCACCCTCAACCCCTCACCCTCACTCACCCTCAACCCCTCACCCTCACTCACCCTCAACCCCTCACCCTCAACCCCTCACCCTCACCCTCACTCACCCTCACAACACATATTGTGTTACAATAGGTGTCACATTTGCGAAAGATAAAACTATTGGCATTGTAAATAACAAAGCTATTAATTCGCTATTTTCAAAACAAGCACATAAATAAAAAATGTGTCCTTTACAATACCAATAGCTCAAACTTTCCTAATGCGAGACCTATTGCATTGCTGTGCTTCTCTCCCCTGCTGCACTCTCCTGCTCTCTAGAGATGTGGCCTAACGACCAGAGCTGCCATCTAAGTCACGTAAATACAAAACATGTTGCATTCCAAATGCTATAGGTGTCACATTCGCGAAAGTTATAACTATTGGCATTGTAAATGACAAAGCCATCAATTTAGCAATTTTAAAAACCAACAAATAAATAAATTATGTCATTTACAAGACCAATAACTCCAACTTTTCTAATGCGAGACCTATTGCAATTCCAATGCTTGTTAATGTAAGCAGTGTATTTCTCCACAATTTGGTTCCGTTCTCTCTGGCACTTTTGTGGCTCTGGCGGGAGCACATATTAGCAGCTAGAGCTAGATGACCCCCACTACCTCCCCCGCCCCTAAATGACAACCCTACCCACCCCCACATAACTAATGCTCCTAAACAAAGCTCTTGATTGTCTCGGATTCCCCTCCCCTTACCTCAGTCCCCCAGTCAGTGCATTGGTTCCGTCACCCCCTCAACTCACCATCAGCCTCCACCCCCTCCAAGACCTTCCACCTCTGTAGCACCTTACTCAGCTCTAGGGTCATGCAGTGCCCCCAGGGCATGCGGGTCTCGGGCATCGGCCACAACAACTGTACCTTCAGCTCCAGTACAGTTTCAGCCTCTTTGGGGAGAGGGCAGGCTGGTCTCGGGGGTCGGGTCCAGGGCCCATTCAGCGTCGCGTTGCAGCTCGCAGTCCGTGCCTCATAGTGGAGGCCACGCCCAGAACTGAAAGTGAAAGCAGCCCCAGAGTGTCAGGTGGGAGCTGCCGCTCCACCCCATCTGTCATAGCGGCCCCAGGGAAAGAAGCAGAGCTCGGGCAGCCAAGGTCTGAGGAGGGCCTAAGAGGACTGGAGAACGTAGCACGGCAGGGGCCTCAGAAAGGCCCAGAACTGGGGCTCCACGAGGGATCCAGTTGTGTCACCATCCTGATGACACAACACTACCTTGTGCAAATGATGGCGAGTACACTCTCACCCAAGCTCACATATGCGCAGCTGCATCCACTTTCACAGTGCTAAAAATACAAGTTTCAGGAAATGTGCTGCCTGAAACTAAGCACCACAGAGGCTTTCATGAAAGCAACTGGGTTTTTCTTTTAATTAGTGAGGTCGCCATCCCTTTTAGTAGACCCGGCCCTGAGAAATAAGTGCCGGTGCTTAGCACCGGAAAGCACCAGCTCAAATTAAGCACTGACTATATTATGACTGCAATACCTTTTAAATGGGTATTTGATTTGTATGCTTTTTACTGATTGATCTTGGTTTTTACTGTACATTTATTCATATATGTTGATGGTTTTTAAAGTCCTGTGTTTTTACACAAATTCACGACCGTGGCTGGACTTTCCCGTCCCTATATTGTACCTGTAATGGTTGTGTTGTACTGTCCCGCCCAAATAAAACTCATGTCATTTACATTGAGCTAAACCTTGACTGCTTGCCCACAGCTACCCATAAAGGCAAGGAAGCTAGGAGGCTGACTTCCTCCCGCAAACCATCTACCCACTAGCCTGGTTAGTGCAAAGCCTCAGCAATGTCACCTTTGGTATGACATTGTCATTACATGTAAAAAGCAATCAAAGAAACATATATTAAAATTGTTTGCAATATAACGTGCATTGCTAGGCACGACGAATGTGTTACAAATAGGGCTCTCAAGTATTTCTTTAGACGTTCCCATCTGTATTTGTCTATATTTGTAATTTATTTCTGTATTTTCCCTATTTGTTTTGGATGGGTTTACGACAAAGAAGCCTCAACTAATATTTTTCCACTTTTTCTCATCTGACAAAGATGTAATCTCGCTTGGGCGCCTAATGGGTTTCACTGCTATAAGAAGCCATATATAATGCATGACTTATAGGCAAACCACTCATGGAAACATTAGCATTGTAGTACAACAACATCCGCATCCGTAGCTGTTTAAAGCTTTGTTAGGAAAACTCATCTCCTTTTTTAAATGCCTGCTGCCTGTCAGTCTACCAGCTATTTGCCTAGAAGCTGTGATTGACAGCACTCAGAAGAGGCCCTATTTCCCATTTTTATCTGATTTAAAAATAAACACAGGGAAGGAAATAGGTGGTTTGTATGTAAAAATCATTAAAAGCCTTAATTAAATATTCGCTCACCCTCTCCTCCTCCAAACGGCTACAGACTAGTCACCTACAACATCCCACCTCTAAACGGATGCAAAAGCAGCATGAACAAGCACAATAGGCAGATGCAATTTACATTCTGGCACCAGTCCCAGACCGGAAGCTGGGATCATTTTCACAGCTGATACAACTGTTACGCCTTACAGTGAGGGGTCAAGGGTCGCTATTTCTAGCGTTCCACCTAGTCCTTTCCTGGCATCCTGGGAGTCGTTTTTTTTCTTCATTAAAGCAGAAACGGTTATGATGTTATTGAATGTGACACGAGCGCGCCCACTTCCTTTGAGTTCCGTTTGAAAACCGCCCCTCTTCAGAGGCACAGAAATGCAACACGACAGCGTGGCATTGGCGTTAATTGAAAGGTAGATAGCAATTTCAATGCATGTATAATTAGATTATCTGCGCAGTGTTTATAATTAGCTTTCTAATTAGTTTAGCGCGCCCCACAGCAGCCATGGTCTTCTTCGCTTTGATACAAAGCTAAGTCAGCAGCCACGAAATAATGGAAAGGATAGAGTTTGTTAATACGGTAAGATTGAGGTGACAAAAGTTACAAAATCTTCAAATGCTTTGCGAAGATTAATTAAATAAAACTATATCCTTCATCGTTGTAAAATAATAGTGATTTGTACAGTGACATTTTAGCTTGGCAAGCATCGCTGCATACCAAAGGAGGAAAAACACTTGGCAACCTTTGGAACCAGAACATGGAGGGGCATATTTACAATTTCTGGTGCTTCTCTGCAAGTAAGCAGGGATGTGCCAGAATAGATGCGACACGCAAGTCTCCCCTTGCGCCACCACGGTTGCGTCGCATTTACAATGCGGCGCACCGTGGCGCAAGGATAGGCAGATGCGTGTCGCATCTTGTGTCGTAAGGGCGGCACATTGCTGGAGTCGTGTTGGAAGCGCGACGCAACTCCAGCAATGCACAGGGGCCACCCATACCTAACGTGGTGCGCCATTTCTTACGCCTGCTTCAAGCAGGCGTAAGGTTTTGTTGCAGCGGCCTCGGAAAAGGGACTCAGTGAAATTTTGTAAATTTCACTACGTCATTTTTACGAGGCGTTCCTGCGACTGAACGCCCACCCTGCTATGGAATGCCCACATGAAACCTAACGCAGGGTTCATGTGGCACAGGGCTTTACAACATGACGCATCTCCCTAGATGCGTCACGATGTAAATAAGGCGCAACGTGGCGCATGGTTTACGCCGCCGCTGCATCACTGAAGTGACGCAACAACAGCGTAAATGTGTTGCAAGGTGCTTGTAAATCTGCCCCGGAACTTTCTTCCCACAAAGTTAAGACTGATTGATTCAGAAACTCACTTTAAGAAATTGTTGAAAATGTCGATTTTTTGCAGCTTCCAACCATCTGTGTTGCTCACTTGTTTGAATTGAGACTCAGTTTGTGCCTGATTTGATATTTTCCTTACTTCTGCATAGCGCCAGGATGGTCCTTCCGGAGTGACAGTAGCATTTTATAACTATATAAAAACATACATACATACAACAGCACCCATCAGATGGGCAAATATAGCTGGACAATAGCCAACGTAATTAATATATCCTTTCAGAAATCCCAAAAGACTATGTAAGGTTAATCTTATTGGGGGTGACAGGGACAGTGCTTAATTAGCACAGGTGGTTGCAAGTGCTTATGACTAGAACTCAATTTTAGAGCCGGAACTTAGTTTTCACCATCAGACTTTGTTCAAAAGCAAGAGAGAGAAAGGAAGACAAGGGAGAACGAAGGAGGAAAAGGAACATAGGAAAACAGTGACAAAGTGAGAAATCAGGAAAGAAAAATCCCTGGAAGAGCAAGATAAAGAAAAAGGGGGGCTCATTTATGAGCCGCTTGCAACACTTTTGCACCACCGTTAAAACACTTTTTGTGATGCAGCGGTGGCGGAAACAATGTGCTAGGTTGTGCCAAATTTACAAAGTGACGCTCTAGGCAGATGCGTCACCTTGTAAACACTTGCGCCAAATTATACCTGTGTCTGGTATAATGTTGTATGCGTTCCCCTGCAAGAAAGCCTGATGGAAGTGGTGCAGTGAAATCTATCTGATTTCACGGAGCCACTTCCAGGACACCACTGGATCAAAACCTTACGCCTGCCTCATGGTAGGCGTAAGGGTGACGTAGTGCAATGTGTATAGGCCTCCCCCATGCATTGCTGGAGTTGTGCCATGCTTACGACAGAATTCCAGCAATGTGTGAGTTTTGCGCTGACAAATTCGTCAGGATACCTGATGCATATGTCACTCCTTGAGACATGGAGCACCATGCAGTAAATATGCTGCATTCATGGTGTCGCAAGGAGGGTGCAGTGAAAAGTGTTGCATCACTTCTTTATCGCAGCAATGCAACACTTTTCATAAATGAGCAATGACCTGCAATCAAGAATAAGAAGCTTTTGTATTCAGCAATTTCAGTATTTTCATGCTCCTATGAAGCCAATTTCTACTGCGGCCACTTCTGCCACGATCGGGGTGGGGGCGCACTGCAAGCCCAAGGCTGCAACGCAGCTGTTTTCTGCCACACACACCACACTTCACACACCAGTAGCAGCAGGAGGCCCGTTTAAAAACCAGTGCGGGCTCCCCCAGCGCGGGAAGCCCGTTTCTAATGCCGCCAGTTCTGCCGCGACCGGGACAGGGGGAGGACTGCAAGCCCCAGGCAGCACCGCAGTTGTTTTCCTTCGCACATGCCACACGCCAGCACCAACAATTACATCAAAATAAGAATATAGCAATTAAAAATAGGGCAGCCACGATTAGTTATGACTATGAATTAGAAAAAACATCAACATGAGCAAAAACCAAGAATTGGCGTACTGAGTGGGACCTATGATAAAGGAATTTGAGGTTGACTGCATCATTGTCAACATACTAACCCATTTTTTGCAAGAGAATTGATACGATCATCCTACATGGACCTTGCCTGGCAAAGGGCAGTAAGGATATTGCCATTAGGTTACTTCTACAGAGATTTGGGGAATTGGGGAGATGTGCTTCCAAGCAGCCACAGGGCGTATCTTATTCTGTGTCCACTAACAAGCGTTTTACTGTCCTGTCTGGGGAGTATAGTAATGATTGACATAAAGATCCTCCCCCGCTAAGCAAAGCCAAAGCTGGCATTGAAGCTAATGCAATCGGCAAGGCGCCCGCAAAGCCTTCCTTCAATAACACAATTATGGAGTTAGACCATTGCCCCACTACTAAGCCCCCACTGGTATTATCCTACCCTGATGAAAGTTTAAAGTTATTTATTTGGAACATAGCTGAGTGGATTTTATCTCAACATACAACATAGTCACACTACAAGAGACCTGGGCCCTTAGGAATGGTAGGGAGTACAAAGGTCTACTACATATACTAGTGGTTAGAGTTATACATTTACAAATAGTAATTTCACTCAGGATTACATTTTAACAGCGATTAGACTTGGACAATTTTATATTACATATTTACAGAGCAGGAAATTCTTGCTATAGTTCAGCCAGATGTTCAGGTGGAGTTACACTCAAGGGAGGTGGTCTTGGGTCTGGAGGAATCCCCAAGTTGAAGATGTCCATAGGGGGTAGAAGGCCGGCTGGTGGTGGGGGAAGCAGCATGCTGGATTCCCGGGCTGATCTTGCGGTTATGCTTGGCTCTATCTAGTGGAAAGAGGAGCGCGCTCAAGGACAGGTGGAACTTTGCCCCGGCAGGCCCAGCGCGCCAAAACTGCGTATAGGCATTGTAAATGTAAAAAAATGAAAATTGATACTTGTATTGCGCACTACTCACCCGCAAGGGTCTCAAGGCGCTTGTACGAATCCCGCTGTGGAACCCATCCTGGCTTTCCCTGTGAGGCGTCCACTCCTGGGCACCCCCAAGGTGGAGGCCAGGCATCCTTAGCGTTGTGGGGGCTGTTGTGGAGATTAAGCAAGATATTGCCCAGAGTTGCAGAGTGGGACTCCATGATTGGAATAGGCACTGAGGCGAGAATTATCAGGTCCGTGGAATTTTGAGCCCAAGACCCGCCGAGGCAGGGAATTGAACCCTGGTCCCGGGCTAGACCTCTGCATCAGGGTCTGCCGCTCTAACCATTGAGCCACACTTCTCCACGTAGGCGGTGGGCTCTATGTTTAAGTCAGGCAGATCGTGTCTGGACAACCCCGCTGCACTTCTCTGCCCCCCAGGCTCCTAAACCTCAATTATGGGCGTTTTGCCTCCACGCTGTCCTCTTCATTAAAAGGGGGTTCGCTCAAGCTCTTTTAGGTGGCTTTGATTTGTGCTGTGGCCATGCACAGTAGAATACATATGGGGTTCTCTTTTGTTTTTGGGGGGGTCTGGTCACAGGGACGGAGCTGTTCTGTAGGATGCCATGAGGAGTGATCAGAATCTACTATCCTTCCGAAAAAAATTAAAAACCTGGCTCTTTCCCTAAATACCTTCCTGCACTGACCCCTTTTGGATTAAACTAGGTCCTCTAGCGCTGGGATGCCCAAGGGTAGCTATGCACTCTATAAATCCACTTCCAAATTCCAAATTCCAAATTCCTAGGATCCAAGCCATACTTCCCACCCTCTGCCCATTCACAAATATTTTTTTGTTTGTTATATGTTATTTTTCATCCAACCAGTAGTACATATCACACAGGACACGTCAGATTACACTGTTCAGTATTACATAACATTTGGAGTCACAATCTGCATCATACACTTATCAATTATCACACTTGTAATTCGTGAAACAGCAGTTGTTATCTTTTCTTACATGTGATTCTACATTCCTCAGAAAACCGACTCTCTCCTTGTCCCAAATTGCCTATACCCTATGTGGTGTCCCAGGCATGGCATCGTAACGGCCAGTCACAGCTTGAGTCGGGCCATGGTCCGTCTCTAGTGCTGTCTGTAAGTATTGGACAAGCGGTTCCCAGAAGTCTATGTGCCTCGACGCTTGTGGGATATCCTCTGCATAGGTCTCTAGCGTCGTCTTACAATAGGTCATGTCGGTGATCCAGTCCTTAAGTCTGGGGGGTCTTTTGCTTCCCCACTTCATCGCAATACCCCTTTTCGCAAGCAGCAAAGCTACCGCCAAGAATTTCCTACGTCTAGCATGTTTAAGTTTCCTAACACCTAGAATGCATACCAAGGGAGTGTTTGGGATCTGCTCTGAGAGCATTTCGGATAGTGTGGCGGTGACCTGGTCCCAATATGTCTGCAGTTGTGGGCATGACCAAGAGGCGTGTAAAAAGTCAGTGCTCAGTGCGTTGCACCTCTGGCAGGTGTCAGTCTCTCTCAGGCCTAGCCTGTGTAGCTTTGCCGTCGTATAGTATAGTTGATGGAGTAATTTGAAATGAATGATACGTAAATTGCAATTTGACGTGAGAAGTGCGAGTTGTGTGCATCTGTATTGCCAGTCTTGTTCAGTGATTGTCTCTCCTAGCGTCGCTTCCCATCTACCCAACGCTGCTGTGGGTTTCTCAGCCTGTTCCTCTTGGGCTGCGTTATATAAGCGTGTCACTAGCCCTTTCTGATTAGGAGCCGTTAATAGTATTTGTAATGTATTCAGTTGTAAGGGTTCATCCGGAAATGTGGGGTATAGAGCTCAGACAGCCGTACAAAGTCGTAGGTAAGCACATTTCTTGAGGGGAAGTTGATGAGCACAAAAAGAGGGGTCTGTCCATTTAATGAATGTATCGTGGGGATATAGTTGTCCCATAGTGGTTAGCCCCATTTCCGTCAACAATACATGCATTTTCTTTTCTTGTGTCATAGTAGTTCTAGGGTGTCTTGCAGTGGGCAGTGCTCTTGCGTACACTGGTAGCTTACGTGCCCTGTGTGCCAGTGCATGCCATGCCCTTGAGGTGCATTGAGCTGTGTGGATCATGTCCCTTGGTGTATACCGCATCAGGTCGGCTATGAGCGCAGTGCCCAGCCACAAATAATAATCTTGGGTAAAAAAAAAAATACAGTGAGGTGACTAGGAAAGGATGTTTCAGCAAACCCAGACGACCCTTAGTAAGTGGCACCATGCACATCATTGCCTATTTGGTGTGTAGCAGCAGTATACCAGCTGTGCTCTTGCTGTTATGTTTGACACTGATTCAGATGCCATATTTTGTGTCCATTTCCTTTCTAAAATTTCAGAAATAGTACCTGAGTTCAGTTTCCTGTTCACTGGGTAAAACACTGGTCAGTGCATGTTGAAGTCTTGGAGTATTTTCCAGCATGAGGTCTAAAGTGGTTAAACAAAATGCTATGGTAACTCAAACCAAACACATGTCTCTATGCGGCTACTCTTCTCCCAATGAAAAGGTGAAAATCCTGAGGTTTGGGGTCCTCATGACCGAAGGCCAATGACTGCAAATGCTAAGCTCTGTTGAGACCTGCTCTTTGCGTCGACAGCAACCACCAGCGACGACCAGCAACGTGAGAGCTACACTTTGTGCTACAGCAATGACAACCCACAGTGACCACTAACTCAAAGCTCTAACAACGACCATCCGTGATGCCCAATTGGCTCTTCGTGCTACAGCGAAGATGATCTGCCACACCAGGCGTGCTCTTTGTACTACAGCTACTACAATCCGCAAAGCTCTACCTGCTTTTCGATTACAGTTTGTGTGCTGCATAAATACTTTACATGTTGCCTCTAAATTAAGCCTGTCTACTTTGTGCCAAACTACAAGAGGGGTAAGCACAGATTAATTTGGTACATTTTCTGGTTCAGCCTGACAAGGATTGTAGTCGTTGCCTGGGTGGGGTTTTAATCCATCTCAACCAATAACCCAGTTTCTTACAAAACTCTGTAGCAAATATGTCTATTCCAGCTTTTTCCAGAAACTCCACTACTTCCGCCTTCAATGCTGATCTTAATGACAGAAACATTGACAATATTTCAGTAACCTTTTTGTAATTCCTCCACTATTTCCCCTGTCTCACTGTTGCATAATTCCTTGCTTTGATTAGCAATTCATCTGGACTTTATTTTCCAAGCTAGCCACCTTTCCAAAAATATTATTTTCTCTAAATATCTTTTGATATATTATATGAGTAGTTACAGTAGGTCTCCTGCTCTTTTTCTATTAAGTTGTGAGGATCCTTGGAGTAGTAAAGGTCATCAATGGATTCTTTCAGAGTTCATTATTATTCCAATGCGTGGCTTTGAATACACTATGAATGAGCCGCTTGTTTCAGGGGCAGAATTTCGTTGAATTGCCAGTGCTGCCAAACCAATCTCTCAGTTAAAACAGGAGGATTCACATTAACCATGTTAGCTGTGACTTCAGCAATAGTAGAGCATTGCAGTTGACAAACTCACTGTCTGTGACACCTGATTTCCAACTGGTGGTTACAGCACTGATTGTTTCTTCAGGCCTCTGTCTCATTGAGTGAAATGTATATCATTCATAATACGAATACGAGATTTATTTTGGATGATTCGTTGGCGGATTTCTTGGTTAGTTTTCCCTATATATAGTTTGTTCTTTCATAGAACCAAGCATTGATTTGGGTGATAAAAAGAGCCGCATAGATTTTGCAGAAAGAATTATTGCCACTACAAACTCCCAAGTGAGTCATCATTTTTAAGTACTTTGGAGTCTGCAAATTTGACTGTTCTCTGCCACTAATTTTTAGCGAAGAGCTAAATACTCGATATGTAAGATTGTGCTATTCCATCTACCCTCAAAACCACTCATCTGAGTTGGAAGTAACAGTACACAATGTGGTAATATGAAAGTAACCGTTGAAGGTTTCCTTCTGCAAACCACTAACAAGTACGTTGATGTTACTCCTGTACGTAGTTTGGAATGTTAGACCTTGTTTTAACAAATGAGTGATTTCAATTTTTCAGTTTGTTTTATTTAGCTGCAAAGAAACCAAAAAAACAGAAAAAGAAGAGTTTTTGAGAAGAATGAAATCAAGTAACCAAATCTCATGTAAATTAGTAGAAGATGGGTTTGCTGTTAGATTACTTTAGCCCACATAGTAGCACATCCTAATTGTTTGTTTAATTCTATTTAACCATTATAGTTTCCTGAGGAGAACCCCTAATTAATGTTGGGTTCAAAACGCATCAGCGGCATAATTGCACCAGGGAGTGCGCCAATTCCAAAGGAAGCATAGGCTTGTAGGGAACCCTTGAGTTGAAAGAATGTAGTGGTCATATCGCTCATTTAGGCCTAAAATTTAAGTAAAGTATCCATTGGCACTCCTAGGTTGCAAGCCATAACTAAAGGGATTGTTAGTGGTTTTTCTAATTCATCCCCTTTGGCTAGTTTGATTTTCAGAACTAGGACATCTATTTCTAAATGTTTTTGTATTATGTTGTATTTATTTTTGTGATAATTTTCTTTATCTGATGTTGGACATCAAAATGATTGGATCTATTTTATGATATTGCATGCTGTTCCACTGTTATTGACATTTCTATGCAAACAATGTAACTAGTTTCAAAAGCTTTGTTTAAATTATGTTAAAAATAAATGGTGTCCACGGTAATTACATTTTGTGACTACGAACAGAAATCATAGTGTTTGGCAAGTAAAGTCAGCATTGGCACTTCCGTGTTTGATAGTTTTAGAAAGTTGTCAGTTACCTGCCTTATCCATTTAGTGCCTGTAGCCTGTCTCTGGTCACATGACTGGGTGTAGCTGACAGGTGGGCTTTGTGTATTCTTCCTAGACAGTCACACACAATAGAGGGCTTAGGTGTGTCTTGATGGACCATCACTGGCAGGATGGGAGGAAGAAGCTGGGCACAGTCCTACTTACATTTGAACAGACGGAGTACTGGCTCCACACAAAGCCTGCATACCCACTGTAGTTAGTCTGGAGCCAGGGTAGTGGGGCAAGCTGGCTGGGGGCTTCAAAGGGAAATGTCTAGAAGGTTCTTCCCCACTTCAAAGGCACAACTGGGTATAAATACTGGATCCCAGACACCTCCACTTCAACACATTCCTGGACCTCTGGTTACTCTACCTGGAGGAAGGACTTCTGTGCTATTGTCGTGCACTGTAATTGACTTCTGCTTTGTTGTGCTCACCTGCTGCCCTCTTGCAGGGGTAAAAAGGACAGGACCTGCATCTCTTGAACCCATAGTGATTCCAAGGGCTAGTTGGCTGTCCTCCAGATCTAAAGCATCAGGAACATAACAGGCTTCCAGAAACCTTGCACTTGGGCCCTGCCATCTGTAAGTCTACACTGCCAAGTGGTGCCAACCGAGTCCTGAACACTTGAACGTGGACTTAAGGTGCGTATCAGCCTGTGGGGATCCAGTGGAACAGACACATCTCCTCTGCTGTGTGGCAAAACCCCAAGCAGATCCTACGTATCACCACTTCTGCGTCGATTGAACGCATATCAAGGACTTGCATCACCGCTACAGCCCCCATCCCCTTCGGAACCACGCTGTGTGGCACATTTCCCATGCAGGCCCTCGCACATCCTTTGTCGACAGCAGCCCAACAGCAATGCTGGATTCAGCATCGAAACCTCACAGTTCTTCAGAACCGATACCTCTGAGGAAATAGAAATGTTTAGGTAGCCAATGTGTCCCCCACTCGCACCCTATCTATGCACCCATGTTCCATGTATGTCGTGTAATTTCCTTCCCGTGCCTGCCGTGAAGACGCATATGCATTTGCGTCCATTGTTAACATGTCAGTTATCCAGTTCCCCTAGAAAACCACGTTAAATTGGCTTTTAGGCCTATGGTGCCAACGTCTTTACATGGTGCACTTTTGAATATCGCACACATGTTTTTCTGGCTCAGCCGAGCCAGGCCCTTAATTGAGGCTCCGAGTCATTTCTGTCTCTGAAAGCTGCAGTTTAGGTATGCATCCCTGACCTCTACCTTACATCCTGCCCATGCGAACGGTGCCCGGCTCGGCCTGGCCTGCCTGCCAAGACAGTATTTTGCCTACAGTTATCTGCTCAGCCTCCGCAAAAACACATTCCAGTCTAGTGAAATAGGTAAACATATTCCCGGCTGCAGAGCAAAGGGCCCTGCCTTCCTGTCTTCCTGTCTCCATGCAAGTGATTTACTGAACCCGTTACCATGGTAGGCCCATGGCCCCCGTACATTGCATGAAGAACCATATGCACCCACTAGCATTTAGTATTGAACGGCCTCTGCCCGAGAGACCTTTTACTTCAGACAACACATCCTCCAAACATAAGATATCAGATATGCTATAGGTGCAGGTCGTTCTGACATCTCAGACATCAGTCTCCTCTACTAGTGCTAAAGTCAAGCCCCCAGTTCTCCCCAGTTACACGTCCACACCACGTCATGCTTAGTTGCGCGCGCATCTGTAACAAAGGTTTCTGCTGATTCTGCAAACCTTCTCTAAGTATCCACCCACTTGTGACGTTTCTCTGACTCGTCAAGTACACGCCTATGTGTACGCCCTTTTACACGCCTCCTATTATGCACATGTGTTCTTATCTCTCTCTTTTCACCTGTTACGCCTACTGTATTCATTTCAATTATACAGTTTTACTATATATAATGTGTGATGTTAATAAAATGTTGAATATCCCTTCCTGAACCTTAGTGGTGATGGAACTCGATGTCCAGTCTCTCGCGAGATACTTAATTAAAGCCCGTATGACTCAGATACCACGGACTCTGCCTCTCATTTGATTGAGCTATCCTTATTGTCATTTAATGCACTGAAAAATAGTCTCGGTAATTCTATTTACCACATAAATCTGGCGCCCGAACAGGGACCCCTCCCCTTCCCCACTCGTTGGCGATGTAACGCAGGCCCTTGACCCCTTCTACAGCCGTGACGGATTCTGTGCACACCTGCGGGTTTTCCTGCTATCTCCCTCAGGCCCACGGAGGAGACGGAGACTGCGGTCCGGCATCCAGACGAGGCGGTGAGGAATGCGGAGGATACCGACCAGAGCCCCAAGCCGAGAGAGCAAGGTCCGAGGTATCTGGAAGCCCACCTGTTCCGAAGCGCATGCGTAGTAGCAGCCAGACGCCGTAGCAGTCCAGTTCAGTCCAGTGTCGAGTTTCCGAGGCCTTCAGTTCTGTTTCCCGGTGAGTACCGTTGCTGGGGAGCATCTAGACGGGTTCATTAATTTGTGCCCGGTCAAGACGGGACTGGGTACACAGATCCGGTCAAGACGTGTTCACTTAGGTGAATACGGTATGACGTGTCTCTTTATGGGACCGGTATGTCTGTACTGTTTTAGCAGTGCATCTAGTGATCCAGTATTCTAGTATTCCAGTATTGTTTCTCGAGATTTTCAGAATCGTGTTTTTCTATGTACCAGGTAGTATTCAGTCTGAAATGTTTTAATGTGTTAAAGGTCGTGGTATGAGTGATTGTTTGCTCTTCATTACTGTGTTTATTGTGTTCACGTTCAAGTAAGGTTCAATTATGCCGCTGTTCTCGAAATTACGTCAGATAGGAACTAGGAAAGGTATACTCGAAGAAGCAGTTCCTGTCCCTCCTAGGGACACTCCCGGACATTTTATGTACCACAAGCATGGCTTAGATGCCATACTGTACTTAGACTTGTGGGTTGATTATACCAAGAATCTGGAAGAGAAGTATAGATGGCCTGTCTCAGGGACATGGGATGCTGATTGCATCATGAGAGTAGAAGAAGCACTTTGGAAAAAGAAAGCCAGACAATCCCAGAAAGATGCCATAGAATTATGGAGTAAAGAATCGCATAGAAGAACAGAGAAAGAACTTAGAAAAACAGAGAAACATAGACAAGATTCAGAAAAAGCCCAAGAAAAAGAACTACTAGAAGAAGGTGAACGAGTTAGAGCCGAACAATTAGACCGACAAAGAAATGCCCTTATTACAGGTCTATATCCTGTTCTCGCCGAGGGCCTACCCAAGGCGACCCCGGAAGTACCCAGTAATTTACCGCCACCATTGGTCCCGACTAAACTCCGTCATAGACAGACCGCAGCGGACATTTTCCTTTCTTCCTATCTAGATGACGTGGCTCCAGAGTATGCTAATGCACGCGTACCACCTACTATTAATAATGCTCCCAACCCCGTTCATGACACGATTCCCCCTACTGTTCCTGCTGCCACTGGTCCTGGCAATCCTTTTACGACAGCAACCCAGGGCCAACTTACATTGCCTACACCTACTACTACTACACCTACTTTACCAGCCCCATTACTACCACCGACAGCACAACCAGTATTAGTTGACGATCACACTCCAGGAGGAGCGGTAGGAGGTCCCCCTATCACCCCGCCTCAGGTAAAATATATAGGATAAAGCAGCATTACAACGCACGCCAAGAGTAACTACATACGCAGCCCTTAGACAGTACCTTACTGATTGCAGATATGATCCAGTACCAGGCGAAGACCAGATGATACTATATTCTTTACGTTTGCGACGGGTTACAAACTATTTGGCTATTTTACCAAATATGGGAGAACATTTAGATAACATATATCATTTTATTAGAACGGGGGAGAGATCAGAAAGTATTCACGAAGCCATGGCACACAACAAGGTGGAGACACAAAACATGATCTTACAGTTTTTGATAAATTGTTTGATAAGGGAACAAGATCAGCCAGGTAAAAGCAAAGAAGAGATGCAGGTCCTGATAAAATGGAGTGACAACATAGCCGATGGCAAACATAGTAAACAGGCTTGTATAGAAGCCATGTACAGAAAGATTCGTAAGGAAATTCTAGACATACACGCAAGGGAAAAAGCAGCTAGAGAAGCCGAGAAAGCGGAGGAAGACGTCTCGGAGAACGAAGATATAGATGATACAGAGGACCCAGATAGAATAGCGTACGTAGGTAGAGCAAGACCTTTTGACAGACCCATACGCCCAGAATGCAAGAAACGTTTCCTTTCTCCCATACCGGAACAATGTTCTCTTGAGCATTTATTTCAAGCCACCGATAAAGTACTGAAACAACGAATAGGTTACAGTGAACTTAGTACCATGCATGAACAGGAACTAGCCCGGTCAGCGGTACAATGGGCTGGAAATACTAGCGTATATAAAGATGATTCAGTAGCGCAAACATTTTTTAACCTTTCCCCAGACGAACAACGATTAGCTGGTATGTACATGATTCAACATCTGATTACATTGTACGAAAGTCAGCATTCTGATCCAGGTCCCCTATATAATATGTTGGACGAGTTACTCCTAGGTAGATGGAGAGGCCTAGGTACTGATTTAATTAATGTCATTCTAGAACAGCGACACAAGTACAGAACTTTCCTGACTCCACATTTTGTTCCTGTTCCACCCCCAGTACGAAAAACTTTTTACATAGACAGACAGAATCCTTTACAAGAAGTTCATCCAGTCCGCAGGGCAGATGATACGCTTGAACGAGTATTCGTATACACACCCTTGACCAAAATGGAATTGTTGGAAATGAAAAAATTAGTACCCTGTCATGATAAAGATCCAGCAGGGTTCCACCGTGAATTAAAAGACATGCTCCTCATGGGGGAGTATACGTATCCCGATATCCTTAAAATGTTAAAGGTACTGTTGCCTGCCGGCATTTATGAAAAACTTAAAGAAAAAGAATGGGAGGTGGGAGAGAAAAAGATTGATTGGACAGTATTAGAAAACGAAGAAAATACACGAGTCCCTGGTACTGGTCTCGGGGAAAAAGCCAAAGCATTACCCGAGTTATTAATACAGGTTTTGCCAAGATTACTAACTACTAAAAAGGAAGACTGGGATGCAATCTCAGCCTGCAAACAGAAACAAGACGAAGACACTAGTGATTTTTATTCCAGATTCGAGAAATGTTTCATTATTAATAGCGGCCTAAAAACAAGTAGTGAATCATACCCACATCTTTTTGTGACCAAGTTAGTGGAGAATTCCTTACCACAAGTTAAAAATAGAGTACTGAAAGTCGAAAGTACATGGCAAGCTAATACCCCTTCCCAAATGTTACAAATGTTACAGTACCACCAGAATCGAATTAGAGAGGAACACGATCATGAACAGAGACGTATTAAAGACACGAAAATGAAAGTACTAGTTGCCCAGTCTGTCCCAACTGACGGTCAGAAGAAGGGTACGGCACCGCCAGGTCATTCTGCAGTTCCTGTTAAAGGGAATTGCAATTACTGTAAGCAGCCAGGTCACTATATAAATGAATGTGCCGTTCTAAAATACAATATCGCTACAGGCAGGACGAAAGAAAGACCGCGTCCACCTAGACAAGAACATGTTCCACAACACATTCCACAGAACACGCAACCTCCACAGAATGCACAACAGACAGTAGCTGTACCCCAGCCCCAACCCATCGCTGCCACACAACATGTCACACAACAAATGTACCAGTATGCACAGTCAGATTACCCCGATTATCAGCAGTACTCATGAAACAGCCTAGAGAGGGAGGTCGGCTTGCCCCTTATCGAGGTTCCTGTAGATCAAGAGGGTCCCTATGTACATAGTCAGGTATTAGGGAAAGACAGAAAATTTTTGATTGACACAGGGGCGAGCAGAACTGCCATCAGTCATGACGAGGTTCCAGGGGCACCCCTCTCAGGCTCACAGAATGTTTCCCTGGGTTTTTCAGGAAAGCCTATTGTTAACGAAGTGTCAAAGCCAGTTTCCCTAGAAGTTGGTCCATTGTCCCGTACTACAGATTTGTTACTTACGAAAGCATGTCCAGAAAATCTGCTTGGTATTAAAACATTGAAAGCACTAGGAGCAGTAATATGTTGTTCTCCGGAAGGAGTGAGATTATTTTTACGTGATTTTAAAGGACATTATGTGTTGAGAGATTTCGATCCGAGATTGCAGAATGTACCACAGCATTTATGGGCACAAGGTCCGACTGATGTAGGTTGTATGCACATTACACCTTATCGTGTTACTCTCAAACAAGGAGTTGTACTACCCCGAATCCGACAATACAAGTTACCACCTGATGCTGTAGTGGCTTTACTGAAAATTGTTGACGAGCTCATTGCACAAGGAGTGGTTGTAGAAACTGACTCCAATGTATGTAATTCCCCTATCATCCCGATTCTTAAACGAACTGACCCAAATGCACCACCGGTCTACAGATTGGTGATTGATCTTCGAGAATTAAATAAATGCATCATACCGCAGTACCCTGTGGTTCCCGACATTTCGTCTCTATTGACTGCTATTGACTCAGAAGCTGCGTTCTTCACTGTAATTGATCTCAAGAACGCCTTCTTTAGTGTCCCCATTCACCCGGAAAGCCAATACCTTTTCGGCTTCTGTTTAAATGGCCGAAGCTTCAAATTTGCACGTGCTCCTCAAGGATTCACAGAAAGCCCTAGTATCTACAGCCAAGCATTGAAACGACAACTTGATAGTATTCACATGCCCAATGACACTGCCCTACTCCAATATGTTGATGATCTGTTAATCACAGCACGGACCGAACGTGATTGCGAACGTGCATCACTGACTGTCTTGTATTTCTTGGCCGAAAAGGGGCATAAAGTGTCCCCTTCCAAGCTACAATTCTGTGCCCAGCAAGTGGTATACCTTGGACACTTGCTGTCCAAGAGGGGTAGACAGTTGACACCTGACCGTATCCAGTTAATTGCACATCTTCCACAACCCAAGACACAAAAGGAAGTACGGGCCTTCATTGGCCTCACTTCTTACTGCAGACAATGGATTCCTCAGTACGCATTTCTTGCAAAGCCACTCATACAGTTGACAACACAGGAGGCAGCGACTTCGACTGTCCTCCCTTGGACTCAAGAACATACACAAGCTTTTGATGAACTGAAGAAAGCTTTATGTCAAGCACCAGTTTTAGCGACACCATGTTACAGCAAACCTTTTACACTTTTTGTCACTGAACGCGATGGCACAGCGTTATCAGTTCTCACACAAGATCAGGCAGGAAAACACAAGCCGTGTGCTTATTTCTCTAGCACATTGGATCCAGTAGCCAAGGCTTTGCCTGCGTGCCTAAAATCAGTTGCAGCAACAGCTTTAGCAATCAGACAAAGTGATTCCATAGTGTTAGGACATCCCCTGACAGTACAAGTTCCACACTCCGTGGAAGTTCTCCTAAACAGAACACAGACTCAGCACTTGACCATAGCTCGACTGACAGGATATGAGTTGACTCTGTTTCAGCCACACATAGAGATCAGACGTTGCAACACTTTAAACCCTGCCACATTGTTACCCTCGAGCACAATTGACCCTACACCACATGACTGCGTGGAAGTCATTAATACTGTAACCAAGCCCAGACAAGACTTGACAGACATTGCCTTACCTGATCCAGACCTGACACTTTATGTGGATGGTTCATGTATGAGAACAAGCACAGGAGAGTTAGTGGCCGCATATGCAGTGACCACTGAAACTGAAGTCATAGAAACACATCGTATTGACATACTGTCTGCTCAAGCAGCAGAGCTCATTGCTCTGACTCAAGCCTGCATACGAGCCAAGAACCTGAAAGTAAACATATATACAGATTCACAATATGCATTCGGAGTCGTTCACGACTTCGGTATCCTCTGGCAAGAAAGAGGTTTTTTAACTTCTCATGGCGCCAAGATACAGCATGGTCCCCTCATTCAAGCTTTGTTAGACGCGATACACTTACCTGCATCCATTGCTATCATGAAGTGCAAGGCACATACGAAAGTCACTGACACCGTTTCCCAGGGTAACGACCTGGCAGATCGAACAGCCAAACTCACAGCTCAGACTCAAACAGACATACTGACTGACCCGACAAAGACTGAAGTATCAACACAGACTCATTGTATGACAGTTAAGGATCCCATTCTAGATGTGCTCGACATACAGACACATGCAACTCCAGATGAAATCAAGAAATGGACTGAACAAGGAGGGATCCAGACAGATCAGGGATGGATGACGAAGGGAAGAGCCACATGGTTTCTCCCCGACTCTATGGTTCAAGTTATCATAAATACAGCACATAGTCCAGCACACTTAGGAGAAAAAGCTATGTTAGACAGTATCCAGAATCTCTGGTTCAACAAGCATTTACGTGCAGCAGCAAAACAGAAAGTGCGTACCTGCATGATCTGTTGTCAGTTCAATCCAGGCAAAGGCATTCCCGTGGAACAAGGTGGATTCCATCCTCCTGACCATCCTTTTGAAGTCCTCCAGATGGATTATATCCAGATGGACCGTTGTAGAGGATTTAAGTATGTCCTCGTAGTTGTATGTGCCCTTTCCAGATGGACAGAAGCATATCCAGTCCCAGATTACACTGCCGTAACCACTGCCAAGCAGCTGGTCCGTGAATTTTTCCCGCGATAAGGCTTGCCCCGTGTCGTGTACTCAGATAATGGACAGCCATTCTCGTCCGAACTCATGAAACAGGTATCACTCCTGTTAGGATACCAGTGGAAATTTCACTGTGTACGACACCCCGAAGCACCCGGCCTGGTCGAGAGACATAATCAGACTCTGAAAACACGATTAGCGAAGGTCTGTGCAGAAAAAGGTGTAGATTGGATAGTAGCACTGCCAGTTGCCCTCTTTTACATGCGTATGGTAGCTCATTCCAGAACCGGACTATCTCCCTATGAGGTAGTCTTCGGCCGACCTCCAAACATGTGGGGTACGCTTATGCCTCGTAAACTTACAGATGTCGATAGTAACATGCTGACAAATTACCTAGCTTCCTTGATGTCTGCACTACACTCTTGTCGTTCACAGGTCGCGGCTGCCTTCCCGGACAACACCCAAGTGAAACCGCATGAAATAGTTCCAGGAGAACTGGTGTACGTCCGCAATTTTGACCGCACAAGCCCTCTGGAGCCCAGGTGGAAGCAACCGAAATTGTTGTTGATGACCACGAGGACCGCGGTGAAGGTGGAAGGAAGAAAAGGGTGGCTCCATTCCAGCCACATAAAACGCTTTCATGGACTGTGTCCAGAGACTGTTTCCAAGGACTGCCCCGTTTCAGATACTGAGTCTAAACTCCCCCTGTTAGAAAAAACTCCGCAACAGGAGTACCGAGCTAAGTTAAGGTCTAGTAAGTCAGACAGCGTTTAATTGTTTAAGTCCCCCCCTGGGTGAAGCGGTTAGACAGGTTTCTGACATGTATAAGATAGACCCAAGTAGTCAGAGAGATAGGCGAATCGAAAAGAGAGACAAATATTGCAAAAACCTGCACAGCAGATGCGTTATTACGTTAATTGTTATGTTTATTCTGAGTATCTCGATTATATGCAAAAGGTTGATGCTACATGTTTTCTTTCCTCCTCTTGGCTCACATGTACATATTTTTTCCAATGGCACCGTAGAGCACACTTTCAGTGACCTGCCCCCTCACGAGCTGTCCTATCGATTAGCAATGCGCAACAACACTTTCATTCGTATGTTACACCATGCTCACCAGACCAGCAATGCTACGAATTGCTGGGTATGTGGCCGACTCCCTCCCTATCAGAAATACAAGGGAGCTCTGCCCCTCTATCCTTACCCGTTTACACATAATGGTTCGTGCGGTGCATGGTTTACATTAATGTCATCTTTAGACAATGAGTCCAAAGTTTCCCAGGGCAATTGGATATGGGGAAATCTGAATACAGTTATGAATAAAATATGTTTCCCAGACAAGGAAGGTCTTCCCCAAAGGACAGGGACCGATCTAGAAAATGAAGTGTATGGATTAGGTAATTTTACCCTTAACCTCATGATTCTGAACGTCCAGTCCGAGACTAATTCGGACTTGCCGTTTATAACAGTTTTACCAGTAAAGGGCGAATTATGCGTTAGAAAGAATGGTTCAGTACATCTAGGACACAGTGATTGTAATACTGTGGTCAAATTCAGTGACAAAGGAAAGTCTACTTTCAAAGCTTCCCGCCATTCTTATTTCATTTGTGGTCAGACAGCTTATGTACGTCTGCCCTTGGATTGGGATGGAACATGTTATATCGCGTTCCTGTTACCACCTGTTTTTCTAGCCCCACCTGATTATCATCGAAATACACATCTTGTACATATAAGACACAAGAGAGAACTTCCTCCAGTTATCGATTACTCCGAGTCAGCATGGGACCAGTATAAGGATTATATTAAAGGATACTTCTGGTTCATAGGTTCCGTCCAAAACAGCAAAATAATACGTAGGTTAACTAGAACTCTTGAGGCAGTAGTGAACGAAACTATCTTTGCCTTAGGTAATTTAACGGAAGAGCAGTCTGCTATGAGACTTGTTGTTCTTCAAAACCGCCTTGTCCTTGACGTCATCCTGGCCGATAGGGGCGGGGCTTGTAGAGTGATCGGATCCAGTTGTTGTATTTTCATTCCTAATAACGCACCAGCAGTTTATAAAGCAATAACAAGGCTCCATAATATAGCTCACCAGATGCACCAGAATCCAGACACCTGGACATGGTCCGGTTGGCTCTGGAGTGTGATATCGGCCTGGGGATGGAAAGTGTTGTCATTCCTAGGAATAATACTGCTCATAGTATTCAGTTGTTGTCTCTGTCTGCAATGTGGGCCAGCGATTTGCGGCTTGTGCGCCACAGCTTGTATTCCCCGTCCAAGTTCACGTTCCCGTTCCCGAATGAAAAAAGATGAGCAAATGATGTTATATGAACAGATAGATGGTCTCATGAGAATAGATGTATCCTAAAGAGTGAAGTAGGGGCCAAGGAGGGAATGAGGAAATAGAAATTTTTAGGTAGCCAATGTGTCCCCCACTCGCACCCTATCTATGCACCCATGTTCCATGTATGTCGTGTAATTTCCTTCCCGTGCCTGCCATGAAGACGCATATGCATTTGCGTCCATTGTTAACATGTCAGTTATCCAGTTCCCCTAGAAAACCACGTTAAATTGGCTTTTAGGCCTATGGCGCCAACGTCTTTACATGGTGCACTTTTGAATATCGCACACATGTTTTTCTGGCTCAGCCGAGCCAGGCCCTTAATTGAGGCTCCGAGTCTTTTCTGTCTCTGAAAGCTGCAGTTTAGGTATGCATCCCTGACCTCTACCTTACATCCTGCCCATGCGAGCGGTGCCCGGCTCGGCCTGGCCTGCCTGCCAAGACAGTATTTTGCCTACAGTTATCTGCTCAGCCTCCGCAAAAACACATTCCAGTCTAGTGAAATAGGTAAACATATTTCCGGCTGCAGAGCAAAGGGCCCTGCCTTCCTGTCTTCCTGTCTCCATGCAAGTGATTTACTGAACCCGTTACCATGGTAGGCCCATGGCCCCCGTACATTGCATGAAGAACCATATGCACCCACTAGCATTTAGTATTGAACGGCCTCTGCCCGAGAGACCTTTTACTTCAGACAACACATCCTCCAAACATAAGATATCAGATATGCTATAGGTGCAGGTCGTTCTGACATCTCAGACATCAGTCTCCTCTACTAGTGCTAAAGTCAAGCCCCCAGTTCTCCCCAGTTACACGTCCACACCACGTCATGCTTAGTTGCGCGCGCATCTGTAACAAAGGTTTCTGCTGATTCTGCAAACCGTCTCTAAGTATCCACCCACTTGTTTATTTATTTATTTATTTATTTACGCAACTTTTATAGCGCAACAAATACCCGAAGGTGTCTCGGCGCTGTGGAGCAACAAGGTTCATTATCCTACCGTCTTCTCACTGGTTAAACAACCATGTTTTCAGAAGCCTACGGAAGCTAATCAAATTCGGAGCAGCTTTTATGGCAGTTGGCAGAAGGTTCCAAAGTTTTGGAGTGGCCACAAGAAAGCGCCTATCACCCCAGGTGACTGATCTTGTACGTGGCACCAGCAGAAGACTGGTATTGGCCGATCTAAGGTGCCTTCTGGGGGTATAGAGCTGAAAAGCTTCGATCAAGAATCTGGGTCCTGTGCCATGTATGGCCTTATAGGCAATACAGAGGGCCTTAAATTTGACACGGCTCTCAACTCTCAGCCAGTGAAGCTGGCGAATACCAGAGGTGGTAGATTTGCGGCGAGGGATGTTAAGAAGAATCCTGGCAGCCGCGTTCTGAATAGATTGCAGCTTCATGATGACACGCTTCTGAGTATGGAGAAAGAGAGCATTCTTGTGACGTTTCTCTGACTCGTCAAGTACACGCCTATGTGTACGCCCTTTTACACGCCTCCTATTACGCACATGTGTTCTTATCTCTCTCTTTTCACCTGTTACGCCTACTGTATTCATTTCAAGTATACAGTTTTACTATATATAATGTGTGATGTTAATAAAATGTTGAATATCCCTTCCTGAACCTTAGTGGTGATGGAACTCGATGTCCAGTCTCTCGCGAGATACTTAATTAAAGCCCGTATGACTCAGATACCACGGACTCTGCCTCTCATTTGATTGAGCTATCCTTATTGTCATTTAATGCACTGAAAAATAGTCTCGGTAATTCTATTTACCACACCTCGCACAAATGTGCGCCACAACCTTGATGCCGGACTTCGCACTGCAAGCCTCACCGATGGGATGCTTGACATGGATGCAACAGGCCCTCCCATTGCAACCTTGATGCATCCCTTTGGCTGCGCAATGCATCTTAGGCACTGAACCACGCTACACTCTGTAACCTAGATTTAAGGTACTTTTGTTCAGCGAGCCTAACTGGGTCCCTGTAGCCAGCCCACGCTCTACGGTAGTCGGTCTGAACTTCCAACTTAGTCCCAGTCTGGTTGACCAGATGTCCACAGTTGGTGCCTTATGCCTTTTGGCATTATTTTCTCTAAAAACGTTCAAATGCAATATCTCTACTAATTGGATTTTTGTTGTTTTGGGCTTAATTATTTATTAAAAATCTATCTATTTTTCTAATACTGGTGTGGGCTCCTAATGTGGCGTATTTTTACTGTTGTACTATTTGACATGTTGCTCAATTACTTCACAGATTGCCTCTGAGTAAAGCCTAACTGCTCTCTGCCAAGCTACCCGAGGGTTGAGCACAGGTTAATTTAGGATTGGCTTGTGCCTTCACCCTGAGAAGAATTGTGGTTGTGGTCAACCAGTAACCCGATTTTTTGCAAGCAGCATCAGCAGAACCATGGCCATCGGTAGTGACATCTCACTAAAGGCTGTGAGTCACTTCGTACAGGCAAATTATGGGTTTATGATGGTCAGATCTAATGAGCACAACTTCACAGCAAGGGCAGCACTGCAAGACAGTAAGTAGACACATGGTATTGGCATATGTGGATGTGGAACCATCATCATTTCACCAGTTCTGTAGAGTTGAATACGGTTGGCAGAGGCATGAAGTGTACCCAAACAGAGACAAAACCACTATTGTAACTATTTACAGACACTAGTAGTTATTGGCTAGTCTAAATGATGGTAACTGTGTGTAGCGGCAGCACGGCCGGCCAATGTCTTCTGCATTCCAAGTCCCTGAGTCCGGCAAGCTCATACCCTGCCACTGCTTATCACCCAGCTAAGTGCAGACAGTGGAGCTGATGTCACTACCGAGAGTCTGCGGGTGCTTGCCCTAACAGTCATGACAAATCTCAGCCACAAAACTTGCAATTCAATGAAAAAACGCATGTTGATATGTTCAGCAAGTGATGGTGACCCTGTCACCAAGAACATCTATACAAGAGCCTCTTCTCTAAACTTCTAAGTGCAGGCGTATGTCGACACGCCTGCTTAGACTGCTGAAGATAGGGGAAGTGGGGTGTAACTAAATTGTACAAAACATGCCAAAAATCAGTTATGTCATATATGACAAATCGGTTTATATACTTCTCAGTGGTTCACATAGCAGTTATATTTGTTTATGAATCTTGAATGTGCCTTTATGTACTTAGGGGTAAGGGTGCCCAAAGCAGGTCCAGGAGGGCTACACTCATGTTTTACTTACAGATAACCCCAGCATGTGTAAATGAGTTCCATTTAGATGCATGTACATTCATCTTGCATACATATCCTGAAAGGCCTACATGACACTTGTATGTTTAAATGAAGATTCTTGAGCTCTGGAACATAACTTACTTTTATCTTTTATTTTCTAGTTGTTAAACGCAATGATGATGCCCAGATAACTGTAAAATGACCCAAAATCGTCAACACATGTTCACAATAAAACCCAGACTGCTACAATATGCATCGTTTCGACAGTTTTCAGTTTTCCTTTCAAGGCAAACTTTCCTTATTTGTAACTGATTGACATATAACGAATTGCATCTGAATATTACATGAAGTAAGACAGCACTACTCGTGAAAATATAATTGGGGGATAGCTAAAGGAAATCATAAAGAAACCAAATAAATTAACTGCAGAGGCAACAAGAACACCATTCGTGGAAAACAGAGAAATTAAAGAGCAACATAACGAAATTTTCAGTTCAGTGTGATAGGATTAGGCAAACCAATACTTCACATGTAACCAGGGGTGGCTCCTCCGCTATGGTGGAGGAGCGTCGCCCCACTGCTTTCACATAGTGCGAGAAGCCATAAAATAAAATGGTAATAACTTTTAGTTATTACCATTTTATGTTTGCTTTGCGGGTGGACAGGGCTGCTCTGCTCTTTGAGCAGGGGAGGAGTGGTATGCCCACTCCTGAGTGCGCACAAGTTGTTTGGTTGGCCCTCTCAGGCCGCCCAAACCTGTCATGCGCACTTTGCTCTTCTCCATGCTGGCTGCATGGAGAACATGCACACCCCTCTAAGCCTCAAAGCTCCATGTCACAAAGTTCTCATAGAGAAAAAAAAAAGGATAATAAAAATGAGTGATATGTCCTCACGGGTGAAGCATTTTTAAGAAAGGAGAACTCTCATCAATCAGTTAAGAATTATGTATTTTGTGGTTTACAAAAACCTCACATTGTAGAAATAATATTGAAAAAAGGAAAATATGGAGAGCTACAATCGAGAGCACTCAATCAAAGGATTGAGCATAGTCATTTTCTGTGAATACAGTATTTTTCTGTGATTCTTATGTGTAGCAAACCATTTTTCACATAAAAAGACATAAAAATCTTCTATGAAGGCTTGACAGAGGAAGAGAGAATTTATTTGGAGCTCCATTCACCTGACTATGAACAGCGAGAGTCACACTGCAGTGGTAATTGATACAAAGAAAAAAAGACAATATTGAACTTGTATAACTGATCACGAATGGTGGCATTGCATTGTTCATGGCGGTAGAAAGCAACAACAGGCTACAAGTTGCAAAGGCAGGCTACAAGTTTAGGAACAGGCAAGAATCAGGGCTTTAAGTGGGCCGGGTCTTGCCATTGCGCAGCACCTGCAGTTCTAAAAAGCAGGCACTGAGACGGGTCCCTATCGGGCTCTCCATTTTTGCCTTCACCCTATTGGGTGAAAAAATCTTAACTCTGCAGCAGTACCACCCTTCCCTGCCTTTGGTGTAACTTCAAAGAGAGCGTTATAGTTCTTTCCCGGTCCCATTATTTCAGAACTGATGCAATTTCAATATTATATACAACAAAACAACTAAACCATAGTTGTTGCTTATTTGTCTTTTACAACTAGCACCAATTGAGAAAGCCAATAGTCCTGACTTGTTGTAGGTGTAATGCTACTTGCTGTATTACATACCTGCATGCAATGGAAGAAGTAGCGAAATAGCAGCACCCCACGCTAAGCACAGATTTTTAGCTTATGTGTTTTTAAGCCACGCCCTTACTCAGATTGGGCACGCCCCTTGGAAAGACCCCCCCCCCCCCCCATTTTTTCATCCCACTTAAAGCCCTGGCAAGAATACAGATGATCAATTACAATTTGGATGGGACAGTGCAACAGAGAGTCTCAACACTCTGCACTCACAACTGGATTGTTAAAGTTCACAACTTGCTTTGAAATATAAGAATACTGTATGCTTACTCTCAAACAGAGGAACAACACCGGCTGACAATTTGTGTTTCATTGTTTAACGGTTATTGTGGTCGAACTATTTTTTAACAATCAGTTACAGTCATGTCCTGATGAAGAACTCATTATACAAGCTCAACATTTATTGAAGTTATGTTGAGAGAAGTGTCAATGTTAAACATGAAATAATGCAAAGAACATTTAAACCGCAATGTAGATTCAAGCGACTGCAAACCGAGATAAAATGTATGATGTTTTACAAGTAAAAGTAACAATTTTAAAAGAGCCAGAGTGTGGTTATCGTTATTGATATATAAACGTTAGCCTGCACGCTTTTTTCATCATAGCATGCATGAATATAGACATTCAGAGATGGAATGTTACAAAATAATTTATGAAACAATGGACTGCAGACACTAGCCAAAATTGGAAGTGATGTCCTGAAAATCTGCCATGAACCCTGTCCTCCTCGACCTGCATTGTGGGTGGCTTACCTAGGGGAACTTGGCTAGTTGATTCTCATTGTCCTCATTGGCACATTTATAAAGAGGTCAGACAACGTTTACCAAAGATCCTCAAACATCTGGACATCAATGGGACTAGAGCACTGGGGAGAGTTGTGACCCGCTTTTTGGTGGTCTGGAAAGTCCAAGCAATAAATAAGGATGCCTTTAAGTTCTGTGAGTACCTTGAAACATTTGCTGGCGCTTCAAAGACAGAGGTCAAATATCAGGCTATGAATTCTGACAAATTGCTTCTTATTCTTTTAACATGAGGGTTGAAGTTTACTTTTCTTTCTCTTCAGAGTGGGAGGAATTTTTAAAGTCAATTATGTGATAATCCTACCGGAGTACAGTTGTGAAAGGAAAGGCTGTAAGATCTAATTTTTGCAGCATTCAACATACAAAATGTAAATACCTTTACATGAACTGTATGCATTCAGCAGATAGGAAAGCACAAATAAAGCACCTTTTTTTCATTCTCAAGTGTGATGGAAATAGAGATTTTAAAACGACGAAAACAAATCAAGACACTTTCCTTGGTGATGCATAAATTATGAATATTCATAGAAACACTATTTCAACACATTATTATTTGCGTGCTATACATCTTTATCAGTTAAACTGTAGGTATATGAAAATTCAGTAGCTATTACAATGGAAAATGTGGTGCGTGTAAATGACGATGTGCTACCACACTAGGCTTTAGTTACATTAAAACAATCTCCTGCCTCATGTCCAGTAAAGCTAGGGGGCAATCGCAAAAGTTGTTATTTTAATATCTGGGTTGTGGTTCTAAAAAATGTGGGAAATACTGGTCTGGAGACCCAGGAAAAACAGACATGACTGGTTTTAGAAATGTTTTAAAAATATCATATGTTATGTCAGCAAATATCAGCCTTGTATAAGGCCGCATTCAGTTATAAATTTGTACACAGGCCTATTACTCTGTGGACTATGAAGGGTTGTTTGGCATTAGCTGCAATTGGGACAATTCTATGCATTTTAGGACAATTCTATGCATTTTGGAACAAAGTACAAACATTGTTTTCTTATGGATGGAAGATAGAGATTTTATAAAAGAAGCAAGGCAGCAGGTGGTTGAAATTTAGTTATATATATGCCTACAAACAATGTACCATTTTTTACTTATTACTTATTTACAAGCCCCTTGCGCAGTAGGTGCGTCACATTTTATATGGGAAAAAGTGACACACTGGCGGGGCAAGAGGCTTGTAAATAAGCCCCATTGTTATTAATTGTGCAAACACTCATTGTCAGGGACCTTCCCACTAAGGCAGATTTTAGATTGCACTGTACTGTAACTGTATAATTGAAGCAGCAATACGCTGGAAAATAACAGGACGCATTTTGCTGAGAATGAAGTGAAGGACACAATTTTAAAGTGGCACGCTTTGACCCTATGACAGTAACACACCTTTGGACTGCTGGCCCTTGTTGCAGATACAAACAGATAAAATAATGGATCAAAAGCAACAGGAGTTTTGAGACATTTGTCCCTATACAACAATTCTCACATCGTGTAGATGTATCTACATTAACAAATAATAGATCCTGGTATGGTTTTTTTCTCGTTTATGGGCCTAGATGGAAGAATATTCTACTTTGCATAAAGACATATCACTTCTCCGTATCAGCCAATTTTTGGGTGCGGTATAGAGTAATCTCAAACAGTCATCACTTATAAGAGATATACAGAATTCCTGAGGAAGGCATTGCCGAAACGCGGTAAATGGAATTTTTTCTGTATACGATCATGGACAACAGTATTGTATCTTATGAACTTCGTATTATCAATGAACCTGTATAAGTAATTTAAAGAAATTTGTATATAAACCAATTCATTGTGTATATATATGCTATAAAAAGAAGGAAGTGATTCCCCATTTAATGAAGAAAAAATAATATAAGTGAAAAAAAGAAAAAAGAATTTAATAAAAAGAAAGTTGAATTTAAAAGTAAAAGTGTCATTTGAATTAAATTAGATAAAGATATGCGTCTATATGATGTCTAAAAATATACACAAAACCCGGTGCTAATTTTACGATTTTCAAAAACTGTACTGTAACAGGTCATGTCAGTCTAAAAAATACTTAATTTAACTGTTATGATATTATATTGCTTTATCAGCACTCAAATGAGTAAGAGGGTCAGATACACAAAGGACTTCACACACAATTTCTTAACTTTGTATATCACGGTGAGTCTCTGTCGTGGGCATTGACCTTATGAATTTAATAAATGCAATTGAAGGAAAATAAGGTGATAGTTGGTTTCAGTGATTTTTGGTCTCAAGAGGGAAAAATTATGAAATAGGATGTTTTATGCATGGGCCAAACTCTAATATAGGTGTATCCTGTTCCCCACAGTCTTTACTCTGGTGCTGGGCCATGAGTATCCGAGTTCCTAGATGTATCCAGATATTGTTAACTTTATTTTGCAGACTCTAACTCGAGAATCAATACAATAATAGTTAAAGTATATAAAATAAAAAAGAAATATATATTATTTATAAATATCAATTAATATTAATAGTTACAGTAGTTTACAATATGTAAATATGTTTTTTTAATTCTGCATTGTTTTAACTATTGTTGCGTTTTGCACTTTGTAAAATGATTTTTATTGCTTGTACTATTTTATATCTGTGTTGCACTACGTACTTTGTAAGATCTTTGTGATCGAAAATAAAGTTATTTGATGATGATGATCGTTTTCTCACAGGTTTTTAATAGGCTTGGTAATAATTTGACCAGTATAGAGTTTTTAGGGGTCGGGAGGAATAGGGTTTAGAGGTAGTAAAGAGCTTTGAAGGTTCAGGATGAGTTGTATTCAGAGGTAGTAAAGAGTTTTAGGGTTCTGGGTGGGTTATACTTAGGGGTGGTAGAAAGCGTTACCATTCAGTGATGATAGATTTTAGGGGTTAGGGACAGATAATGCTTTTTTTAATATAACTTTATTTAGCAATTTCTCTAAGATATCAAACATTGTCATGGAACATGAGTAAGTAGCCAGCCACACAGAGAAAAAATTTGTTATACACATTTTGCATGTACGGTCAATAACGCACACTCATTTTGAGAAGGACTTATAGAATAAATGAAATTACTATTATATCGATCTCAGCCTCACATTCGGTTTGCGAGTAGTAACGTTTCACATTATGACATTTCCCACTACATGTTTCCATGCATTCCATTACACAATCAATGACCTGATATGGTGACCAGTACAGTGCAAACGAGAAGGGGTTTAGCATGCACGACGTATCAGTTTACCCAATACCTGAAGGTACAATACCTTGTTCTTGTTGTGTGGCATAGTCAGCCTGTTGCGCATTCAGGTAGTGTCTAAACTCGGTCCATATATCTTTGGGACGGGAGGCCGAAGGGGTCGTGGCTGCATATAACTTGCTGTACATGGAACAAGAGGCTAGACTAGTCAACCATCCTTTTTCTCTGGGGGCTTTCTCCCCCCCCCAATGTATGGCAATTTCTCTTTTAGCTAACAAAAAAGCTAATAGCTTCAAACCTACGGATCTTTGGAGGAAATTGCGCCACATAACCTAACAATTCAGAAAAGGGGGGTGGTGATGGATAGAGTATCTGAATTAAACAGAACACTCGTACCCAGTCAACAGATCAGGGCTTGATCCATCACTGTTTTTTAGCTCACTGCACCATCCCAGCTCAGAACCTAGCTACATGCAAATTAGTCTGTCCCTGGCCCAGTGCATCATGGGAACAGGGCAGACCAAACTACCAAGCCAATTCTTATACTGGAAAGGAAACAAGCTTCCGGGGACCGGTTTCTGGCATTACAGCCGTCTTCAGCCCGGCTTGCTTGAATCCTGATGGTGCAGTGAGCAAGGGACTCACATCTGAGTATACCCTTCCACGCTTGTGGTGGACAAAACGATTCAGAAAAGGGGGGTGGTGATGGACAGAGTATCTGAATTAAACAGAACACTCGTACCCAGTCAAAAGATCAGGGCTTGATCCATCACCGTTTTTTAGCTCACTGCACCATCCCAGCTCAGAACCTGGCTACATGCAAATTAGTCTGTCCCTGGCCCAGTGCATCATGGGAACAGGGCAGACCAAACTACCAAGCCAATTCTTATACTGGAAAGGAAACAAGCTTCCGGGGACCGGTTTCTGGCATTACAGCCGTCTTCGGCCCAGCTTGCTTGAATCCTGATGGTGCATGAGCAAGGGACTCACATCTGAGTATACCCTTCCACTCTTGTGGTGGACAAAACGATTCAGAAAAGGGGGGTGGCGATGGACAGAGTAATTGAATGAAACAGAACACTCGTACCCAGTCAACAGATAAAGGGAAAAGGAAACCAAGCCAGAGTGTAAGTTAAGCAGCTCTTGCTTTTTTTATGTAACAGGTATTAAGGCATGCACTCCTTTATTCTATCTTGATACCTAAAATTACTCTGGTGGTATTGGCTGGACTACAAGTCATGGTAAAGAAATGTACAGAAAAAGCCACAGCGTAAGTATTTAGCAACTCTCGCTATTAGCAAATTAAAAAATACATCATACAAAATTCCCTTAATATTTTATCTTCTGCATGGACAACATTCCGCCAATATCGCTCCAGGGATATATCCCTCAGAAATCTCCACACGGCCCGCACTTCACAAACGTGGATGAGACGCAATCCCGAGCAACTTACATTGAATAAATCTTATATTAAGCAATACTACTGATCGAAGGTGAGCCAAATAACAACCCACTTTCGTTATAATGAGGACCTAGAAAAAAGAACGCTAACCTCAAATTCACTCATTGGAAACCTCACACGGTCTAAATTTCTTTGTAGCATCTCCACTTACTCGTTGGAGAGCACCACTTCGGAACCACAAAGTACATAATCTGACGAAGACTCAACCCGGTCTCGAGCGGAGCCGGGTCGGAATTATCACCGGCACTGCGGTGAGATTCCCTTTGAGACTTACTCCATTAATACCGTGCTCCCAACACGGGTGCACTTTAACTCTTGTGTGTGACTTTCACCTACTTCTACCTTTAGAATGTATCCTTATGATGCTTTCCCCTTCTGTTTTCTTCCCTCTTGTGGCATTATAGACCTGTGGTTCTACATCCATTACCTACAGGTAGGATGCACACTTCCATTCAAAATCTCATGGATTTGCTCCACATAACCACAACTTCCCTCTCCCTTACACCGTGACGACCACTTAGGATACCTATGCCTCTTGAACCCAACTCACCGCCCCACCCTTCCTTGCGTCACTCTGGTAACGTGTTATAAATATGTAGATTTAATAATTGTTCTGATACCACATGTATATATACACCGTCGATCCACTTCCCTACCTGCACCAACAACAACGACAATCACACCGGTATTAGGGTTGGTGTTGTGTGCATCCACTACTCTGATACTGTTTACTGTCACAATATTCACCCACACCTCACACTTGCACCAAATACAGTCACTTTATAACCCCTATGATCATTGTAAAATTACTATGTACTCCATCCTCTACTTTTGTATCCTCCCCAGCCCTGGGGAGTCGCAGAAATAGTGTTTTTTTTTTCTTGCGTCGAAACACGTGTCGGCTGGCTATGTATGAACAATAAAAGAGGAGCCGAAACACTGGTGGTCCCCTTCTTCGTCCATGAAAATTTTAACTTTTATGTCCATTGAGACATCTCTTGTGCTTGTACTTTGTATTTAGTGTGCAGCAGGTTTTGTTTATACAAGACCATTCATGTTAGATGAGAACATAGTGTCGAAAACAAGTATTAGGCGGGAAATCGGAATAATATGAAATACATATAAAAATTTAGGGAGTACGACCATTTTAATAAGGGCCACTCTGCCTGCCAGGCAATGACAAAGGGAGTCTGAGCCATTTATCTATTTTTTATCTCTAGGGCAGATATGGCATGTCCGTAATTCAGTCTAATAATTTGCTCAGTGTCTAGGTGTCTATGTATTCCCAAATATTTCACTGAGTCCGTGCACCATTCAAATGGGAACTCAAGTTCCCATCTAGCCGCACTGGCCGTAAGCGGAAAAATCACAGACTTGTGCCAATTTATGCCCAGGCCTGAAAACTTGCCAAAGCGCTGAATTTCCCTGAGAAGAGGGTCAAGGTTATTTTTGTGGGTCAATAACATACAGTATTGTATTATCCGTGTATATTGATACCAGCAGAGGGCCTGTATTGAAATGCAATCCCCTGTGTAGGTGCTTTTCTTGGAAATGGCTGGAGTTCTGGACTTAATTAAGGTCCAGAGGTGTCAGGGACAACACCCGAAGACCCCTGAGTTCTACCTGCCTCGGTGCACAAATAAACAGAAACACGGACTTCTCGATGGTGGCGTCAAAGACCAAAGGTTTATTACTGCAGGGATACAGAAGTCACAGAAACTACACACACGCAGATTCTAGGAGCCTGTTCAATTTGCACTAAGTGAGTTGCTCCTTAAATACAAGTTTTTTAGCTGTGGGCAACATTCTTCACATACTCGTACATTTCTTAAACTTTGTATCCTAAACAATAAATATTTGGCGTCAAACAGGAACCGTCAACGAATTTCTGATGTCAAACATTACGAATGAGGGGTTCCCACTGTTCGATCATAATCCCATGTCATCTTCTCATTCAGGAGCCGGACCGCCTCATCGTAAATTTCGTTACCTCCCCCTAATAAAGGCCCAGAAGGAAAGGAGCAGAGCCAGGTGTAGAAGATAGAAAAACAGGATAAGAGATGTTTGTGGGTCGTAAATGGGCAAGGCTACCGACTTCGGCCGCCTAATCATGATCAGGCCAACGAGCACGAGAACCAGTATAGCAGGACTGGCCTCAGGCAGAGGAGGCAGCTTCTGCCGAGTCATGCGGCCACAGCGTTTCTGACTTAAGGTGTATGTGTCATTAACAAGGTGAATCGCCGGCTAAAGCCTACGTGTCCTTTAAGCGAAATGAATTGATCAGAGGTCACTGTTTGCTCATTGACTATGTGAGGGCAAGAATACAAGATGGATGCCATATTCTAAAATGGATGCCATCGGTGTACCGAAAATGTGCTCATAACAAGAGTGCTCTTGCTCGTAGCATAGCGAAAACACCAGGATATACTATATGGATCATTTACGGTTCACTGGTACCGAAATTATGGGTTTACGACGATGTCGAAAACACGGGTTCGAATCGTCACGGAACCTCAGACCCTCCTTTTGCCCTTACATAGGCAATTACTCACTCTATGTCAGGGTCTATTTTGATGTTCATCAGGTCAGTGATATGTTGTTGTAGCATTATTCTTTCTCGCACCTTGTCTCCCAACACAGGTGGTTTCCTTAAACAGGTTGCAGCACAGAGGCTACACAAGGCAGGGCCACACTGGCTAACAAGACAGCACGAGAATAGGAATACTAAGACAATACCAATGACCATCAGAACCTACCATCCCCACACTGATAATAGAGTCCCAAGCCATTCCATTAACGACCAATTTCCCTTGTCTACATGAATAGAGTCGGAAATCTTGTGTAGCTTAGAGATCGCTTCGTACACTGTCGGAGCATTATTGGGGATATAAACACAGCAGCTCGATTGGATCATTCTGCATACCCCACCTCGATCTGCAAGTATTACATCAAGAGCCATACGGTTCTGTAATGTCATGAGACGATCCGCCTGGAGCTCAGCTGTTAAGTTACTAAGGGCACCAGCAGTTTCTGTAATAGTAGATTCAACTACCCGTGTTAGCTGACGTAGATTTCTACTATTGGCCATAGGCCCCCAGAACGGAAAGAAACCTTTGAAGAAGTCTCCGGCTTCCTGACCAGCGGTGTCTTCCTTGCTGAAAACACCTCTTACTACTCTGGTTTTGTGATAATTTGGGGCAGCTGTGTATGTCGGAGGCAACAGTCGAGCAATATAGCATGAACCTGAAAAGTCAGCAGGCAACCAAGTATATGCCCTGTCTCGACAGATGAAGTAGGTACCCTTAGCAGTTAGGAAGGCAGGGGAAGAGTTTGATGGATACACGTAAGTTTCAACACAGTCACTCTTCCCTAGCCGAGCTCTTGGATTTCTCCCATTACCTTGCAAGCAGAATTGACCTCGGTGAGGTACGACCCAAACTGGAGTGGAGCTCTTACGCTTGTTTTCACCCAAACTAATGCTATACTCCGTAGCATTCCAACTCAAATAAACTCGTAGCTCATCTTTAGGGATAAATGGGGTGTTATTGACGTCTTTAATCATGTCAGTTATTCCCTTTAGCAAGGCTTTATTAGCAGAGTTATACTTGGTGGAACGTGGAGGACGCGGGGGATAGGTCTCGAGGGCATAGACAAATACAGTCTGAAAGGCCCGACATGATCCATTATAGCTAAAAGGCAAGACCAGGTAGGGAATGCCTTTATCCATAGTGTGTGGTATCAAACCGCACACCCAGCAGTCCGTTGTGTTAACTACCAGTTGGTGTTGGTGCAAGAGCTGTACAAAAGTGTTATTTATGAATTCTGAGCGTCGAGCTTGCTCATGTTCAGGAAACGGATGAAAGGAATGAAAAGAAGCAACAGTAGGAGAAACAAGAACATGGGGAGGTACTGTAGTCGTGATCGGTGCAAAGATTAAATGAATACCAAAGGCAATTCCACCCACCAACGTTATTAAAATAATCAAAAACTTAATTGCACATTGCATCAGAAAACATTTGTTATGTAGAATTTTGTATAATCTATTTCTGCGAACATAAATTACATTCTCTCGGTGCAGCCCAGGAAGCTCCATCTTCTACAACCGCTCGTGACCACTGATGATATGTACGTAGTTGAAAATGCCTCTATCAGCCCTGGGAGTTCCCAGAACTAACAGAAAGACCGACCTTGTGTCTGGCCCCCGCAGATTCAACTAGGCACAAAGCCACGACCCTACGGCGACCCAGACGGCAAGGTAATAGAAACAACAGAAATAAACAGGGAAATACAAAATATTCAGCAAACTTCCTGGCTGGAGGCGATGTAATAGAACAAATATGAAAAATAGGCAGTTTCCTGCTTTATTTGTCCTTAGAATGAGAACGAAGGTTGTATCTCAGTTTTCCTGGCGTTGTTTGATCCGGGAATAGTCAGTTTCCAGCAGGGGCAACAATGTTCGAATTCGCAGATGACAAATGTTCGTTCGATGCAGTGTTCTGGTCAGTGATCAAAGAAGCAGCTTCAGGGGGGGAGTCAGAGTTCGGTGAATCAGTTGTCAGTTCTGCATCACTGAAAGGAACATATCTAGGAACAGGTTCTGTATCAGAGGCACCAATTCCTTGTCTAACCCAGTTGTCATAAGGGAGTGGAAGGGGTACACGCTTAGTGTGAGTAGCGTGAACCCGATTTTTCCGGCCAGCCACACGTACAGCAGTCCTTGTCGCCAAGAGCACTTGAAAGGGGCCCACAAACTTCGGTTAAAGATTCCTGGTCCGTCCGAAGTTTCGGATGACGATGAAATCGCCGGGTTTCAGCTGGTGACCTGGACTTTCCGGAGGCTTTGGCAATGCATTGAAAACCTGTTGGTGAATGAGACTCAATTTAGCAGTCAAGTCAAAAAGGTAATCAATTAACATTGGGTACTCTAGCTGCTTAAATTCTCGTGGTCTCGGTACCCCCAAGACAGGGCGACCGAACACAATCTCATATGGGCTAAGCCCTACTCGAGAGTGCACAGTCGCTCTAGTGGATAACAAGGCCAGCGGTAGTGCATCTGGCCAGGACAAACCCGTGGAGGCTTGGATCTTAGCAAGTTTCAGTTTAAGAGTACCATTGTACCCTTCAACTAAACCTGCTGACTGGGGGTGGTTCGCGCTATGAAACTTCTGCTTGATCCCTAAGCCTGCACACACACTCTGCATAACTTTCCCTACGAACTCACTCCCGTTGTCTGACCATACAATCCGTGGCATTCCATATCTGGGGAAGTATTCTTTTAGGAGGATTTTTGCAGTGGACAAGGCAGTGTTATCTTTTAGCGGATATGCTTCAATCCACCTCGAAAAAGCACAGACTACCACTAGGACATATTTAAGGTTATTACATCGGTCCATGTGGATGAAATCTAACTGAATCACTTCGAAGGGGCAAGAAGGAGGAGCGAAGTGTCCAGCGGGTGTGGGGGTTCCCTTACCAGGATTATGCATCAGGCATACCATGCAGTTTCTAACCACTCTTTCTGCACATTTACTGATTCCATCATTCTTCCAGACTGGGGCCAACATCTTACAACTCCCTTTAGAACTGATGTGCGCTGCCCCGTGCGCCATCGTTACCACAGCAAGCACATACGCATCAGGCAACATCCAACGCTGATGCTCCGACAAGTCAATCCAACATCCACTCGAGTCCAATTTACCGGTTTTCTCTTTCCATGCAAGCTTTTCCTCTTCAGTCGCTTCTTCCTGAATTACTTTCACACTTTCCACTGTGTCCTCACACATTCCCGATTCAGCAACCCATCTCACAGACGTTGCAACATACATCCCACTCATCATATTCCTAGCTGTCTGTTTAGCTATCTTATCAGCAAAAGCATTTCCACAACCGACATCATCCGTAACCGCTCGATGAGCACTGCACTTCACAATCGCAACTTCAGTCGGTAAGGTTAGAGATTCCAACAAGTCATTGACTAGCTGACCATGCTGGATCTTAGTCCCATGGGACGTAATAAAACCTCTTTCCTTCCACAGTCGACCAAAACTATGCGCTACGCCGAACGCATACTGACTATCTGTGAACACATTCACTCTCTTTCCCTTTGCTAAGACACACGCTCTAGTCAATGCAATTAATTCTGCAGCTTGGGCAGAATTCTGACTCACTCTTGCAGTCTCCACAATCGTACTCAAAGTCGTTACTGCATAGGCAGCTGTCACATCACCATTCTCCAATTTAAAACAAGACCCGTCAACATATAACGTGCCATCTGGATCTGGTAACGGAGTGTCCTTAAGATCAATCCGTCCTTTTGTCTCCTCCTCGGTTCTAAAACAACAGTCATGGGGTTCAGAATCACTCGACTCCTGGTTAGTCGGCAACAGTGTTGCTGGATTCAGTACATTGCATCGTTTAATCTGAATATGACTCGCTAGCAGTGTCAGCTCATAACCTGATAATCTAGCACTGGTGAGGTGCTGAGTCTTCGTTCGGTTCATGAGTGTATCCACGGCATGTGGAACCATGACCACCAGCATATTGTTCATGACCAAACCAGCAGATTGTCGAATGGACACTGCAGCTGCTGCTGTAGCTCTTAAGCAACTTGGCAACGCTCTGGCTACCGGGTCTAATGTTGATGAAAAATACGCACAAGGACGTTGTTCATCACCAAATCGCTGCGTCAACACACTCAACGCACAGCCTTCTCTCTCGTGAACATAGAGTGTAAATGGCTTACTGTAGTCAGGTGTACCCAACACCGGAGCTGAACACAGTGCATTTCGTAACTCAGAGAAACTCTGCTGACATTCGGCACACCATGGCACCGGACTCTGAACACCTTTTCCAGTCAGGGCCACCAATGGTTTTGCCAAGAGAAAAAACATTTGGGATCCATTGCCTGCAGTATGAAGTAATACCTAAAAACGCGCGCACTTCTCTCTGTGTGCTAGGAACATTCATCTGTGTAATTGCTTTTATTCTCTCCGGGGTCAACCTTCTTCCCTCCTTTGACAAGAGATGACCTAAGTAGGTCACTTCTTGGCAACAATATTGCAGTTTGGAAGGTGACACCTTGTGATGTAAATCAGACAAATGATGCAGTAGGGAAATTGTAGCTGTTTTGCAAGTTTCCTTGTCATCAGCAGCCACTAGAAGGTCATCCACATATTGCACCAAAGCAGAACCAGGAGGAAGTACAAAAGAATCTAACTGACTTTTTAATGCCTGACTGTAAATGGATGGGCTTTCACAATAGCCTTGTGGAGCGCGTTTAAACCTGAAACTTCGACCTCCTAGAGATAAGCCGAAAATATCTCTGCTTTCCTCGGCTATCGGAATGCTGAAAAAGGCATTTTTCAAGTCAATCACTGAAAACCATGTGGCTGTAGCAGGAATCAACGTCAACAATGCAGTAATGTCTGGAACCACAGGAAACTGCAGAATCACAATTTTGTTAACCTCTCTAAGGTCAATTACAAATCTGTAGACTGGAGGTTTTGAAGGATCAGTGCGTTTTAGAATCGGCAGGACAGGACTGTTACAGACATTTCCTCTAGTTTCTTCTATTACGTCTTTCTGGATCAAATCTTGCACTATCAATAAAAGCGCACGTTCGCCTTCGCTAGAGATCCTATATTGTGGGATTCGTGGGAATGTGACATTTGCTTTCAAACTTATTACATAAGGAGGAATTTCCAAAAGACCTACATCGTTAGGACCAGTCGCCCAAAGAGTATCAGGGAGAGAACGCAGCTCCAGTGGGAGCGCATCCATTGACAAGTACATCGGGGAGATGACTCTCTTACCCAACGTAAGCTGTACTCCTGACGGAGAACAGTACAGTGTCGCATACAGGCGTTTTAACAGGTCTAAACCAAGCAGATTTTCATTGCAACCGGTCGTCAAAATCAGGGGTGCTTTTAATTGACGGGGCCCAACAGAAATAGACAAAGGACCAGAAACAGGGTTGTGAACAGGGGCGCCTGAAAAACCTACTGAAACGTTTGTTAAGCCGGACAAAGGTGCGCCAGGGAGTTTCGCATGCATGATAGAACTTTTTGCTGCACCAGTATCCAACAGAAACGGTTCGACCACACCTGATGTAGCTACTGCGACATAAGGCCCACTCTGATCTACTGGAACTGATACTACTCCCTCTCTTTGTCCATGGCTGTCCTAGTACTCATTTTGTTGAATTTCCTCGCTAACCTCACAGTAGTCTTCAACATGTTACTGTTGAGATCTACCAGGCTGTACAGATGGTCCATTTCGCTGATCGAAATAATTAGAAGGACAATCATTAGTCTGCGGAGGCATAGTACCTCGTCCTCGGCCTCTTGGAGTTTGCGTAAAACCACCACGACCTCTCTGAGCTGGAACACCATTATTTTGTGCTAGGACTGGACACTCATTCTTGTAATGACCTTCCTTTTTGCAGTAAGCACACTGATTCCATTGGTACTGCGGTCTTTGGGAACCGTAATCGGCCCTCTGATATGGCCCTTGCTGTGAGTTTGTCTGATTCGTGCGAGGTGGATATGCCTGTTGCAAAAGGACCTTAGTTTTTAAATCTTTTGTTTTCTTTTCTGACTTTTCTTTCTCTTCTTTATCCCTATTTTCATAGTACTGAGCAGTTGCAAGTATTTGCGCAGTCGTAGAGACAGCCCACGCACTTTCAGAATCTTTTAATTTATTACTAAGCTCTGGTAACAAATTGTGCACAAATTTATCAACAAATAATCTCTGGCCTCCCTCCGTGCTCATATCCTGACCACTGTGATCTACAAAAGTTTCTTCAAATCTAGTGAAGAAGTCGGAGACGCTTTCGTCTTTCTTCTGCTTGCATGCGGACAATTTGTCCCAATTGACGCGCAATGCTGGCATCAAAGTTTTCATTAAATCAATTATCCTACCAGGTAAATTAGCAATTAGAGGTTCGGACTTAAAACCACCAATTTGTTGACCATCTGCCGCTATTATAGCTGGCCAATCACCACCAAGGGCAACTGGATGATTTTCGGTACAAATTTTAGCCCAAATAGGTTGCGGCACTACATTGCCAAATAGCATGTCGATGTCTGCTAAATTCATTACGCAAGCTTGAACCGTCTGAGTCAGCTCTTTATAATACCCGGCTGGATTTTTTCGCGGATCTGGCAAAGCCTGTTTTACTGCTAACACTTCAGCTCGTTTCCACGGATTGTGGATCCACACTCTCTGGAATTGTGCTGGAGCGGCCACAATACCATTGACCTCATCAGCTTGAATGGCTTCGCGCCATATTGGCGGAACCTCCCTCATCGGATATTGACGACCTTGTTTTGTGCTACGTTTCTCTAGGTCCCTTGGTGAGCGGAGAGAAGGATCAAACCTATAGCCTAAGATCAGTTCCATCGCTTCTTTTACATCCTGGCCTACTATCATACCTGCGGCAAATTTTTGTTGAACATGAATTAATTCATCCGGAACTGATTCAGAGTCGTCCTCCTCCCAATCCTCACGCAAAAGGGAACACATTACATCGAACACATAGCGCTGTGTCGGTTCATTCCATTGCATAAATGTTTCCAATACATCTCGTACATTATACCTTCCAACTTTCGAAATCCACCTAAGGGCTGTAGAATCTAATATTCCTCGTTCTTCAACACTAGGAAGCTGACTACGTCTATGAGTAGATTCAGAGGCAGGAGTCTTAATTAGAGTTTTGTAAAAAGGAGATAGAATATTAGTGACAGATTCAGTGATTCTCCGACGAACAGAAAGCGGAGTCATATAGCTTGCAGAAGTTTTGAGTAGAGTAGTAGTTGGAACAGATGAAACAGCAAGAGTAGGGGTAGCAGGCAAAGTAACTTGCGAAACAACAGGTATAAGCGGAGCAGGCATAGGCAGAGGAGCGGGCAACCCTGGAAGAGGGGGTGCCGGAGGAATATTGTTAACCACAGGGAGTGCAGGAGCTAGATTCAAGGGAGCAGGAGCAGGCATCCCAGGCTGTCCAGCAGCCGGTAACAAAACATTTGGCAAAGGTGGAGCCGTAGCACCCTGTGCATACGGTGGAGGTGACCTCAACAAGTAAGACAACAGGGGATCCTTTTCAGGGTCCTCTACTGGCTTAGCAGCACTCGATGGCAAGGCAGGGTAGCACTTGTCAATCGCCAAATTACGTTCTCTATCAGCTATCTCTATCGCTTTCTCAGTTTCATTGAGTTGCAGCTGCTTAGCAGACTGTATTAAGGTCAACTCTTGCTCTTTTTGCTCTCTCTTCAATTTTTTAAGCTCTCTTTGTTTGGATTCTTTTCGCCAACAACGGTTAGAATCAAACATTGCCGGCCGGGCTTTCTTCTTAAACAGTTGTATTTCCAAATTATCAAGGATTTCAGGTTCAAAACTACCATGCAGTGGCCAACTAAGGACACCATCCTTTTTCGTGTAACGGACCCACACCTCATTATAAGATATAGGACCCACACCATGTTTGCAGTAGAGTTCATAAATAGGAGTTCCAATCGGAGGAACCGGACATGAGTCCTCCAACCGGGAATCCCTGTTGCAACCAAAACATGAAAACATACAGTTTTTCCGACTTACCATTTTACAAACCGGAACACAGAACAAGCACAAACAAAGGTGCGCAATCGAACTTAGAACTTAGGCCTACCAAATGAACACATGTATCGATACCCAAACCAAACCAAAGATTATCGTAACGAGAACAACCAGTGATAATCTACAAAACCAAGTCAAACCAGAGAACTAAAAGGATTATCCGAACAGGAGCAACCAATTGATAAATCCTTACGAAGTAACGAAAAACAACTAGCAACCACTTAATACTTAACTGAGGCACTGAAGACGTCACCAAGGAGAAACCCGTCTACGTCTCGCCGTACTAAGGTCTGCACCTCGGGTCCAAGACAGGGCGACAGTCAAGGCAGCGGACCTCTGCAGCCGTCTGAACGGGAACCCTCGTGGAAGAGAACGTCGGGCCACTTTTGCAATATACCGGGATCGATGAAGTGGGGCGCCTCCCTCTGGAATCTTCACACGAAGCTTCTCGAAATCTTCAGGCTTTTGGACCGGTACCGAATGACGTCGCCCCACGTTGGGCGCCAATTGGAGTTCTGGACTTAATTAAGGTCCAGAGGTGTCAGGGACAACACCGAAGACCCCTGAGTTCTACCTGTCTCGGTGCACAAATAAACAGAAACACGGGCTTCTCGATGGTGGCGTCAAAGACCAAAGGTTTATTACTGCAGGGATACAGAAGTCACAGAAACTACACACGGGCAGATTCTAGGAGCCTGTTCAATCTGCAATAAGTGAGTTGCTCCTTAAATACAAGTTTTTTAGCTGTGGGCAACATTCTTCACATACTCGTATATTTCTTAAACTTTGTATCCTAAACAATAAATATTTGGCGTCAAACAGGAACCGTCAACGAATTTCTGATGTCAAACATTACGAATGAGGGGTTCCCACTGTTCGATCATAATCCCATGTCATCTTCTCATACAGGAGCCGGACCGCCTCATCGTAAATTTCGTTACCTCCCCCTAATAAAGGCCCAGAAGGAAAGGAGCAGAGCCAGGTGTAGAAGATAGAAAAACAGGATAAGAGATGTTTGTGGGGCGTAAATGGGCAAGGCTACCGACTTCGGCCGCCTAATCATGATCAGGCCAACGAGCACGAGAACCAGTATAGAAGGACTGGCCTCAGGCAGAGGAGGCAGCTTCTGCCAAGTCATGCGGCCACAGCGTTTCTGACTTAAGGTGTATGTGTCATTAACAAGGTGAATCGCCGGCTAAAGCCTACGTGTCCTTTAAGCGAAATGAATTGATCAGAGGTCACTGTTTGCTCATTGACTATGTGAGGGCAAGAATACAAGATGGATGCCATATTCTAAAATGGATGCCATCGGTGTACCGAAAATGTGCTCATAACAAGAGTGCTCTTGCTCGTAGCATAGCGAAAACACCAGGATATACTATATGGATCATTTACGGTTCACTGGTACCAAAATTAGGGGTTTACGACGATGTCGAAAACACAGGTTCGAATCGTCACGGAACCTCATGGCGCATTAGTGGGCCCATAGCTAAAATGAATAACAGGGGTGACAGTGGGCATTCTTGTCTTGTTCCTCGGGAAAGGGTGAAGGGAGCGGTTAACGTGCCATTCAATCTCAAACAGGCAGTGGGTTGGCTATATAGTAGAGCTGTTGTGGCCACAAACCCGGCCGACATACCCATACAGTGCATAATAGATATAATGAAAGGCTATTCTAGAGAATAGAATGCCTTTTTGGTATCCAACAATATTGCAGCTGCAGGAATTTCAGGGTTTATCCTGTGTAGGGTATTGAATAAGGTACACAAATTGAAGGCAGTCGAGCATGGGTTATTAAACCAGACTGTGCTGGTGATATTATGGATATAGTAGGAACATTCTAGTGGAGAGGACCTTGCCAGTATTTTGTAATCTAGGTTTAGTAGAGAGAGCGGGCGATATGACCCACATAACAGAGGGTCCTTCCCAGGTTTGGGAAGTAGGATAATCACAGCTTCACGCACTGTAAGGGGCAAGATTTGCCTCTCTAACGCCTCAGCATAGACCTCTAAGAGGTGCGGAAACAATACATCTTTGAAGGCTTTATAGAAGGCTCCTATGAAGCCATTCAAGCCAGGAGCTGATGAGGATTCTAAATCTGTAATGGCTTCATCAATATCAGTTTCTGATATTGGCTCCGCGAGGAAGTTCTGCATGTATTTTTCCAGGTATACAAGTGTCACTTCTGATACATAGGCTTCCTGTCCTGTCCGGTCTGAACCCACCTTTGAGGCGTATCATTTCTTAAAATGTGTCGAAAATTCCCCCTGAATATCTATCAGGTCCATAATCCTACGTCCGGAATCTGTTTGTAATTGTGCTATATATGTATTTTGATAAGGAGGTTTGATCATCTGGTACAATACCCTTCCTATGCGTTCACCCTCACCGTAATGCAAGGCACTTTGATATTTCCCCATACATAAGATCTCTTTGCCAGCCGTGTCTCTGTAGTCAGCTAAAAGTGACAAGGTCTTTTTCTATACGTGTCAGTGTTCTAAGCAAATCTCGTAGTACCCCTGCGTGCTTAGATATACACACTCCCCTCAAATAAGCTTTAAAGCCTTCCCACAACATTGCAGTGGAATCCACAGAACCTGCATTAAATTCAAAATATTCTTCTATTGCCTCTCGAATTTCATTTTGAAAGACTTTATTGTCTAGTGCACGATTTGGAAACCGCCACTGTCTCTCAAAGCCTTCTGGGCGTGGGATCTTCAGGGTTAGTACTACTGGGGAATGATCAGAATACGTACACAGGAGTGTTTTGGTGGAGTTGCACCAACTGAATCTGTCTGGGGTACCCAACCAGTAGTCTATCCATGTCCATGTATTGTGTAAACCTGTAAAGTGGGTGTAGTCAGTGTGGTTAGGGGTGTGGGTACGACTGAGATCCATTAAAGAGAATTGATTCATAAGGGAGATTAAGGCCTTGCGTGCTCGGGGTTTAGGGTCTGGTGCGCTTGAGGTACTATCTAATGTAGGATCTGGCGTAACATTGAAATCCCCCCGAAGTAAAATGGAGACCTGTCCCAATGTTAGTAGGAGGGAGAGTAGGGAGTAATAACAAGCATTGGAAATGCAATAGGTCTCGCATTAGAAAAGTTGGAGCTATTGGTCTTGTAAATGACAAATATTTTATTTATTTGTTGGTTTTTAAAATAGCTAAATTGATAGCTTTGTCATTTACAACGCCAATAGTTATAACTTTTGCGAATGTGACACCTATAGCATTTGGAATGCAACATGTTTTGTATTTACGTGACATAGATGGCAGCTCTGGTCGTTAGGCCACATCTCTAGAGAGCAGGAGAGTGCAGCAGGGGAGAGAAGCACAGCAATGCAATAGGTCTCGCATTAGGAAAGTTTGAGCTATTGGTATTGTAAAGGACACATTTTTCATTTATGTGCTTGTTTTGAAAATTGCGAAATTAATAGCTTTGTTATTTACAATGCCATTAGTTTTATCTTTCGCAAATGTGACACCTATTGCAACACAATATGTGTTGTAGCACTGAGTGGTGTGAGGGTGAGTGGGTGTGTGAGGGTGTGAGGGTGAGTGAGGGTGAGGGTGTGGGTGTGTGAGGGTGAGTGAGGGTGTTTGAGGGTGTGTGAGGGTGTGTGAGGGTGAGTGAGGGTGTGTGAGGTGGTGAGGGTGAGGGTGAGGGTTAGGGGGTGTGAGGGTGAGGGTGAGAGGGTGACAGAGTGTGTGTGAGGGTGAGGGGATGAGGGTAAGGGTGTGTGAGGGAGAGGGGGTGATGGTGAGAGGGTGCGAGGGTGAGGGTGGGTGAGGGTGTGTGAGGGTGTGTGAGGGTGAGGGGGTGTGAGGCTGAGTGAGGGTGAGAGGGTTGTGAGGGTGAGTGAGGGTGTGTGAGGATGAGGGGGTGAGGATGTGAAGGCGCGTTTGGCAGTGTATGTTTTAACGCTCGGAATATCATAATTAAACATACGTAGCGTAACCAGAACTCATTTTGTTTAAAAAAAAAACAGTAATAAAAAATTTGCAGTCTGTTGCTGTCCTTGCAAATCAGAGAAACACTGCACGTTAACAATTATTCACCTTCCTTTAAGTAGAGTACCTCGTCGGCCATCTTGGATCGGTTATTGATACCGAGGTCCAAACCATGTAGTTGGGGAATCTTACTAAGCCCTCTTTTTTATATCTACGGGGCACGGTAAGCAGCCAGTTCTAAGATGGCAGCTCCTGCGCGTGGCCCGCGTGTGGACTCAGACTCTGACAGCAGCGAGGACCTGCAACGTTTTCGAGAAGCGACGTGGGTGGTGGCACCGGTGCGAGGTATCGTGGGGAGAAAAGGGGTGCATAGAAAATGTGGATGTGTTTGTACGGCGCTCAAGCGTTGAAACTGAGAAAGGACCAGAGTTGCAAGCAGAGATACAGAGAGTTAATCTATGTCAACCGACTGCGGCTGGTTGCCTCTTATTGTGGGAAATAATGGAAGCGACCAGGCTGGAATGGACTGCTTATCAGACGACCGTTTTGGAGTTTCATGAATTACGTCAAGGGGGTGTGACCGTGATGTGTTAATGAGCGTAATAAGCAGTGCAAAATATTGCTTACGGCTGCAGAACAGTGGTGGTCGTAATTCAAAAAGTTGAATGTTAACAGGTGTTTACGTGCTTGGAGTGGAGAAGAATGGTAATTAACTACATGCATACCTTGTAGTTCGTTTTACTATACTTTTTTAAATGTCCACGTCCTGCTAATACAAGATGGACCGCTCTGTCAACAAGAGAATGCTGTGCTTATAGCTGGTGTAGTTGATGTAAGAGAGCAATCTGTTCTGGGTTACCTAGCGGCCATCTTGGAGTGATGCAAAGTCACAGATAATGTTTAGGAAGGTGTGGACTTTGAATGAGTTACGTGATGAACGATCAGATTTTTTGGGGACCAAACATGTTGCAAAAGAAACGTGTAGGAACTTTGAATGAACCCTTACCTTTGTTTGCACAAAGGTTTATGTTCTCTACAGGATGCGAGTACAAGTAGGGAAGGCAGAGAAGGGGAGGGGGGAGGAGAAATGCGACACAAACAAGACGGAGGGAAGGCAGATAAGGGGAGGGGGGAGGAGAAATGCGACACGGCGGGCAGGGGAGGGGGCGAGGGGGGAGTAGAAATGCGACACAAACAAGACGCAGGGAAGGCAGATAAGGGGAGGGGGGAGGAGAAATGCGACACGGCGGGCAGGGGAGGGGGCGAGGGGGGAGGAGAAATGCGACGTGCAGATGAGGGAACTGATGTGCACGCGCTTTTAAGCTCAATGCGCATGCGCATTGAGCTTAAAAGTCACGGGCACTGCAAGGAATCGCCACGATTCCTTGCAAGTTAGTTAAAGAGTGGTTAAGCCCCCATAGTCTCGCAAGCTCGATGCGCATGCGCATCGACAGGCGAGACCTAAAAATCAGGGGAGTCTACATTAGGGCCGTAAACACAAATCAACGCTATTCTGTGCCCCATTAGCGTGCACACGACCACCATATACCTGCCTTCATTGTCCGCCATCGCAGAGTGGAAGCAGAAAGGGACTCTTCTATGTATAAGAATAGCAGTGCCTCTAGCATAGTTACTAAAATTCGCGAAGTATCTGTGCGTTCCCCAGCTAGAAACAAAGCGATTCTGATCAGTCTTGGATAAATGCTTCTCCTGCAAAAATGCCACGTCAATTCCATGTTGGATCAAATAATGCAGCCCCTGTCTTTTCTTACAAGTGTCATTGAGGCCTCTAATATTCCATGTCACCTCAGCCAGTTCCGAGGGGGCAGAGTTATGTCCTATTGTGCCATATTAAATTTAACATCATGGCTATTTCAAGTGTCATTCGATCATGTCTGTTTCTTCTGACCGTATTCCCATGAGTAACTAGCAAAATCACGCATCTCAATAACAAAAAAAAACCTCCCCCCTCCCAACCTCCTTACCCATCCTAGGAGGCAAACCCCTCTTTGCTGAACAGAAACTGAATATATTGAACAGCACTATTACCAAAAAAGTATTTTGTAAACTGTACATTAACACAACGTATAACAATCTTACGGTGATCACCAAGGGGGGGTGACAACGCCCCATCCGCCATTAGGCAATGTAAACTGAAATGAAATATATTCTTTTAACCCATTGCTGTGAATAGAAACTGTAATACAGATTATCCATTGGAGTAATAAAGAGTTTTTAGGTTTCAGGGATGGGTAGTGTTTATGCTTAGTAAGGAGATTCTGGGTACAGAGACGGGTTCTGTTTAGTGGTAAAACGCTGTTTACCCCTCCCCTGCTGATGACGGAACCGCTCCGTCATCAGCTGCGGTGGCGCTGTGCTGATGACGGAGCGGTTCCGTCATGGCCCGCCCGACGCTCCTGCGCGGCGCGAATTCTGCGCCTGTGCTGAGCGTTCTATTGAGCGGGCGGGGCTATGATGTAACCGCTCCGTCATAAGCAAAGCGCAACTGACTCTGGTGGCAGAGCGGTTCCGTCACCAGCATGCGCCCGCCGCATTTCCGCCCCGCCCCCTTAGCACTGCGGCGGAATAGCCGCCGCAGTGAAGGGGTTAAGGCTAAGGGATGGGTAATATTTAGGGGTAGTAAGGAAACAATATTGCATCAAATCATTTATGTCAATTAAATAAAATTCTGACTCCTCAAGGTTGGACTATCTATGTGTTCCTAGAGGGCTAGTGCACAGAGTGCTATCGGCGGATATTATGCCCAGAGGCCTATCAGATCACTCACCAGTTGCTCTTACATTTTGGATTGGCCCGGGGAGGCCGCCACTTAGATGGCGAATGTCGGGGTGGCAGCTGCAGAAAGAGGAGTACAGGGAACACTTGACCAAGGAGATAGATATTTTTTTCCAACTTTCTTTGTCAATTTTCATACTGTACAGACATTTAACACCCCCCCCAACTGTAATCAAAACAGCACGTACACACATCGACTGACTCATTAAGGCACTTTTGTTGACTTGAGGCCACACCGAGATACATAATTACCAAAAGACATAGCAGAATAACACAAAAGCTAGCATCCTGTGAGTATTAGACCAGTCCCTACACTACACCCTACATTAGCTATACCTCAGGGGGCTTCCCCAGCTTCCTCCTCAGTTCCCGAACCCTGCAGCGAGAATAACTCTCCACTCGTCCCTTCTGATTTGTGTGGGAAGTGTAAGGAGATAGATAATTATCTGGTGGTAAACGTGGGGTCGGTCACGTCTCCAGCGGTACTTTGAGAGGCAGTGAAACCCACGCTGCGAGGGGTGGATATCTCGTGGTGTGTGGCTGCGCGGAAGGAATGGCAGAGGGACCTGGTGCGCCAGGAAGCAGAAGTGGAGGCATTGGAACGTAGGGGTTGGGAGGCAGATGGCGGCCCAGCCAGACGACAGTTGGTATCAGCTCAGCAACAATATCCAGCCCTACTGAGGGACAAGGCCCGTCAGGCTTGGCTAGTGACGTGTAGTATGGCCTATAAATGGAGGGACAAATCCAGTAAGATGCTCCATCGTCTATGTCAGGGCGCATTACATGCACAGCCCCTGCTGAGAGTCTTGGACTCCGCAGGAGCACCAATTCTTGAGCCCCCAGCTCTTGCAGAAAGCTTTGCGGCGTATTACGAAGACTTATATGCGCCCAAGGAATGCTTACGGCTGCTTTCATTGTGAAGTTCATAGATGATCTTCCCCCTAAGACCGTTTCGGATTAGGTGTGGGACCTCCTGGATAGGCCACTATCAGCTGACGAGTTGGGTACGGCCATGGGGGAGATGAATCCCGGGAAGGCTCCAGGTCCGAACGGGTTCCCCAGTGAGCTTTTTAAATGGTTCTTTGACAGTTGGCCCCACATTTTTGGCTGGTGGTAGAGGAGTTGTGGGAGCGCGGTTCGCTTTCCCCGGACTGGAGGCACGCGGAGGTGGTAGTGTTTCTTAAGCCGGGTAGACCCCCAGAGCAGCACACATCATATCGCCCCATATCCCTTCTCAATGTGGAACCAAAGGTATTGGCCAAGGCATTGGCTAATCGGCTTCGGCCACACATAACCACACTGGTTCACCCGGACCACGCCGGGTTCATGCCTCAGAGGGCGATGCGTCACAAAATCAGGCGCAAGCACTTTGCTGTATCGGGCAGTGGGCGACGTGGGGAGCCGTCAGCGCTACTGCTGGCCGACATGGACAGGGCCTTTGATTCCATGAGCTGGGTGTACCTGTTTGCTCTTCTGCGGAAACTTAACCTTGGCACATGTTTTTTGGCCTATTTGCAGCTGCTCTACATTGAATTAACGGGATTGGTGCGTGTAGGAGGGGCAATTTCTCGCCCCTTCTCCAACCAGTGGGGCACGCAACAGGGCTGCCCCCTTTCCCCATATCTTTTTGCGCTCGCCATGGAGCCGCTGGCGGCTAGGGTGCGCATTGATGCTCAACTTCGGGTGTTTGAATGGGCGCCGGGTCTCACAGATAAAATAGCGCTGTATGCGGACAATGTCCGTTTCTTTCTTACTGATCTGGATAGGTTGGGGCCAGGGCTGCTGCGCATTCTGTAGATTTTCGGAGAGACCTCAGGATTATATATGTATCCATGTAAATCCACGTTGTGGGTCCTGGGAGATCGACCGAGGGTGGGAGCATGGGCCTCATCCCTTCAACTGGCGACACAGGGGCTAAAGTATTTGGGGGTCTTCTTGTCAGACGTGCCGGCGGTGTCCAGGGAACGCAATCTAGTCCCGGTGTGGGGCCGAACCCGAGAGGACCTTAAGGTCCCATATTTCCTTAACTATATTTGGCAGATCGGCCATCTTCAAGATGGTAGCGCTTCCCAGTCTCCTCTATCAATTACAGAACCATCCATACCAGCTTTCTCCCAGATAGTTCAGACAGGTAAACTCAGCGTTGGGAGAGTTCTTATGGGAAGGGGGCGCGGTGAGGGTGGCCCTACGCACCTGTTTCTTATCTACCTACACTGGGGGTCTCGCTACGTCGGACGTCCTCTCCTATGATCAGGCCTCACATCTACTGGTCCTCAACGAGTGGTGGTACGGGGACAGGGGGGACCCAGCCTACGCGGATGACAGACAGCTAATGGTCAACAAATCACTACACACGCTATTATACTCTGCACCGCTTCGGCAGCTTCTGCCCCCGGCCACACGGTTAGTGTTTCACATCTGGAGGCAAGTACAGGGCAGGATGGGGTGGTGGAATGCCTTGACCAGGGAGACACCTCTTTGGGGCAACGGGCGTTTGCATCAGTTGGCAGCATTGCAGGGCTTCCAGGGATGGGACTCCATAGGCATCTCGGTTCTGGGGGATGTTATGATGGATCTGACACTTAAATCGTTTCAAGACCTGCAGGACGAATATGAGATGCCACGATCCCAGTTCTTCCATTACCTGCAGTTCCGGCATGCTCTAGCACCTAGCCTGGAGGGTCTGGAGTCCCTCCTCGACTTCAGCCCCATAGAAGCGAAGGTCTTTGTGGGAGAGCTACCAGATCGCAAGATCTCCAGCATATATCAAACACTGATCATCCACTGCTCCACGAACCTGCAGAGGCTTAAGACAGTATGGGAGGTGGATGTGGGTGAACTGGAAGATGAGGATTGGGCAGAGACTTTAGCGAGCCCGCGGGGCGGCAATAGCTACACGTCTGCGCTTGATACATTTCAAATACCTGCACAGAGTATATTTCACTAGAGTGCGTTTGTGGAGGGCAGGAATGATTGATTCCCCCGGGTGTCTCCGCTGTTGGCGGGAGGAGGGCTCGCTTCTGCACACAGTCTGGAGTTGCCTTTCAACTACATCTCTTCTGGAGGGGGTGTTCTCCTGTCTGTCAGAGGTATTGGGTTGGGGGCTTCCCTACACGCCACGCCTGGCCTTGCTACATGTTATGGAGGGAGTGGGGGGCAATAGATATAAGCATCACCTCATGTTACTAGGTCTCACATTGGCGAAGAGGGATATTGCCAGGACCTGGAAGGCGTCCCAGGCCCCGTCACTGGCGGCATTGAGAAATGGGATGGGTTTTTGTATGGGGCTCGAGCAGCCAGTCTTCATTGCTAGGGGGTGCCCATGCAAGCACTATAAGATATAGAAAAGGTGGGCGGATTACCGGGGACTGGATTTGGACCCGCCACCGGAGAGAGATGCCCTTTTGCCGGACTGATGGTATGTGGACTCTAGGATTTGCTGGGTGGCCGATGGTATGATGTTTCGTACCAGATGTGTTGTACATCTTTATTTCTGACATGGGCACAATCAGGTGGGGGGAGTTGGGGGGGGTTCTTATCGTACAATTGATGTGTGCAGAAGTCTCTGGAATTCAGAGCTATGTAATATATGTGAACCGTGACAAATAAAACTTTGTTAAAAAAAGAATTCTGATTACATAAAAAATAATTAGATTAAAATGAAAGTACATTGTAAATAGTGTTACTAGTAAAAATTAGAAATTAATACTCAAATAAAAAAAAGATTAGCTTTTAGAAATATGTATGTATATTTGAGAGTGTGTGTGTGTGTGTGTGTGTATGTATATATATATATATATATATATATATATATATATATATATATATATATATATATATTACCTACTGGCGGCGGTCGCCAGTAGGTATATATAGTTAGGATTTTTTCTCTATGGGACTTTTGAAAATTCTATGTCTAATAACTTTGCCGTTTGTGGACGGAATCGGCTGAAATTTTCAGGAAAATGGCACATTTTGTTTCTGAGCAGCCCCTAAAAATTTGGGGGGGTTTCGTCAAGGGGGGGCCAAGAAAAAAAGGGGGGTCCCAAAACACATTTTTAACATTGAGTTTTCCATAGGGCGTTTGGTCTCACTTTTAGCTCGAACGGCTGAATGGATTTGCACGAAACTTGGCAAAATTGTAGGGACTGTTAGCCCGATGTGCCTTTGCTGGGTCTCAATATATGTGCTCCAGTGGATTTTAAGAAATTAACATTTTAAAAAACAGATATATCTGTGACAGCGTCCCGGGTAGCGCTCCGGTTCGCGAACTTTTCGCGTAACGGAGCTTTGCGAAGCGAAGCTGATTGGCTCTCCGGTGTCTGTCAACATTCTAAACAGTCCGGTGCGGCCGCCATCTTGTCTCTCGGTAGGATCGAGAGACAAGAAGAGGAGAAAAACTATGGGGGAAATTAATGAAAGGGGGCAAGGTAGACCCTTCTTGACCCCCTAGGAATGATGTTGGGGTTATTAAAGGGTCCCGTGGGGCAAATAAAAAAATTGTGATTTTTTGCGGAAGAAGCGCTTTCCGGTTCACGAACCGGGTAGCGAATCGGGACGCGAAACGGGAATTCGCCATTTTGTGTTTCGTTTTAATTAAATTACAAGATGGAGGAAAAACAATGTGAGAAATGGGTATAAGGGGGTACGGGAGACGTATCCTGACCCCCTATGTTTTCTGAGGGTGGCTGAGGATGCTCATATATGTTGATACTTGTCTTCCAGCGGCTGCGCGTGAGCGTTTTTTTTTTTTTTGCTGCGTGACGTCTGTTAACGTTCGATTCGAAGGAAATCAGGAAGTGTTGACCGCCATTTTGACACTGCGAGTAAATATATTGTTAAAAATAATTGTTATAAATTAATCCGTATTGATAAACATTGTCTGCGCCATCTTGTTTTTTTCCAATGCCACACTTTTGTCGTGCACGGTAGCCATTTTAGATGCCTTGACCAGACCCACTGTCTGCACGACGCCGATCGTGACGTCTGTTAACGTTCGATTCGAAGGAAATCAGGAAGTGTTGACCGCCATTTTGACACTGCGAGTAAATATATTGTTAAAAATAATTGTTATAAATTAATCCGTATTGATAAACATTGTCTGCGCCATCTTGCTTTTTTTCCAATGCCACACTTTTGTCGTGCACGGCAGCCATTTTAGATGCCTTGACCAGACCCACTCTCTGCACGCCGCCGATCCTCAGCATGGCTCCCCACCCTCGCAAGCATCTTCCCCACGCATTGGTCACCCCCGCTCTCTCTCTTATGCATGGGCCATAAACCTCCCCCCATCTGCGCTGCTCTTCCCTGAGAATCACACCCTGTGTCCGCCCAACACCTCCCTTTCACCCTATTCACTACCGCACCCTCTGACACTCCTCTTCCTTTGTGTCTGATTGTCCAGGCCGGTCTCAGGCTATCACCTAGCCCTGCGGATGTAGTTTATGGCCTCAACTGTAAAGAATCACCCCTCTTCAAAGGAGTTACAGTAGATCAAGGCCCCCACCCCATGAGATCCGTCACACCACACGCGTACTTACTATCTGATAACGATCCTGTATTGTGATTGGGGAGGGGATTCTCACTGTGAGGGTGTGTGGGACCGAGCCTGAAAAGGAAGATTCCAGGGATGACTTTTTGTACATCAAAGTCTTCACAATTGAAGGACTGGGTTTTTGCTAAGACCCAGCGGTGCCGGGGATAACACCTAAAACCTTCGTGGGTAACCTGTTCCGGCGTATAAATGACAGAGACACGGAACACTTCCTTCGGCGTCAAAGATTCGAGGTTTATTACTGCAGGGAACACAGAAGTCACAAGAAGTACAACATGTGTAGGTTCGAGGAGACTGCTTCAAATTGCATCTGTGGATCGCTCCTCTTATACAGTTTTCGAGCATAGGATAACATGGTGCACAAAGGTTTACAACTTGGTTCCCATCGTAAAAGACATAAGGGGTCGCTTTCATGTATTCAGGGCCCGGAACATAACTACAGTAGCATTTGGCGGTTCCCAACTGTAAAAGTACATCTTCCCACCATTAGTACATTCCAATCAGCAGTAAACGAATCAAGGAAGAGACAGAAACAGGTGCAGAGGAAGACGGAAACAGCAAACAGATCGAAAAGGGTGTAAAAGGGGTGGCGTCAAGAAACATGAGTTGCAGGCATCAAAGGGGACGTGCTTAATGAATGCACAACTGAGACAATAGAGCGGCACGGCAAGATGAGCCTCGAGCGGGGCCATCTGCCTTACAGTGTCATCCCCCTCATCATAAAGACACCTACAAAGGAAACGTGTCTTCCGCAAGAGTTTGGGAATCCCAGGGTCGCGAAGCGGACAGCGTCCGTTCGCTGGCTACTTGAGGGCAAGAAACAAAATGGATGCCGTATCTAAGATGGAACCCGTGGGCTCAGATAAAGGAACCCACGAAACAAACGAACGGTTCAGGTTAGCACAGCGTAAACTCGTACACCCACTAAACTCGTCATTTGCGGTTCATAGATACCAGACTCGACCATATTCGTGCGAGTCGAAAACACCACTTACAATTGTCACGGAACCTCAGACACTCCTTTTGCCCTCATGTAGGCAAGCACTAGTCGGAATCATAATCGATCTCGATATTCATCAGACCATCTAGATGCTGCTGCAACATAATTCTATCCATCAGAGTTCCTTTGGTAACAGGCGGCTGCCTTATACACGTCGTAGCACAGAGGCCACATAAAGCAGGACCACATTGCACACAAAGGCAACACGTGAACAGGAATGCTACAACAACCCCGATGATCATCAGAATCTTCCAACCCCAAGTCGACATCAGGCCCCAAAACCACCCGAGTAGCGTCCAATCCCCTACGTCCACGTGTATGGACTCAGAGATTTTATGCAGCTTCGAGATGGCTTGATAGACAGTCGGAGCGTTGTCTGGAATGAATACACAACAACTTGAATGGATCACTCTACATACTCCACCTCGATCTGCTAAGACAACGTCTAAAACCATACGATTTTGCAACGTCATCAACCTATCCGCCTGAAGCTCTGCTGTGATATTACCAAGGGCACTGGCAGTGATGTTAGCTGTCGATTCCACCACTCGAGTCAACTGTCTCAGGTTTCTACTATTGATCATAGGCCCCCAAAACGGCAAGAAACCCTTGAAAAAGTCTCCTGCCCCTTGACCGGCAGTGTCCTCTTTGCTAATCACGCCTCTCAAAACTCTGGTCTTGTGGTAATCGGAGGCGACTGTAAAAGTCGGTGGCAACAAATTCGCAATATAACAGGTGCCCGCAAAGTCAAGGGGCAACCATGTATATGCACGGTCGTAACAGACAAAGTACGTACCCTTGGCAGTCAGGAGAACAGGGGAAGAGAGCATTGGTAAGACATACGTCTCAGAGCAAGCACTCTCTCCAAGGTGAGCCCTCTGATTTCGACCACAGCCTTTCAGACAGAAATTACCAAGGTGGGGTACGACCCATATTGGAGACGAGCTCCTAAGCTGTCTTTCGCCCACGAGCGCACTATACTCAACCTCACTGAGATCCCTATAGGCTCACACCTCTTCCTCTGGGATGAGCGACGGCTCATAGATATCCCTATCTAAATCAGCAATCGCTATTGCCAAAGACTTATGGTACGGACCGGGACCAAAGTGTGGAGAACGTGGCTCTCGATTGGGGTAGGAATCTAGTGCACTTCGAAACATTGTTTGCAATGCTCGAGCTGAACTCTGGGAACTATAAGGAAGGACCAAGTACGGAATTCCCTTATCTGTGGTATGTGGCATTAACCCACACACCCAACAATTGGTAGTGTTCATCACCAACTGATGCTGATGAAGGAGCTGAATGAAGGAATTATTCATGAATTCCGCACGTCTAGCCTGCTCGTGTTGGGGTAAGATGTGGAATGAATGAGGAGAAACAGTGGTAGTAAGTTTAGGTTCAGGAGAAGGGGTAGGTGAGGCAGAAGGCAACAATGACTGTATCATGTAATACACCCCACCCACCAATAACGAAGAAACAGTTAAGAATAGAAGGAACACCTGAAACATGAAGCATTTTGTGTGTGCGATTCTGCGCAACTCGAGTCTTTTAGACTGAGCTTTTTCCATGTCCGACAGCTTCGAGAAAGCCATCCTCTAAAACCGTCCGCTACGTTCTTGACGCACTTCGTTCTGTGTAGCAATAGTCAATCCCCAGGAGTTCCTATGAATCGACGTTCTCTGACCTAGTGTCATGACCTACTAACCAGAAGGAAGTACCCGCGCGGCCCTACGGTCCACCCGGATGTAAGGTATCTTTAATCAATAATATATACAAAATCTGCTAGCTGTGGAGGCAAAAACACATATGGAAAAAGACTCAAAATTCAAAATTTACAATTTAGCAAGTGTGTTCAAAACTAGACAGTGGCAATGGGGCAACGTGAATGTCAGGGGAGAAAGCAAATATTCTTGTTTTATTAGTCTCTAGTACTGGATTGAAGAAAATATCGGCTTTTCCCAGGACGTGTCTGCTCGTCAAACAATTGGTCCGATGATGAGACAGAGTTCTGTTGACCAGTCAATTGTTCAGATCTTGAGTTTTGTGATGACAAATGTTCAACAATATCGTTCTGCTGCACTGAGGTATCTCCGACAGGCTGAGCGTCGCTAAAAGGGACAAAGTTCGGAGCAGCTTCGGTTTCAGACGATGCAATGCCCTTCTTCACCCACGAGTCTGCTGGCAAAGGTATAGGTACCTTTTTAGTATGGGTGGCATGCACCCAATTCTTGCGCCCTTCCAAACGAACAGCAGTCCTCGTGGCAAGGAGGACTTGGTAGGGTCCAGTAAAACGAGGCTCAAGGCTGTGCTTCCGGCTGAAATTCCTCGTCACAACCCAGTCTCCAGGCTGGAGCTGGTGGCCTGGACCCTCCGTCTGCGTCGGCAGTGCTTCAAAGACCTGTTGGTGAATTAACCTCAGTTTAGCAGTCAGATCATGAAGATAATCGATCAACATTGGGTACTCAAGATCAGAGAACACACTGGGTCTAGAGACCCCCCAAACATTTGCAGGGCGGCCGAACACAATCTCATAGGGACTGAGCCCTACTCGGGAGTGTACAGTCGCCCTGGTTGACAGAAGAGCTAGGGGCAAAGCGTCAGGCCACGAGAGACCAGTAGTAGCCTGAATCTTTGCCAATTTCAGTTTAAGGGTGCCATTATACCCTTCAACCAAACCTGCTGACTGGGGATGATTGGCGCTATGGAATTTTTTGTGTAATTCCAAGGCCCTTACACACATTCTTCATCACACTCCCTACAAACTCACTTCCGTTATCAGACCATACAATTCGTGGCATTCCATACCGAGGAAAGTATTCCTTCAGCAGGATCTTTGCAGTGGACAGAGCAGTGTTGTCTTTGAGAGGGTAGGCTTCGATCCATCGGGAGAATGCGCAAACCACAACTAAAACGTACTTCAGGTTATTGCATCGCTCCATATGGATGAAGTCTAACTGAATCACCTCAAAAGGACATGAAGGGGGAGCAAAATGGCCAGGGGGTGTAGGAGTTCCCTTACCAGGAGTGTACAGCATACATATCATACAATTCTTAACCAATCTCTCAGCACACTTAGTAATACCATCATTCTTCCACACAGGGGACAACAACTTGCAAATACCTTTCGCACTAATATGTGCCAAGCCGTGTGCCATCGTCACAACAGCCAGCACATACGCATCCGGCAACATCCACCTCTTATGTTCCGACAAATCAATCCAGCAACCATTCGCATCCAACTTTCCCGTACTCTCTTTCCACTTCGTTTTTTCAGTCTCGGTGGCCTCGTTCTGAATCGCTTTCACACTCTCAATAGTGTCCTCACACATACCAGTTTCTGCAGGCCACCTTACTGAACTCGTCACATACATTCTAGTGCTAAGGTTCCGGGCAGTCTCCTTAGCAATCTCATCCGCAAACGCATTGCCACGACCAACGTCATCCGTCACCGTACGGTGTGCACTACATTTAATAATCGCCACCTGCTTGGGCAATGTAAGTGCATCCAAAAGATCATTCACGAGCTGTCCGTGTTGAATCTTTGTACCATGCGATGTCATGAAACCTCTCTCTCTCCACAAACGTCCAAAACTATGCGCAACACCAAACGCATATTGACTATCAGTAAACACATTCACCCGTTTCCCTTTCGACAACACGCACGCTCTAGTCAAGGCAATCAGCTCTGCCGCCTGTGCAGAATTCTGATTCAATCTCGCAGTCTCCACAACCGTACTCAACGTCACCACAGCATACGCAGTCGTCACATCACCATTCGGCAACTTAAAACACGACCCATCCACATACAGGGTCCCATCGGGATCTTCCAATGGAGTATTTTTCAAATCAACACGACCTTTTGTTTCCTCCTCAGTTCGTAAGTAGCAGTCGTGAGGCGCTACTTCGTCTGACTCCATACTTCAGGACATTACAGCGCTTTATCTGAATGTGACTTGCCAAAAGCGTCAACTCGTACCCAGACAACCTTGCACTCGTCAGGTGTTGGGTTTTCGTACGATTCAAGAGAGTGTCAACTGCATGCGGAACCATCACCGTAAGCATATTATCCATGACCAATCCTGCAGATTGTCGGATGGACACCGCAGCTGCCGCTGTTGCTCTCAAACAACTCGGCGATGCTCTAGCTACTGGGTCCAAGGTCAAGGAAAAATATGCACATGGACGTTGCTTACCGCCGAATTGTTGCGTTAAAACACTCAACGCACAACCTTCCCTCTCGTGAACGTATAGTGTAAACGGCTTACTGTAGTCAGGGGTACCTAACACAGGGGCCGAACACAACGCGTCACGCAGTTCAGAAAAACGTTTCTGGCATTCTTCCGTCCATGGTAAAGGAGTTGGAACATCCTTGCACGTAAGAGCTACCAATGGTTTCGCTAGCAATGAAACATTTGGAATCCATTGCCTGCAGTATGACGTGATACCTAAAAAGGCACGCACATCTCTCTGAGTTGTTGGCACAGTCATACGAGCAATCACTGCAATTCTCTCTGGGGTCAACCTTCTTCCCTCCTTTGACAATAAGTGACCTAGATAGGTTACTTCTTGACAACAATATTGCAGTTTAGAAGGTGACACCTTGTGATGTAAGTCACAGAGATGCTGCAACAATGACACCGTAGCAATTCTGCAAATGTCCCGAGTATCTGCAGCCACCAATAAGTCATCGACGTATTGGATCAAGGCCGCACCAGCCGGCAACATAAACGCATCAAGTTGGCTCTTCAAGGCTTGGCTGTATATTGATGGACTCTCACAGTAGCCCTGAGGAGCGCGTTTAAACCTAAAGCTGCGACCACCAAGAGAGAAACCGAAAAGGTCACTACTCTCTTCAGCAATCGGAATGCTGAAGAAAGCATTCTTCAGATCGATCACTGAGAACCAAGATGCAGAGGCTGGAATCAGAGTCAGTAGAGCCGTAATGTCAGGCACCACAGGGAACTGAGGAATCACAATTTTATTCACCTCCCGTAAATCAATGACAAAACGATAAACAGGGGGTTTCGATGGATCAGTGCGTTTCAGAATGGGCAGCACAGGGCTATTGCACACGTTTCCCCGAGTCTCTTCGATAACATCTTTCTCAATCAAATCGTATATGATTGCTAACAGCGCTTGCTCACCATCAAGAGAGATACGATACTGGGGAATACGTGGCAAACGCACATTAGATTTCAGATGAACAACATAAGGGGAGATATCAAGCAGGCCCACGTCATTGGGACCTGTTGCCCACAAAGATGCAGGAAGAGAACTCAATTCCGGTGGGAGCTTGTCGATGGACAAATACATAGAAGAGATAACTTTCTCACCCAATGTAAGCTTAACTCCCGCAGGAGAACAATACAAAGTCGCATACAGACGTTTCAGCAAATCCAGGCCCAAAAGATTCTCACCACAACCAGTAGTCAAAATCAAAGGAGCTTTCAGCTCACGCGGCCCAATTGCAAGGGGCAAAGGGCACGAAACTGGATTGCTAACAGGGGCGCCAGAGAATCCAACGGAAACATTTGTTAAGCCAGACAAAGTTGCGCCAGGGAGTTTCTAATGCATGATGGAACTTTTCGCTGCAATAGTGTCCAACAGAAAAGGCTCAACGACGCCAGGGATAACACCTAAAACCTTCGTGGGTAACCTGTTCCGGCGTACAAATGACAGAGACACGGGACACTTCCTTCGGCGTCAAAGATTTGAGGTTTATTACTGCAGGGAACACAGAAGTCACAAGAAGTACAACATGTGTAGGTTCGAGGAGACTGCTTCAAATTGCATCTGTGGATCGCTCCTCTTATACAGTTTTCGAGCATAGGATAACATGGTGCACAAAGGTTTACAACTTGGTTCCCATCGTAAAAGACATAAGGGGTAGCTTTCATGAATTCAGGGCCCGGAACATAACTACAGTAGCATTTGGCGGTTCCCACTGTAGACTATCAATTCGATGACTTCCGGTGGAGCCTCAACGTGACCCGGTAGGGAATATATTGCCCTCCCCTTTTTTGAGTGATGGTTCTTGTTGCCTGTCCCCTCTGTTGTCATCTAACGGAACCTTTTTGGATTGCCGAGTGAGAAAAAAAAAGGTGGGGCTTTCATCGTTTGGGAAAAAAAAATGTTTCAATCCAATGAAAAGTGTTATTTTTAGGTCATATGATCAAGCATTTCATCATTAGGAAACCATAAGTAAAATGAACCAATGAAAAGTTTTATAAACAAGTCACATGACCTGTTATGCGGCTTTGGGCTATAAAAAGCCTACAAAATCCACGTTGGCCTGTGAGGCGGCGTCAGTAGCGGACCGATGTGCGAATAGGCCGAAGGCAGCACAACGCGTCGAGATCCGGATGGCACCGAGGTGGTGTCCAGCAAGTTGCCGCACTGGTGTGGCTATCCTACAATGCTGCGCGAAATACGGCGTGGGGTGCCCGGGGGGGGCGGAGGCGGCGCAAACGGCCCTCTCCCGCCTCCCCAGGTGGAGGCACCTCATGTGCAGTGCGGCGCCCTTTGCCGTTTCACTCGCCGTTCAGCAGAGTTGTGGCCGCACTTGCGGTACAGTGACTCACCCGCCATCCTGCTGAGTTCCGCCCGCTCTTGCTGTACAGTGACTCACTCGCCATCCAGCTGAATTTCGCCCACTCTTGCGGTATAGCGACTCGAACGCGCCGAGATCCGGATGGCACCGAGGTGGTGTCCAGCAAGTTGACGCACTGGTGTGGCTATCCTACAATGCTGTGCCGAAAGACGGCGTGGGGTGCCCGGGGGGGGGGGGGAGGCGGCGCAAACGGCCCTCTCCCGCCTCCCCAGGTGGAGGCATCTCATCTGCAGTGGGGCGCCCCTTAGCGTTTCACTCGCCTTCCAGCTGCATTGCGCCCGCTCTTGCGGCACAGTGCTTCACCCCCCATCCAGCTGAGTTGCGTTTACTTTTGCGGTGCAGCGAAAGGCGGCTGCAACAAGACATTCAAAATGGCGGCCGGCTGGAGACATTTTGACTATATCCTGGACCTGCCCGGCCTCGCCCAAAATGGCGCCGGTATAAATGGGACTCGTAACTCCTTGTTGTGTACTGGTTGCCCAACCTTGATATCACGAGATACATATGCAGTTTTGAAGCACATGGCGGGCGGGGACGAGTACTGATTGAACATTTGGACATCCCTATTGATATTAAGTTCTGATGTGTTATTGATTACTGTACTATTGAAAGTTCGAATTAACGTCACCCATGGTACTTGCCCGCAAATGTATATCTAGATAATTTTATTGTAACTGGCCCTGTCGTACTTTAATTATAAAATGTACGTCCATCGATTCCGCAACTGTTAGACACCTTACTTCTTGCAACCTAATGGCCCGCCCGTTACGTTCTTCTACAGTGTAAATGTCCCCTCATCATATACGATTCCAGTTTGCTCCGTGGCCGGCCCACGTGGTTATAGGCCCGTATTTGTATACTGACATTTTCACAATAAATGTTTTTAAAACAAAACATGGTAGTAGTACCTTTTTTGGTAAAGTTTTAAATAATAGCCACTGTTTTCGAATCAGTAAAAGGCAAGTGAAATAAAGCAGCCCGATTACATGACGGTTAAAAGGTATAATACGCAGGAACGCATAAAGATAAATGGTCAAGGGCTGTTGTGTTTTCCACTCCTGCAACATAAAGTGATCGATAAGAATCTGATATTCATGCCTATCAGCGACTAAGACAGCAGGCCGAGCCTCTTTTGCTCAAAGGCTCCCTCATGGGACGAAGAAACGCCCTTTTTTTCGAAATAGGAATATTTTACTTGCAGCACAGTTGTAAATTTCCAGGGAAAATACATTAGCCTGGAACATTGTTAGTGATAAACTGTAAATGCATCTGGGTCCTTTGCTTTACAAGTCAGAGCGAGAAAAAAAAAGGTGGGGCTTTCATCATTTGGGAAAAAAAAATGTTCGAAAGCAATGAAAAGCGTTATTTTTAGGTCATATGACCAAGCCTTTCATCATTAGAATAACAAAAGTAAAATGAACCAATGAAAAGTTTTATTAACAAGTCACATGACCTGTTATGCTTACGTTACGCGCTGCGCGCCGCGCTCTGGATCATTTCCGGGAAGCTGCGCCTTGCGCACCGGAGCACTTCCGGGTGCGCGAACGCGGTGCGTCATATGACGCATTACGCGACAACGCAGGTCCAGAATATAGTCAAAATGTCTCCACCAACCAGCGGTCGGAATACAACCCCTTTCAGCAGTCCAAAAAGTTCTATTAAATGACAAGAGAAGGGACAGGCAACAAGAACAATCGGTCAAAGAGGAGAGGGCAAGTTCTTCTCTACCGGGTCACGTTGGGGCTCCACTGGAACTGATCGAATTGGTAGTCTACAGTGTTTCTGGATGTTTCAGATTGAAGCTGGCGTCAGCATGAGAGCACCCCGTGGCTACGTCGTGGCCATTCCGCGAGCAATCATGGCAGTCACTCGCCACCGGAAGTCTGCGGGAGTCGGGGCCCCGGTGACTTTTGTAAAATCTTCAAGGCTGAGGGGACGCTTTTGGGAATGGGGTCCATGCCCTAGCAGTCAAGCATCCGAGTTCCAAGGTGTCCCAGGGCCATTTTAGTGGACTAGGCCTAAATCCGAAGAGCCGGCCGCCATTTTGAGAGTCCTGTTGCAGCCGCCTATCGCTGCACCGCAAGAGTGGGCGCAACTCAGCTGGTTGCGTGAAGCGCTGGGGTGTACCTGAGAAACCTCCACCTGGGGAGGTGGGGGAGGCTCGTTCACGCCGCCTCTCCCTTCTAGTGCATCCCACGCCGTCTCCTGGCGCAGGAATATGTGATGGTCGGACTAGGGCACCGCAGGACGTGTCTTCAGGTCAAACGGATTGTGGGACAATGTTCAGAATGGAAGAGTCACCAAAAGGCAAAAAGTTCCGCTTGACCCCGGGAGCCGGCCGCCTATGTCGGGGGCGATCTCAGGCCACACCAGGGCAACAAGACTTGGGGAGGGGGTCGGCGCCATCACACCGCCCCTCGGGGGCCTCCGTCAAGCGGTTCAGGGAGGCACCGCATCACATTGATTTCCAATGCAGTCAGGTCCACAAACAGCCCCCACTTACTTTGAGAATAGTGAAGCTGCAGCAGGTGCAAATAAAGTCAGACAGTGTTACAAGCGCTGCTCGGAACCCTCAACTATGGCACCCAACATCCAGGACTTATGCCATTTGTGCAAGGCAGTGACATCGAAGTAACTCAGGGACCAAGGAACATACCATATCCAGAGTCCTTCCCACAGCGTCTGCCTTCCTTGTTACCTAGTTATGGTTCTTTCACTCCCACTCCAGGCTTTTAATCTGTGGATGGAAAACCATGAACCTACACTCACGTATGAAAATGTTATTATTGATACTTGACTGAGGCCAAGGAGATCAGAGTGCATGAGTCTCATGCTCGATCGATTGAGCTAGCCGGATCAGGCAACAAAAAGGTGGTGGTGGGGGTGGCGGCATCAGCAAGGCATCCTCACACACAACTTGTCGGACATCAGCTCTGGATGTACTGGGGACGAGTCTTGGCGCATGGTGTCGTCCCCGGGCAATTTGCACAACGGTTCTCCACCCCTAGGCATAGGGTTTGTCGTTATTTTGGGCGGGGTGGGTGGCGGAGCCGAGCTGTCTTGCAGCCATCATGGTGTCGAGCTCAGTTCATGTCACTTGTTTCGTATTTCTCATGAGGGGCTGTTCCTAATGTTTCTATTTTAGCGAGGTCAAAAAGAGATCCCATTAGTGGCCTACTGATTTTGCTTGATTCCTTTTGTTTTTTTAAAAGATTTTTCACTATCTGCAAAGACTAAACAGAGTATTGCGACTCTGTGCTTGTTTGTAAATAGAGAATGAACAAAGAGAACCAATTCTAAAACAGTAAATGCTTGGATAATAATCAATGAAATGGAGAGAGAAGCAGGCACGACGGATTACAACGGGGTCAAAGGCCTGCGTTACCTACCCTTTACTATCTGCAAAGAGAGAATACTCCTTAAAGAAAAGAGGAGGGGGGGGCAGCGTTCAAAGCACATCAGCGTGCATAAACACAAAAATGTGTTTAATATATCACGTACTTGACAATTTTAAGCTTTTCATATTTGCTATTAAAAAACCATTGAAATTCACTGAAACAACCATAGGTTATAGACCATATATAGTTAGGAATTAGCATTTACAAAACCTTGAAAATTCACTGAAAAAACCATTGGTTATAGACCATATATAGTTAGGGATTAGCATTTACAAAACCTTAATTTACTCGCACAAAACCATTGAAATTCGCATATATAGTTAGTTGCACTAACTATATATCGCGCACCCGCAATCCACTGCTGATGATGTCACATATTACATCATTCATGACATGGTCAGTGACATCACTGATGATATATATATATATATATATATATATGTATAAATATATTACCTACTGGCGGTCGCCAGTAGGTATATATAGTTAGGATTTTTTCCCTATGGGATTTCTGAAAATTCTATGTCTAATAACTTTGGCGTTTGTGGACGGAATCGGCTGAAGTTTTCAGGAAAATGGCACATTTTGTTTCTGAGCAGCTCCCGGAAATTTGGGGGGTGTTCGGCAAGGGGGGGCTGAGATAAAAGGGGGGTCCCAAAACGCGTTTTTCCCATGTTAATTTCCATAGGGCGGTTGGCCTCACTTTTAGCCCGAACGGCTGAATGGATTTCCACGAAACTTGGCAAAATTGTAGGGACTGTTAGCCCGATGTGCCTTTGCTAGGTCTCAATATATGTGCTTCAGTGGATTTTCAGAAATTAACGTTTAAAACAAGATATATATCTGTAACAGCGCTCCGGGCAGCGCTCCGGTTCGCGAACTTTTCGCGTATCGGAACTTTGCGAAGCGAAGCTGATTGGCTCTCTGGTGTCTGTCAACATTCTAAACAGGCTGGAGCGGCCGCCATCTTGTCTCTCGGTAGGATCGAGAGACAAGAGGAGGCCAAAACAAAGGAGGAAATTACCATAAGGGGGCATAGTAGATCCTCGTTGACCCCCTAGGTTTGATGTGGAGGTTTTAAAAGGGCCCAGGAGGTGAGCGCCAAGTTCGCGTACTATAAGGATAAAAGAATGATAGACTTTTCTAATACTGTATGTTAATTGTTTGTTGTTTTTCTTGTTTTTTTTTGTTTTCTTTATTTTTAAAGTATTTTTTTTATTTTGATTGTTTTTCATAATTTATTAAACTTTCTAACATTTCAGTGTCTGAAATGTCATTATTTTCTTGGAATATTGTTTGCAATCTGTGAGGTTGTAAAATGTCCTCATTTTCAAGGAGGTCATCTACTGCTTGGACACATTGCAGCAGTTCTTTATCCAAAGTTTCATCCATAAATTCAATGTCAATTTGATCAATTGTATCAATCAATTCTTGGCTGCTCTCTTACAGGTCCATTTCAAAAGAAACTTGGTTTTCGCCTTCCATTTTGCCTGAAATTTGGATTAAAAAAATATATATTAGTAGAGATAGGGCACTGTTGGGAATAATTTTAGATAGGCATTTTTTATCAGTGAATTTATCTTTGGGCAGTGTATAGTATCAGAGTGGAAGTAGGAATATAAAAAAGTGTATGTGATTTAACGTAAGTAAATTTATAATTATACAAGAGAAGTCTAAGTCCATCCATAACTATAACAGAGAAATCTATCTAAATCTATAACTACTACAGAGGGATAGTATATAACTATCTGAAAAAGTTTACCATATTTACTTATAGTGCACAATATACTTCAGTTTTAAAAATAACAACTTACCTTTAGAAACAAGTTGAAGTGATTACTGATATTCCAAATGATATATACAACAAGAAGTAGTAGTCAAAATGGCTGTGTTTCCTTCTCTTCCTTTATATATATTCAGGTATATAACCAATCAAATGTCAGGTAATAAAAGTAGAAAATGAAAGTAACATTTTCATTGGTTGTCAATTCCAACACTTCAGATGTGTTTTGTGAAGTAATTTACCTCACGGTATTAAGAGAGGTCTACAGGCTAAATGGCTAAATGGAATTTCAATCAAATTTGTGAAAATGAAAGGGATTGTTATGTAGTATGAGCTAATCTATATTTGGTGGGAGTGTCTCTGGTCGTTTTTCTGTAAATTACTTTCCCACCTTTTTTTTGGACCGCTTCCCGGGAAGCGGCTCGGTTCGCGAACTTTAAGCGTCACGGGAGTCCACCATTTTGTGTTTCGGTCGCATTAAGATACAAGATGGAGGGCAAATAATGTTTAGAATGGGTAGAAGGGGTCATGGTAGACTTATCTTGACCCCCTAGGTTTTCTGAGGGTGGCTGAGGAGGCTTATATGTGGGGAAAAAAACATTTTTTTTTAAAATTCCGCGAGGTTAGCTTCCGGTTCGCGAACCGGGTAGCGCCCCGGGGAGCGTATTTTGTGGAAAATTAGTGAAAAAAGTTAGAAAAAAAATAATAATTGTGAGTGATCAGATGAAGGGTAGCTCTGAGAAGAGCTTTTGGGTTTATGGTACATTTAGGTACTTATAAGTAGGTACCAATGCACAGTCTTAAATTCAGAATGAAAATTCTGTTGCCCTCATCTGAGAAGTGAACTCCATCTCCTCTGTAGATATCTTGCATGTAGTAACGCAAGTTATTGTTGTACAAGGAGCCCATTCCATGGTCTCTCATGTAAGCTGAAACAGATTTGTTTACATGCTTCCTCGCTTTCTCAATTTGTGGACAAAATTGGTTGGACCACCTCCATTTCTGTCTTTGGCATATATTGGAATATACCAAGGCAGTTTGAGGAAAAAGTGCCATTAATTGCTCAAAGGTGTCCTTTAAAAGCATTTCCAGACCTACCCCAGTCAAAGTGCCCAAATCATTACCTCCACAGTGCACAATTAACAGGTCAGGTTTTGGCAAATGCATAAAGGTTTTCACCAATGGTATCAATTGGTGACATTTTAATCCTCTTTGGCCCAACCACTTAATTTCCACATCTTGTAAATTGAGGTTAGGTAAATTTCTGTTCTCAGCATACTTTTGAGCCCAGTGGATGTAACTATGTCCAACAATCCAGACTTTAAACATGGTGAGAGAAGGATGTGCTGCAGTCAGATGAAGTGTGGTAATGAAAGGGCAGTTGAAACAGTAGGAGTTTGTAAAGAAAAAAAACTGTGGAGTTTCAGTGCTAATGATTCATTAGCAGTGATTGGTGGATTTCCATTTCTGAAAACAGAAAGTTAGGGTGCATGGATGTGTTCTTTGAAAGATGTAATTTGAATGGTCAAGGAAAAAACATTTAATGAAAGATTGCACTGGATACGCAGGTGCACTGAGAGTTCAGAGTTCAATTGAAACATTGTTGTGTGAACTTGCAAACATGAGAGGTCTTTCAGGAGGTGGTTGCTAAGCAAAAAAGGCAGAGAGGGCAGAGGGGGGAAGGGTTTTGATTTGAAAAAAGTGAGGGAAGAGTTATGATTGGCTAATATGAGAGATATGTGTAATGAATATCTGTATTTCTGTGCTTTCAATAGCTGCAGCCTCTGGAGTGCATCCTCTTTGTTCTGCTGAAGACAATTTGGTGTATTTCTGAGACTGTTTTGAAACTCAAAAATTATTTGCTAAGGTGAGAAAAGATTTATTTAATTTAGATAGAGAATAGTATGATTTAAGGAGAAAATGATGAAGAAAGCTGTGTTTTTAAAATGTGGCTTTGTCTCAAGTGATATACAAATAGATTTTGTTTCTTTGAGAAATTTTAATTGCATATTTTGTGTAGCAATCTGGCATGCAGTAACACAAGTTATTGTTGTACATGGAGCCCATTCCATGGTCTCTCATGTAAGCTGAAACAGATATGTTGTGTTTAAAAACGATTTTTGAAAACAATTACATTTCTGGATATGTTCTGCTAGAGCTTCATAGGTTGTTTGGGTCATATTTATAAGGCATTTGAGTGTCTATGATGTTATTTTTCCCTTTTTAAATGGAAAGCGTTCTTCATGGGGCAAGTTTGTTGTAAATACGCTCCCACCTGTGCTTTGCAAATTTAGATTTTGATTATGGGAGTTACATAGCCATGTTAATAATGTCCCAAAAATGGTGCAAGGGCATTCAATAAAACGCTTTCATGTGTCTCAAGGACATTTTCAGTCATTTCCTCTTAAATGCAGGTATACAATTGATTTATATGCTGTGTTTAAAAACGATTTTTTGAAATCAATTACATTTCTGGATATGTACTGCTAGAGCTTCATAGGTTGTTTTGGGTCATATTTATAAGGCATTTGAGTGTCTATGATGTTATTTTTCCCTTTTTAAATGGAAAGCGTTCCTCATGGGGCAAGTTTGTTGTAAATACGCTCCCACCTGTGCTTGGCAAATTTAGATTTTGATTATGGGAGTTACATAGCCATGTTAATAATGTCCCAAAAATGGTGCAAGGGCATTCAATAAAACGCTTTCATGTGTCTCAAGGACATTTTCAGTCATTTCCTCTTGAATGCAGGTATACAATTGATTTATATGCTGTGTTTAAAAACGTTTTTTTGAAATCAATTACATTTCTGGATATGTACTGCTAGAGCTTCATAGGTTGTTTTGGGTCATATTTATAAGGCATTTGAGTGTCTATGATGTTATTTTTCCCTTTTTAAATGGAAAGCGTTCCTCATGGGGCAAGTTTCTTGTAAATACGCTTCTACCTGTGGTTGGCAAATTTAGATTTTGATTATGGGAGTAACATAGCCATGTTAATAATGTCCCAAAAATGGTGCAAGGGCATTCCTAAAAACGCTTTCGTGTGTTTCAAGGACATTTTTAATCATTTCCTCTTGAATGTAGGTATACAATTGATTTATTTGCTGTGTTTAAAAACGATTTTTTGAAATCAATTACATTTCTGGATATGTACTGCTAGAGCTTCATAGGTTGTTTGGGTCATATTTATAAGGCATTTGAGTGTCTATGATGTTATTTTTCCCTTTTTAAATGGAAAGCGTTCTTCATGGGGCAAGTTTGTTGTAAATACGCTCCCACCTGTGCTTGGCAAATTTAGATTTTGATTATGGGAGTTACATAGCCATGTTAATAATGTCCCAAAAATGGTGCAAGGGCATTCAATAAAACGCTTTCATGTGTCTCAAGGACATTTTCAGTCATTTCCTCTTGAATGCAGGTATACAATTGATTTATATGCTGTGTTTAAAAACGATTTTTTGAAATCAATTACATTTCTAGATATGTACTGCTAGAGCTTCATAGGTTGTTTTGGGTCATATTTATAAGGCATTTGAGTGTCTATGATGTTATTTTTCCCTTTTTAAATGGAAAGCGTTCCTCATGGGGCAAGTTTCTTGTAAATTCGCTCCCACCTGTGGTTGGCAAATTTAGATTTTGATTATGGGAGTAACATAGCCATGTTCAAAATGACCCTAAAATGGTGCAAGGGCAATCTAAAAAACGGTTTCATGTGCATTAAGGACATTTTAAGTCAATAAGGAAATACAGGTGATGTAATTCTGAAATGAGGAAAAGAAACTTCACATTTTTCAATTACATCACTAGTGTTTCCTAAGTTTATGAATGACATTGTGCAGATGAAGTTTAGGTGTGACCACAGATTCAAAAGATGTCTGCCCTTTGTTCAAGAGTGAAGTGGACATGACTTACTTCATTGCTAGGCCTTCACATGTATTATCTCCTTTGTTTTCTTAAACAAGTGAAAATCTCATCTGCAACCATGTGTTGGCCTCACCTCAAACAAACAAAACAGGTGATGGACCGAATGTGGATCAATGACACCCATTTACCCCAGTCCAAAGATCTGGGCCCAAACAAACCTCTAGATAGGCCACACTTTATCGTCAACCTGAATAAATCATTTAAAATGTTAGGGAGAGATTTATGATTGTTGTATGCCTGTTTTATACCACTGTGTGTAATTTTTGTGACGCAGTGGTGGTGCAAAAGATTTGCTATGTTATATAATAAGTAGGGTGTTAGGTTTTTGATGACTGTTATTCATTTACTGTTTGGTAATAGTGGTTAATAACATTTTTTATTATATTTTTCCACAGATTCAACTGCACATCATTTCTAAATTTAAAAAATGCCAACTAAGAATCGAATTAGAAAGGCGAGAAAACGTCAAAGACAGCAAGATCATGTATTATTGCAGCAGTCCTCTACCCAAAATACTCGTGAAATCACCAAGAAAGCTCCGGGTAAGAGCACGAAATCATTCATAAGAAATATTTGTAGTAAAAAAAGTATTTCTCCAAAAAATGTTTCAGTCCAGAAAAAGAAAAGCAATTTAAATGGAAAGGAAAGACCCATCAAAAATGTTACTGGTAGAGGAAGAGATAACTCTGTGCATGATAGTAGAAGGAAACAACAGTTTAGGGACATTCGAAAACGAATGTTCCGCAACAGGATAATAGTTAATTTATTAAAAAATATTAAGAAAGGCCAACAGAAAGTGGCATTTTATAAGAAGAAGAAAAATGTAGAGAAAATTATTGATCATGCTTTTGAAATTAAGCGAAAGTTGTTTATTTTGATAATCAATAGAATTAGGAAACTAAACAAGGTAATTTCTGATTTCAAATCAAATAGTAGATGGAAGAGAGTAGTAAATCGTAGTAACTTTTGTGAAGTTTTTTCCGGAGAATGGATGCATAGTTCAAGTTGTGAGGCATTTTTTAATGAGGAGAGTTATTTTCAGGATAATGATTTGGTGTTTGCAGTTGACACCAGTGGTCGAGCTTATGAAGTGAAGGATGGTTGTCCAGTTGAAAAAGAAAAACTTGTGACAACAGAGACAGACGAGGTGTTAGGTAATGAGGTTTTAGGAAGACGTCCTAAGGGTCCTGTGTACATTTGGAAGTGTAGTTCTATTTGCAGTGTGCGACAGGTTTCCATCAATTTGTTTTGTGATTTTATACGGACATTTAATAAGAAAAGTTTGAAGCAGAAAATGAAGTTGTTGCAAGATTTAGATCCTTGCAGAGTGAGACAAATGACAGGTTTGCGTGGTCATTCACTGGCTTGTCTTTCCAGGAGAGTATGCCAGAGTGTTTTTCATCATTTCAGGATGCTAGCAGTGCATCATAATAAAGTGAGAAAATTAGTGAGAATGTTGTATTATGCTAAGAGTCCAGCAATTATGCTTAAACAATTATGTGCTGCTCTTTTGCATGGTTCTGAAATAGATGTCAAGAATATTTGTGAAGAAATTGAGTTTTGTTACTTTGGTAGTAAAGATGAGAATGTTCAAATTGACCCAGAAGTAGAGGGTAATGTTGAAGATAATGTACAGGTTTCTAGTACAGATAAATTTCAGAAGGAAATTGCCACGTTTCAGATGAAATCAAGTGAGAGGCCTAATTTCACTTGTGTGTGTTGTCGACGTACTTATTATAAGAATCAGACTAAGTTAGTGGATTTATATGCAAAAAGTGAAAGGGAAAATAATAGTGAATGGAAGGAATTTGGCACATACTTGATGGTAGAAAATTATTTTGATTTGGGATTGGATCAACGTGTATGTACTTATTGTTGTAACAAATTAAACCAAAACCAGATGCCTGCTAGGGCGGTTCATAATAATCTGGAATTGGTTGAGGTTCCTTCTGAATTGAAGGATTTAAATACTTATGAATCTATTTTGATTCAAAGTATCCATCCCTTTCAGGCTATTGTAAGAATGGAGCCAAAGACAGGGAAGTTGCCTCCATCAGATTTACAGAGAGGATTAAAGGGAAGAGTTGTTTATTTGCCTCTAGATTTGAACAAAAACATTAACACAATTGGAGTAGAAAAAGTGGAAGAGGAACCTCTGGTTATCTTGGTTAATGGGGTTCCGACAAAGAATAAGAAAATATGGCAAGATTTAGTGGATGTTAGGAAAGTCAAAAAGGCAGCATTGTATTTGAAGAAAAATAATAAGTACTATATAAATGTATATGTTGCAGAAGAGGAAGTAAGTGATGAAGAGGATAGCGATTTGTGTGCTGGCCAAATTGAGAAAGTAGAGGCCTCTAAAAGTGAAAAAATATATGAACATTATAGTGTTCATCCTTTGCATTCCAAGGAAGTCATGGGGAATGCAATTGAGTTGTTTCAAATGAAACAAGCCAAAGGGAGTCCCATTAGTGTTTGGGAGGAAAGTTTAGAAGCTCGGTGTTTCCCACAGCTATTTCCAACAGGTCAAGGAGGAAGATATGATGAGCGGCCTCATCAAATTCCTGCGTCTGAATACCGGACTTTACGATTGTATGCAGAAGATCCTAGGTTTCGTCAATGCATTCCCTATTTGTTTCATCTCCTGTTTGAAAGCGATCTGTCTGGACTGTCATATGCAGTGAACCACATCTTAAAAAGTGGTATACAGATGCGAAACATCTCGGCAAGTGACTTTATGCATAAAGTCAATGTCCAAGACAGTATTTTGGATTCTCACCTAATTAATCTCATGGCGTGTCAGCGTGGTACTAATGAGTACTGGTACCGTCGTCATGGTGATTTAAAATGTATGCTGAGGAACTTAGGAACTCCAACATGGTTCCTTACTCTGAGCTGTGCCGAGTATGGCTGGGAAGACTTACTTGAATTTCTACGAGAGGCAAATGGAAATATTGAAAACATTGAATTCAAGACACCTGGAGAACTGTGTTCTTTGGATCCAGTGAATGTATGCAGGTACTTCAATCATAGATTTGAAGCTATGATGTCTTTCATCACAAATAAGAAGAATCCACCTCTTGGAGAGGTGTTGGATTTCTTCTGGAGAAAGGAGTACCAAGCAAGAGGTGCTCCTCATGTACATATGTTGTTGTGGATCAAGGATGCACCTAAATTTGGAACAGATCCGGATGACTTAGTGATGAACTTCATAGAACAGTATTCTACGTGTGCTGTTCCAAACGCAACGGAGAAGAAAAGCCTAAGAGAACAAGTTCTACGTTTCCAAAGCCATCGTTGTGGAAAGTACTGTCGTCGTAAATTCAGAAACAAGGACAAGTTCTACACCAAATGTCGTTTCAACTTTCCACGACCGGTGATTTCTAAAGGAAGAGTGAACAGTTTGATGTCTTCGCTGCGACATAATGTCATGAGGAAATCACCCAAAAATACATACAATTTGAAAAGGAACGAAGAGTCCAAGTACATCAACGACTACAACCCAGTGATTTTGTCCATGTGGAATGCTAACATGGATATACAGTTTGTGGCTGACAACTGTATGGCTGTGGCTCGGTATGTGACATCTTACATCACCAAAAAAGAAAAGACAGAATTGAAGGATATGTGGGAGGACATTTCCCATGAAAAGAGCCTCAGCAAGAAGTTGTACAGTTTCAGTCTAAAGATGTTGTCGCATCGAGAAATCGGAGCTTACGAATGTTCTGACCGGTTGTCTTCAGCAAGTCTCTATGCCAAATCCAGGAGTATCGTTTGGGCGAGTCTTGGTCTTGCAGCAACGCGAAATCGAGTTCTAAAACCTGTCCGGGAAATTGAGTATTTGGCAGAAAAGGAACCAAACAGTACCGACATTTTGAAGACCAACATGTTGGATACATATTATCCAAATCGAAGCAGTCATCTTGAGAATGTTTGTCTATATGAGGTTCTCCAAAATTATATATTCAAGAGGAACATCAAAGAAGATATTGAGAAAGGAGTGTATGCTGTAATTGGAAGTGAGGGATGTCTGGTCAAGCAAAGAAAATGCCAATTAGTAAACCATCGAAAATTGAGTGGCGAATCTCCAGAAAAAAAGGAGTTTTTCTATTTAGCACTTTTGCAACTTTTCAAGCCTTGGCGTGCAGAAGAGGAACTGCTTGGAGATTTCCTCTGTTACGAAGACTCTTTCACTGCTGCTAAGGAGACCATAGAATGTCCTGCTTTTCCCAAATATCAAGAAATGTTGACTTTGGAAATTGAGCAGGAAGCAACGATTGCAGCCGAAATTGCCAGAGACAGTTCTCAGGATAGTCAGAGTTCTGTTTCATTGAGTCAGGATCCACTAGGAGGACCTATTATCGAAAATGAAGCTGCCACTGCTATGAATGAAGTGGAAAGAGCCATGGCACATGCTCAGGAGGATTCAGTTAACTTAGAAGACTTGGAAAAACAACTCAACGTTGAGCAGAGGAAAATATATGATGAAGTTACCAAGCAAATTGAGCATGGATTAAGTCATGAGAAGAAAGAGTGCTCATGTACATCGTTGAAGCCTGTCCGACTGTACGTGAGTGGAGAAGCGGGAACTGGAAAAAGTTTCCTTATTAAAGCAATTTCTTGTTATTTGCAGGAAAGGACTGAGTCATCGCTGTCTTGTGTGGTCACCGCTCCTACTGGACTGGCAGCACATAACATTAAAGGTATTACTTTGCATCGTCTACTGATGCTGCCAGTGGAGCATGACAACAAATTACAATACCACAAGTTATCTGGGGATGCTTGTTGTGAAGTTTCAAGAGTCTTGAGGAAAATGAAACTTCTTATCATTGATGAAGTAAGCATGGTTTCCAATGTCATGCTTGCCTTTGTGCATTTGAGAATGCAAGAAGTTCTTAAAACTGAGTATGATGTGTTATTTGGTGGCAAACACATCATTGTTTTCGAAGATCTTCTGCAGCTGACACCAGTAAAAGGTCAACCTGTGTTCAAAATACTCACGCATGAAGATACCAGGAAGTGCCTAGGGAGCATTGGCAACGTCAATATATGGTTAAACTTCAATTATGCTGAACTGCATGAAAATATGCGTCAGGCGAAGGATGAAGATTACAAGAATATTCTACAAGATATTAGAATTGGAAAAGTGACCGAGCATGGAAAAGAAGCTTTAAATGCACGATTACTTTCAAATTTATATCCCGAACAAGACATTGTGCCTGAGAATATTTTTCAGAAAATTACTGAGAAGAAATCCGGAATATGTTTGATGCCAACTCTTGTAGAATGTGCCATCTTCAACAACAAAATGTTGAATTTAGAAAAACAAGAGATTGTGAAACTTGAAGCTATTGACAGAATAGAGCATATGGGATCAACAATTATTTTGTCTGAGAATTTGAAATCAAAATTGGATTCATTAGAGAAGACTATATCTAAAACAGCGGGTTTTGAAAAGACTTTGAATGTGTGTTTAAATTGCTGAATCATTTTGAGAAGGAATTTACATGTTGAAAGAGGTCTGGTAAATGGATCAATGGGTAATGTTGTGGATTTTGAGAAATACCGAAATAGAGATGGAATTGAATTTTTAAAAATTAAATTTGATGGCATTGAGGAAGTACAGCTAATTGGTCGTTGTTCTGCTAGGTTTTTGCTTGTTAAAGACTTATATGTTCGCCGTAAACAGTTTCCTGTTTGCTTGGCATATGCGGTGACAATCCATAAATCGCAAGGTTTAAGTGTAGATAGTGCATTGGTGAATATTGGCAGTTCTGTGTTCAAGGAGGGTATGGCATATGTGGCATTGTCACGAGTTAGAACTTTATCGGGATTGTACTTGATTGACTGTGATGTCACAAACATTTGTGCGGATCTAGATTGTGTTAAGGAATACAATAGGTTAAGAAAAGAGTATGCGCCACATTTGCCTCAATATCCTTTGTTTGAGAAACGTGTGGTAGGCCGGAAACGAAGAAATATCAGTAATAGTAGGGAGGTTGTAGCAAAAAGACCAAAAGTCGATGAACCGAAAATTGTTAGCAGAAAGAAAGTGGATTCTGTTGAAGATGTTGTCGGTTTTCAATTTGAAAACAGTTCTGGTGTCAACTGCTATGCAAATGTAGTGGTTAATGTTCTCTTTTCACTAGAGAGTTTAAAAGAACAGATTGTGTTGAATTCAGAACAAAGTTTATGCTGTTTGTTGAATTCTGTTTTCGAGAAATGTAGCACTGATCGAACAAAAGTAGAAAGTGTGTCTGAAGTTCGTTATCTGTTAGATGAATGTTCAGGTCAAACAGACTTCTCTGAAAATAATCAGCAAGATTGTCAGGAGTTTTTAATGTATATGCTTGATGTATTGCAAGATGAGGGTGTAGATGTAGATAACCTGTTTGGGCTTTCTTATCAATGGCAGCATGACTGAGAGAACTGTATGGTATCAAGTACTACTAGTGTAGACTCAGAAAGATTTATATATTTAACTTTGCCAGACAGTAAATCAGTCTCCTTTAATAAGCTAGTAAATGCAGCGGATCACAACATGGAGTGTAGCCAATGTAAATCTGAAATGATGTCAACATTATTTATACGTAGATATGGCCAGTATGTCATTTTAATGATCCAACGATGTAGGCCTGATGGATCAAAATTGTCAACTTTAATAAAAAAATTTGTGGCTTCTCAGCTGTCAATATCAGGAAGGACTTTTGTAACTGTAGCAATTATCTATCACGATGGTCCTTCAACAACATCAGGACATTACACAGCTTATTTAAAGTCTCGAAACGGCTGGTCATTCTGCAATGATTCTGTTGTAACTTTCAAAAAAAAATTGCCGTTTGACCTTAAAAATTCTTACCTGGTGTTTTTAAAACCAAAATGTTAAGGAAAGAATCTCGGGATTTCCTCTGAGGAATTGCAAAAGGTTCATCAAGTAGAGGGAATGTAAGTCTGCAATGCTGTCTAGATTATTGGTCCAAAACTTTTAATTATAATGTCAATTTAAAAATCCAACTATATAAACCTGATGCAAGTAAGTCTGCTTCATAGTAAGCAGTATCAGTGTCATAGGAAAAGGAGAACATGAGTGAGAAAGAAGGGTAAGATATTAGTAGTCCAGGATTGTGAAAATAATCTTAAATGTTTTCTTTTTGAAAGTTGCGAAAATAGAAAATGACGGGATTTGATTGAAAGAATTACAAGAGTTGTGAATCGCTGCAACATGATTTGGCCAAGTGGAAACATGTGGTAGAATGTGAGAAGTCTTTTCTTGTATGTAACATATTTTTCAAAACGATGGAGGTTTTCTTTCAGAAAGTGGCGGGCTGAAAATATATATAGCACAACAGAGTGGACGCTGTTCATAGGACATCCTTCGACGTTATGGAAAGTAAGTTAATTTTAAGGAGTTTTGAATTCAGATTTCTTAGGTTATATGGGTTTTTTAAACACAATCATTTTGATTGTGTTTTTTTTCCCCGCTGTTACATGATGAATACCTTCAAGTCACTGATTTAAGTGAAATTTGATACATTCTGAGAACAGCAAAAATAAACCATTTAACATGTTTAATTAATGTTCTGTTTTTTGTACTTATGATATACATTTAGAAATGTGAGGTAGATATGGAGAAACTGAGTCTTCTGTAAGTGTCAAAGTTAATGCTTACAGTGCTGTACTTCTGGGTACTGTTTTTTTTTAAAAAAACTGAATAGGCCTCACCTCAAAGAAACCTCTATAAAGCACACATCTTATTTACATCCTGAAACAATCATTTAAAATGTTAGACACAATTTTATGATGGCTTTACATCTTTTTTGCGCTGCTATTGCATCACTATTGTGAGACATCAGCAGTGCAAAAGAAGCACCATGTTCCAAAATAGGCCTCACTTCATCAGCATGAAGATACTGTTTGTTTAAAATATATATCTTTAGGATTGTGTAGGGGACGTAGAGAAGCAGAGGCTTCTGTAAATGTCAAAGTTGTTGAAAAACTGTTTCTTCTTCAACCTTTTCCCTTCTCTTTTCTAATTTTTAAATACATGTTTTAATATTTTTGGAAATGATTGTTCTCTCTTTTACAGATTGAAAGTATGAAAAAATATTTTAAAAAGTTAACAAGAATTATAAGGTAAATGTTTTCTACTCTTTTTACCCGAAATGCACTGCTGATGATGTCACTGACCATGTCATGAATGATGTAATAAGAGGACATGACTTACTTCATTGGTAGGCCTTCACATGTATTATCTCCTCTGTATTCTTCAACAAGCGTAAAATTGATCTGTAACCCTGAGTAGGTCTCACCTTAAACAAACCTCAGGAGAGACCACACCTTATCGTCATCCTGAATTAATTATTTAAAATGTTAGGGACAGATTTATGATATATGTATGCCTCTTTTGCGCCACTGTGCGTCAGTTTTGTGACGCAGTGGCGGTGCAAAAGATATGTTATGAGGCGTCAAAATTACAAATTGATGCATCTAGGCAAATGTGTCATGCTGTTTTAAAACCGTGCCACATGAAACCGATGCAGCAGTGATGAAAAAGATGCACCATGTTGCAAGACAGGCCTCACTTGGGGTCATATGTATCAAGCTAATTAGAATGCTTTGGCGACATATTTCTGCTGATAAAAAATACAAAACTTTTATTGCCTATGTTGATGATATGGCTCTATGTTATTTACATTTCTTTGCTGTTCCAATTAATCTTTTTCTGTTATTTTTTCTTTTCTGTTTTCTATTTTTTCTCTCTGTTATTCCACATGTTTTAATCTTATTTTGAACATTCACTCACATTCTCCAAGAAACTCTTCTTTGTTATTGTTCTACTCTCTTTTTTTCTTTCACTTCCTTATCCATTTTGTTTTTCGCAATTATACACTCTTCCATCTTTTCTTCGGTAAATAGATCTATTAAACAGTATCTCTGGTTTACTCCCTATAGCTGTCTTTCTTTTAACATTACTCTCTGTTTACTTCCCTTATACTAACTCTTCTTTTTAAAAAAAAAAAAATTTTTGGTTCGCTTTTAGTTCGCGAACCGGGCAGCGAACGGGAAAGCGAACCAAAAGAAATAGAGCTTGCCAGAGTGCTAAACATTCTGGCAATTTTATTTGAAAGGGGAGGTAGTTCTGAAAAGAACTTTTTTTTGTTGTTTTTTTTTTTTTTCCTAAACATTTTTTGTTTTTTTAGTATTTTTTGAACAGTTTTATGGTTTTGTTTTTGTTTTTGTTGGAGGGGAAACAACAAAAAACAGGCATTGAAAAGGGCTCAACAGGAGCAAAAATAAAAATTACTGTCTGGGTTGGTTAGGGCAATTGTGATTTTCATAAGCAATGTTCATTAACTTTATGCTCATGTTACCACATGAAAGCAATGCACCGCAATACAAACAGGTTAGTTTCATGTGTTTAAAGTTCTTCTGAATGTTTGGTACGGTTTCCTGTGCCTCTCCTCCTGTCAAAGAGATATGCGAAGTTGACCTGGCCACAGGAGTTGTTGGTGGATTATCCTGCAGGTCACGCAACTCTGCACGGCTGTAGTTCAGTGGATGCCACCTGGTCATATGGCGATGCATGGTATAGTTTCCCATGCTATACTTTTTTTCAGTGCCTCTTGATAACCTGTGTTTGCAAATGAGGCAGGTGGCATACTTTGCATTCACTTTCTTCTCCCCTCGAGGGATTGAAAAAAACTGCCAGATGAAACTGGTTTTCCGACGGGAAACACGGGGAAACTCCTGTATGAACTGTGGTTCTTCTGTCTCCTCTTCCTCTAGTTCATCCTCTTCCTCCTCTGTGTTGGTGATGAACTGAGATGGTGGTCCTCTCTTCTCATGAGGAGGTGGAGGTGGTGGTGGGGGTGCACCAGCTGAAGCAAGTACAGAAGCCATTGCTCAACTATAGGAAAATGGTCTTTCTCTCACCAAGATGAAAGTCAGAGTGAGGAAAGAAGGAGGGGTTTTCATCATTTGGGAAAAGCAAAAGTTCTAAACCAATGAAAAGTGTTATTTTTAGGTCATATGACCTAGTCTTACATCATTTGGAAACCAAAAGTGAAATGAACCAATGATAAGTTTTATAAACAAGTCACATGACTTGTTCCGCTCACGTTACGCGGTGCGCGCCGCGTCCCGGATCGCTTCCGGTTCGCTGTCCGGAGCACTTCCGGGAGCGCTAACGCGGCGCGTCATAAGACGCATTACGCGACAAAGTGATATGTCGCGCTTCCGCGACGCGTCACAGTTGCGCAAACGAAACATTTACCGGTTCGCGGACTAGGTCGCGGCATCAAGATGAGCTAATGGAAAGCTTCCCGGTTCGCGAACTGGAAGCGAAGAAAAAAAATATTTAAAAAAAAATGATTAATAAACATCTAAAATATATTTTGGGATTTAAAGAAGAATACATTTTACAGCTACAGATGTTAGCTTTTAAAAAACCAATGAAATTCACTGAAAAAACCATAGGTTATAGACCATATATAGTTAGGAATTAGCATTTACAAAACCTTGAAAATTCACTGAAAAAACCATAGGTTATAGACCATATATAGTTAGGAATAAGCATTTACAAAACCATATTTTACTCACACAAAACCATTGAAATTTCATATATAGTTAGTTGCACTAACTATATATGCTATGGTCGCGCTTTTAGTTTTGCGGCTGCCACGCTGTGGAACACTCTCCCCTTGACATTAAGGAGCTGCCCTGATCTGCTCACTTTTAAAAAGAGCCTTAAAACTTACTTGTTCCCCAGAGTAATGTAGCTTTTTAATAGATGCACGGTTAGGTCTCAGCGCCAGGATACCCTTTGGGTGACAGTTGCGCTCAATAAGCAATAAATACATACATACATACATACATATATCGCGCACCCGCAATCCACTGCTGATGATGTCACACATTACATCATTCATGACATGGTCAGTGACATCACTGATGACATCACTGATGACATCTCAAATGACATCACTGATGACATCTCAAATGACATCACTGATGACATCACTGATGACATCTCATTTGACATTACTGATCACATCACTGATGATATCATTCATGTGATAATACGATGAACCTCTTCAGACTCTAATATAACCTTAGATACAATCAGTGTAACGAGACACTCACAGACTGCCACTCATCCATGGAGTTACTCACACACCTAGTCAGTCATGCAAAGAATCAATCACACCTCCATTTCCTCAACTATACAGTTATACAAACTTTACTTATTCAAACATATACTAACACATATTTACTCTCTTATACAATCCCTGATACAAGTTCACAATGATCCATACACCCACTCACACATTCACTGGCTCTTATGCACAGTTATTTATATATGTCAACTCTCACATGTACTGTGTTTTACATATGTACTTACTTTGACATGTAGCACTGAGATATCCATTCACTCACCAATACACTCATGCACACAGTCAACCGCCCATACAGCTGTTTCCACATGCACTTTTGAAACCATACATCTAGTGAATCAACTGCTCACACATCTATGCACAGAGTCATACACCTCCCAGCCACCCACACACACACTCAGTCTCCCATACAAATACTTGGGCAACCAATCAATAACCCATATATTTACTCATATAGCTACTTATCAACACATGCAACAGTTTACAGAACAACAGACATAATGATGCACAAATTAAGACAGTTTAGTCACTAACCCATGCACTCAGTGAGACACATTTAATCACTCACTCATACAGTCAATCATGCACCTACTAAATCCTTCATCCAGACACTTATACATCCACTCATTCTTCAATATGTAAGACATATTTTAACTTTACAGAAATATACAGTCACTGGATGTTGTCATCAGTGATGTCATCCGTGATGTCATTTGAGATGTCATCAGTGATGTCATCAGTGATGTCACTGACCATGTCATGAATGATGTAATGTGTGACATCATCAGCAGTGGATTGCGGGTGCGCGATATATAGTTAGTGCAACTAACTATATATGAAATTTCAATGGTTTTGTGTGAGTAAAATATGGTTTTGTAAATGCTTATTCCTAACTATATATGGTCTATAACCTATGGTTTTTTCAGTGAATATATATATATATATATATATATATATATTACCTACTGGCGGTCGCCAGTAGGTAGTTATAGTTAGGATTTTTTTCAATGTTAAATCTCAAAATTCTATTTGGAATAACTTTGGCGCCGGTTGACGAATCTGCCTGAAAGTTTCCTCAAAATGGCCTCGCGGCGCCCCGGTCCTTCCCTGAAAGTTTGGGGGGATTCGTCAAGCGGGGTCCGAGATAAAAGGGGGGTCCCAAAACGCGTTTTCCCCATGTTAATTTCCATAGGGCGGTCGATTTCACTTTTAGCCCGAACGGCTGAATGGATTTCCACCAAATTTGGCAAAATTGTAGGGACTGGTAGCCCGATGTGCCTTTGCTATGTCTTAAGATATGTGCTCCAGTGGATTTTGAGAAATTTAGGTTGAAAAAAAAATATATATATCTATAGCAGCGCCCCGGTACGCGCCCCGAGGAGCGCTCCGGGCGCGCCACGCGAGGTGCGCACGGAAAGCTGATTAGTTCTCGGGTGTCTGTAAACATTCGAAACAGTCCGGAGCGGCCGCCATCTTGTGTCTCGGTCAAATCGAGACACAAGATGTGGCTAAAACAAAGGGGGAAATGACCATAAGGCGTCAGGGATAGACCCCCTTTGACCCCCTAGGTTTGATGTGGGGGCTATAAAAGGGCCCCGCAGGGCATTTAAAATATTTTTTTTTTCGTTTTGCGCGGGGGGAGCGCCCGGTACGCGCACCGGGGAGCAGCCCGGGGAGCGTACTATGAGGAAAAAAGATGACAGAGTTTTTAAAAAATGAAACCTTTTTTTAGAAATTGGAGGTAGTTCTAAAAAGAACTTTTTTTTTCTTCTTTTTGTTGTTTTATATTTTTTTTGTGTTTTTTAAACATTTTGTACTTTTTTGGGCTTTTCAAAACAGTTTTATATTTTTTTTGTATTTTTTAGGGGGAGAAACAAAAAAAGGGAATTGAAATTGACTCAACTGGAGCAAAAAAACAAAAAACCCAAAAAATTACTTCTTTTTGGGGCACTTGTGATTATCACCTGCAAGGACGATGAGCTTTACGCTTTTTTCACCATAGGCGATAAGCTTGCCACATGCAGAAGAAGTGATTTTAAAATCAGCAAATCTTGGCTGAATACAAGGCATCATCTCTGATGTTTCTGGTCCCGATGAAGTGGGTTTGTTTCTTTGGGAGGTGGTCCTTGAAGACTGGGGGAGGTTACTGGCCAGTTCCCTGAGCTCTGCACGAGAATAGTTGTTAGGGTGCTTTCTGGTCATATGACGAATCATGGTATAGTTACCAAATGAATATTTTTTGTTTGGGTTGCCCCTTGAGAATTCTTCATTGCAGATTAGGTAAGTTACCTTGGCCGCATTCACTTTTTTCTTGCCCTCTGGGAGTGAAAAAAACTCCCATACAATGTGTGGCTTGGGCTTGTATGGGGTATTTTCTTCAGGCAGCCATCTTCTCCTCCCCTCCTCCTCTTCCTCTTACTCCTCCTCCTCTTCTTGACCACCAATATAATCTTGAGCTGGTCCTGTTGGTGGTGGTGGTGGTGGTGGTGGGGCAGATGCACCAGCTGCTGCTGCTACTGAAGCCATTATAAAGATCAAAAAGGTACAGAGAGGTAGAAACAGGTCTTCCTCAGGCAAAGGACAAAGTCAGAATAAGGAAAAAAGGTGGGGTCTTTCATCATTTGGAAAAAAAACTGTCCTGAACCAATGAGAAGTGTTATTTTTAGGTCACAAGACCAGGGGCTTCATCATTATGAAACCAAAACTGTTATGAACCAATGAAAAGTGTTATTTTCAGGTCACATGACCCGACGCGCTTACGCTACGCGCCCTGGGTCACGCCCGGGGCGCGCCCCGGGTCGCGTCGCGTAAGCGCGTCAGATGTTTACGTTGCGTGATCGTATTCGCTCGAGTACTTCCGGGTGCGCTTACGCCGTGCGTATCACGCGGACGTGGCTATGCGATACGTCACGATCATGTTTTCGTTCGCGATATTGGCGCTCACGGGACGCTCCCCGGAGCGCGCCCCGGGGCGCTTTATAGAAACACGCTTTCCGGGGCGCTCCCCGGGGCGCGCACCGGGAGCGCTCCAAAAACAAAAAAACAAAAAAATAAAAAATGGGATAATTGTAGGGACAGGTAGCCCTATTCTGAAGTGGTTTTTACAAAAATTAACTTTTGAAAAATATGTATTGTGCTACATTGGGCTTTATATATGTTAGAGCCAAAATGTAGCCCAAATGTAGCCCAATGTAGTCCAAAGATGGCCACCAGAGACCAAAAAATACAAATGTAGCCCAAATATCAGCTAGATGTAGCCCAACTGTAGCCCAATGACAGAATGTACCAGAGTGTTCTAAAGAACAACTAGAGTGCTAACAGTCTTATTTATAAAGTGAGACTTATAGTTAGGAATTAGTATTTAAAAAAACAATGAAATTCACTGAAAAAACCATAGGTTTCACACCAGTTATAGTTAGGAATTAGCATTTAAAAAACCAATGAAATTCACTGAAAAAACCATAGGTTTCACACCAGTTATAGTTAGGAATTAGCATGTTTGGGCTAGTGATGAACTATCAAGTTAATGATCTTTCCACCAAATTTGTATTTTTCATCATCCTTTTAGCAAGGCGCGAGATTTGCAGGGCTTGGAAAGATCCAATTCCCCCAACCTTTGCTAATTGCCTGAAGCAGATTATGTTGACTTGCAAATCAGATGTGGCATGCGATCCCAGAAGCTTGACGAATGTGTGGGCAGCCTTGGTGGCATGGCAAGATCGATGATTGGTTTTCCAATGATTTGTCTAGAGCCCTGCTGGTTCCCCGTACTCCTAAGTAGCAAAGGGCGCACACGGATCGGCGAAAGGAAAGGAGTTTGGAGGGGAAGGGAGTGGCTACTTGAGGGTGCGGGCTAACCAACTTGCATCAGGCCAAAACCAACGAGGGTCAGTACAGAACGGCCGGCAGTGCATGGAGGAGCCAGTGTCCCATCAAGAGTTCCATCTGTGATATATGAGGATTACCAAAATAAAAAAAAATAAAAAAAAAAAAGGAATTAGCATTTAAAAAACCTATTAAATTCACTAAAAAAACCATAGGTTTCACATCAGTTATAGTTAGCTGGAAATTTTACTGACATAAAACCAATGAAATTCCACGTTATAGTTAGTTGGACTCACTATAACTTGCGCGCCTGCAATGCACTGCTGATAACGTCACATATTACATCACTCATGACATGGTCAGTGACATCACTCATGACATCACTGATGACACCATCCTTGTGACAGACTGACAGACCTCCTTTCAGTGTAATGTAACCCTTGAAACACATATTCAAACAATAGAAACTAACATTTTCAAAAAAATGGAGATACCCATACCAGTTACAATAACCAATTCAGTAATTCCACCATCTATATACACATCCACTCATACACCAACAGTTCTATATATTCACTCATACATATTCTCACTCATCATATATAGTGATACACATATACATCCTGTTACACACCGACAGTCTTACAAAAGTTACTCACACACATACTCACACATGCAAATAAACTATTGAACATCCATTTATTTGCATATACAGCTATACATACATTAGCACATTACTTCTAAGGAAACTTACGCATACTTACTCTCTTAAACAATCACTTATAGAAACACATACTTATTTAAACAGGAACTCTTTCAATCTCTCACTCTAACATATACTTACTTATATACATCAATGCTCATATATACAAGATTAAAACATATGTAGTTACTCATAAAGACACTAGTGAGACAGGCATTCACTCACTAACACACACATATACACACTCATCCACCCATACAGTCCTGCACATACACTGTCTTCAAAACACATACAAACAGTGAGTCAGTCACCAACCCATGCAGCCACTTATAAACAAAGTGAAACACTGATACATATATTTAAATATTTAAAAATTACTCGTTAATATATGTATTCACTAAGATACACTTAATAAGGCAGTTAACCAATCAATTCTTTTTTAAAAAAACATCCATTTACACACTTATTTAACCATTTATTCTTCCATCGTCCTTTACAAATACATATATAAAACATATTTATTTTTCATAAAGACACACATTCACTGGATGGTGTCATCAGTGATGTCATGAGTGATGTCACTGACCATGTCATGAGTGATGTAATATGTGACGTCATCAGCAGTGCATTGCAGGCGCGCAAGTTATAGTGAGTCCAACTAACTATAACGTGGAATTTCATTGGTTTTATGTCAGTAAAATTTCCAGCTAACTATAACTGATGTGAAACCTATGTTTTTTTTAGTGAATTTAATAGGTTTTTTAAATGCTAATTCCTAACTATAACTGGTGTGAAACCTATGGTTTTTTCAGTGAATTTCATTGGTTTTTTAAATGCTAATTCCTAACTATAACTGGTGTGAAACCTATGGTTTTTTCAGTGAATATATATATATATAAATATATATATATTCACTGAAAAAACCATAGGTTTCACACCAGTTATGGTTAGGAATTAGCATTTAAAAAACCTAGTAAATTCACTGAAAAAAACAGAGGTTTCACACCAGTTATAGTTAGCTGGAAATTTTACTGACATAAAACCATTGAAATTCCACGTTATAGTTAGTTGGACTCACTATAACTGGCGTGCCTGCAATGCACTGCTGATGATGTCACATATTACATCACTCATGACATGGTCAGTGACATCACTCATGACATCACTGATGACACCATCCAGTGAATGTGTGTCTTTCTGAAAAATAAATATTAGTGAGTAATGTTTAAATATTTAGATATATGTATTAGTGTTTCACTTTGTGTATAAGTGGCTGCATGGGTTGGTGAGTAACTACATGTGTATGTATATGAGTTATTAGATGTTTTTTTAGTATCAGTATGAGTGTCTGTATTGTTTAGTGTGGGTATTACTTACAACATTGATGCATGAGTGACTGACTCTCTGTTTGTATGTATTTTGAAGACTGCATATGTGCAGGACTGTATGGTGGAATAGTGTGTATATGTGTATGTTAGTGAGTGAATGACTGTCTCACTAGTGTCTTTATCAGTAACTACATATGTTTTAATCTAGAATATGTGAATATTGATGCATATAAGTGAGTATATGTGAGAGTAAGAGATTGTAAGAGTTCCTGTTTAAATAAGTATATGTTTCTATAAGTGATTGTTTAAGAGAATAAATATGTGTAAATTTCCATAGAAGTAAGGTGGTAGTGTGTGTACAGCTCTATATGCAAATAAATGGATGTTCAATAGTTTAGTTGCATGTGTGAGTATGTGTGTGAGTAACTTATGGATGACTGTCGGTGTGTAACAGGATGTATAGGTGTATCACTACATATGATGAGTGAGTATACGTATGAGTGATTATATAGAACTGTTGGTGAATGAGTGGATGTGTATATAGATGGTGGAATTACTGAATTGGTTGTTGTAACTGGTATGGGTATATCCACTTTTTTGAAAATCTTAGTTTCTATTTTTGAATATGTGTTTCAAGGGTTACTTTACAGTGAAAGGAGGTCTGTCACTCTGTCACAAGGATGGTGTCATCAGTGATGTCATGAGTGATGTCACTGACCATGTCATGAGTGATGTAATATGTGACGTCATCAGCAGTGCATTGCAGGCGCGCAAGTTAAAGTGAGTCCAACTAACTATAACGTGGAATTTCAATGGTTTTATGTCAGTAAAATTTCCAGCTAACTATAACTGGTGTGAAACCTCTGTTTTTTTCAGTGAATGTACTAGGTTTTTTAAATGCTAATTCCTAACTATAACTGGTGTGAAACCTATGGTTTTTTCAGTGAATTTCATAGGTTTTTTAAATGCTAATTCCTAACTTTATATAGGGCCTCATACCTATGGTTTTTTTTGTGAATTTCTAAGGTTATTTAATAGCAAATGTCTATAGCTAAGAAAGGTATTTTTTTCTAAAAATGAATCCTATATTGTATATTAATATAATACTATTTTTGTTAAAGTATGTTCCTTTTTTTTTAAATGTTTCACCCTGGAGCGCTCCCCGTGCGCGTACCGGTGAGCGCACCGGTAAGCGCAGCACTTCGGCGCGCCCTGGTGCGCGTACCGGGCGCGTCCCGTAAGCGCACCCCAAAAAAAAAGAAAAAAAAAAGAATGAAGGAGTGAGCATGAGGAAAGGGGACAGAGAGAGTGGTGTAAAGAGAAAGAGAGCTAGAGGGAGGAACACAGAGGGACTGTGTAATAGATAGTAAAACAGAGAAAAGGCGTAAGAGGAAGTAACTGAGAAAAGGAAAATGAATAAGGGAGCAAAAGAACAAAAGAAAGAGGAAGAAGACTAAAGCAGAGGTTCTGAGAGAATGTGAATGGGTGATAAAAGTAAAAGGAAGGAGAGTAAAAGATGAGGAATGACGGGTAGTGACGGAACCAGAGAAAAGGAACAGCGGTGACGGAGGGAAACAAAAGAGCAGTGAGTGTAAGTAAAGAGGGGTGAAAGAGTGTGGATAAAAATAAATAAGGGTAAGACATGGGGAGTGACAGAGAGAAAGAACAGAGAGAGTAAAGGAAGGAGTGACAGAAAGGGACTAAGTGAACCAGAAAAAAAAGGTAAGTGAGGGAGTGTGGGTGAGCAGGGGCACTGAAAGAAGTTCAATGTGGTAGGAAAGTAAGGAAAAGAGAAGTAAACATGGAGGATAAGAATAAGTGAGGGAAGCAGAGTAAGGAAACAGGGGTGAGGTAGGGTGAGAGAAAAGTAGTGAGGTGAAAGCAAAAAGTGATGACAAACTACAATTTTTTAGTCACACTTACCATTAATTAATGTAAACCTAATTGCTTGTTTAAACTACACTTTGTATCTGTGAAAGACAAAAGAAAAAAAAAGTTATAATTAGTAAAATATATATTTTAAAATAGAAGAAACAGGTCAAGAGGTAAAAAATCAAAAAAATGTACTAAGAAATAAAGCAAGAGTGAAGGATACAGAAACGGAAATAAAGTAATGTACAAGGACAAAAAAAGGGAAAAAGAAATAGAAGGAGAGCAAATTACTGAAGGTAAGTAAGATACTAAAAGAATGTGAGATACCAAAACGAAATCAGGAAAGAGAAGTAAGTAAAAGGAGAATGAGTGAAAGGGAAAGGAGTCTAAATGAGGATCCATTTACAAGAAAGAGGAATGGAAGATAACTGAGAGTGAGTGAAGGGGAGTCACAGAGTGAAGGGATGACGGGAATGGGGTTAATATAGAACGATAGAGGAAAAAGGAGTGAGGAAGTAAGTACACAGAAAGACTAAGAGAAGGACTGAGTGAAGTGCAGTACAATGAGTGAAGAAAGGAAAAAGAGTAAAGGAGCAAAAGAAAGAAAGAGAGGGGAAGAGAACTAAAGCAGTGGTACTGAGAGAATGTGAGAAAGCTGAAAATTGGTGCAAGGGAGAGAGGAAATGCAGACAGTTGAAATTGGATTGAGGGGTTGTGAAAGAAGTGGAGTAAAGGAACAGCGATGAAACAAAGTGAAAAAAAGGCAGTGTAAGTGAGTAAAGAGAGCTGAGAAAGGGTGGAAAAAGGAAAATGAGTGTGAGACAATGGGAATACAATATAAATTACACAATGCAAACTATAGAATGACTTATACAATATGTTACATTGTTTATTTTTGCTGTTCTCAGAATATATTGAATTTCACTAAAAACAGTGAGTTCAAACTCTTCATCATATAACAGCGGGGAAAAAAACACACTATCTAAAAGATTGTGTTTAAAAAACCCCATATAAAGTTACAAATCATATATGTACACTAATCTTTGATTCACTTACTTTTCCTTGAGGCCAAATAGTAGATCGTGAAGGTCCTTTTTGTTGAAAAATACTCTGCTGTTCTTTTAAATTTCCATTTCATCGATTTTCTATAAAAAAAGATCTAAGAACGTCTGAAATAATTCTCAATGTTTTCATTTTCCTCCTTGTGTTAAGTTATGACTCATTAATCATACCTTACACTTTCCTTACGGCCAAATAGTGTCAGATATATGAGTATATTTTTAAATTTCTCTAATTAAACTCTGAAATTACTGTTTACCCGAAGTTTTCAAAGAAAAGCTCATTTGACATTTTCACAATCTTTAAATATTCATATTCTCTTTTTTGATCACTCATGTTCAAGATTTCCTATAAAACTGATATCACTTACTATAAGATCCACTTACAGTACCTATATGAGATAAATAATTTTAAACATTAGACTAACTAACTAATTAACTTTTATTAACTGCTCCCGTCTTCATAGGCCAATTACCTTTACTAAAACGTTGGTTGTAAAAACACTAGGTAAGAATTTTTATGTCAAATGGCAAACGTTGTTTATAAGTCAAATGAGAATCATTGCAGTAACTCCAACCTTTTTGACATTTTAAGTAGCATGTATAATGCCCTGATGTTGTCGAAGGACCGTCATGATAAATAATAGCTACAGTTGAAAAGGTTCTTCCTGAAATTGATAACTGAGAAGCCAAGAAATTTTTGATACAAGTTGTCAATTTAGTTCCATCAGGTCTACATCGTTGGAAAACTAAAAAGACATACTGACCATAAGTTCGTATAAATAATGTGGACAGCATTGGACACTTACATTGGGTACACACCATATTATGATCATCTGCTTTAACTAGATTATTAATTGACACTGATTTGCAGTCTGGTAAAGTCAAATATATAAATCTTTCAGTGTCTATTCTAGTAGTACTTGATAAACTACAATTGTCGCAGTCATGCTGCCATTGATAAGAAAGGCTAAAAAGATTTTCTACATCTACACCTTCATCTTCCAAAACACCAAACATATACATTAAAAACTCCTGACAATCCTGCTGAATGTTCTGTGAAAATTTATCTTGACCAGAACACATGTCTAAAATATTTCGAATTTCTGTTACACTTTCTATTTTTGCTCTATCACTGCTACATTTCTCAAACACAGAATTCAATAAACCGCACAATCTTTGATCCCGATTTTCAACAATCTGTTTTTATAAAGTTTGAAGAAAAAAAACAACATTAACCACTACATTAGCATAGCAGTTGACACCAGAACTGTTTTCAAACTGAAATCCAACAACATTTTCATGAGAATCCTTTTTCTTTCTGTTTCCAATTACATTTTCTTCTACTTTTTGTCTTTTTGCTACTACCTCACTACAATTACTCTCATTTCTTCTTTTTCGGCCTACCACACGTTTTTCAAACAGAGGATATTGTGGCAAATGTGGAGCATACTCTCTTCTTAACCTATTGTATTCTTTAACACAATCTAGATCTGCACAAATCTTTGTCTCATCACACTTAATCAAGTACAATCCTGATAAAGTTCTGACTTGTGATAATGCCACATATGCCATACCCTCTTTAAACACAGAACTTCCAATGTTCACCAAAGCACAATCTACACTTAAACCTTGAGATTTATGAATTGTCACTGCATATGCCAAACAAACAGGAAACTGTTTTCGGCGAACATATAAGTCTTTTACAAGCAAAAATCTAGCAGAACAACGACTGATTTGTTGTACTTGCTCAATGCCATCAAATTTAATTTTAAAAAATTCAATTCCATCTCTATTTCTATAATTCACAAAATCAACAACATGACCCATTGCTCCATTTACCAGACCTCTTTCAACATTTAAATTCCTTCTCAAAATGATACGACAATTTAAACACACATTCAGAGTCTTTTCAAAACCAGCTGTTTTAGATTTACTCTTCTCTAATGAATCCAATTTTGTTTTTAAATTTTCTGACAAAATAATTGTTGCTCCGAAAAGTTCTATTTTATCTATTGCTTCCAGTTTCACAATCTCTTCATTTTCTAACTTTAACATTTTGTTGTTGAAGATGGATTATTGTTGCAGAGTTGGCATCAAACATATCCCAGATTTGTTCTCAGTAATTTTCTTGAAAATATTCTCTGGAAGAATGTTTTCATTTGGATACAAATTTGAAATTAATCGTGCATGTAAAGCTTCTTTTCCTTGTTCACTTACTTTTCCGATTCTTACATCTTGTAGAATATTTTTATAATCTTCATCCTTTGCCTGTCGCATATTTTGAAGCAGTTCTGCATATTTGAAATTTAACCATATATTAATGTTTCCAATGCTTCCAAGAGATTTCCTGGTATCTTCATGCGTGAGCACTTTAAACACTGTTTGCCCTTTTACTGGAGTCAACTGCAGTAGATCTCCAAAAACAATAATGTGTTTTCCTCCAAATAACACATCATACTCTGTTCTAGGAATTTCTTGCATTCTCAAATGCACAAAAGCAAGCATTAGATTTGAGACCATGCTTACTTCATCAGTGATAAGAAGTTTCATTTTCTTCAGGACTCTGGAAACTTCAGAACACGCATCTCCAGATAGCTTGTTGTAATGCAATTTATTATCATGCTCAACTGGCAGCATCAGTAAATGATGCAGAGTAATCCCTTTGATGGTATGTGCTGCCAGTCCAGTTGGAGCGGTTACAACACAAGACAGTGGTGATTCAGTCCTTTTCTGCAGATAAGTTGCTATTGCTTTAATCAGAAAACTTTTTGCTGTTCCCGCTTCTCCACTTACGTACAGTCGGACAGGCTTAAATGATGTACATGAGCACTCTTTTTTCTCATGTCTAAATCCATGTTCAATCTGTTCTGTGACTTCGTCATATATCTTTTTCTGCTCAATGTTTAGTTGCTCTACCAAATCTTCTAAGTTAACTACATCCTCTTGAGCTTGTTCCATAGCTCTTTCCACCTCATCCATGGCAGTGGCAGCTTCATTTTGGATAATTGGTCCTCCTAGTGGATCCTGACTCAATGAAGTAGAACTCTGACTATCTTGGGAACTGTCTCTAGCAATCTCTTCAGCAATTGTGGCTTCTTGCTCTATTTCTTCATTCAACATTTGCAGATAATTTGGAAAAACAGGACATTCTATGGTATCCTTGGTTGCATTAAAAGAATCTTCGTAACAGAGAAAATCTCCAAGTAGTTCCTCTTCTGTACGCCATGGCTTAAAGAGTTGCAAAAGAGCTAAATAGTAAAATTCTCTTTTGTCTGGAGATTCAGAACTCAATTTTCGATGATTAATCAAATGGCCTTTTCTCTGCTTCACTAGACATCCTTCATTTCCAATGTGATTTTCCTCTTATAACTATAGTTTTGCAGAACTTCATACAAACAAGTGTTCTCAAGGTGAGTACTTCTATTTGGATAGTATATATCCAACATGTTTGTCTTCAAAATATCTGTACTGTTTGGTTCTTTCTCCGCCAAATACTCAATTTCTTGTACAGCTTTCAAAACTCGGTTTCGTGTTGCAGCAAGACCTAGACTCACCCAAATGATTGTTCTAGATTTGGCATAGAGACTTGCTGATGATAACTGATCAGAACATTCATAAGCTACTGATCAACACATGCAGCAGTTTACAGAACAACAGACATAATGATTCACAAATTAAGACAGTTTAGTCACTAACCCATGCACTCAGTGAGACACATTTAATCACTCACTCATACAGTCAGTCACGCACCTTCTAAATCCTTCATCCAGACACTCATACATCCACTCATTCTTCAATATGTAAATTATTAACTTTAACTTAATTGTATTTTCGCTTTTCAGAAACACACAGACACTGGCTGAGGAATTTCCTCGACCACCGTAGGCAGGTCACGGTGTTGGGAGAATACCGTTCTGAGGAAAAAATCACACAAACAGGGGTACCGCAGGGCTCCAGCCTAAGCCCGGTACTGTTCAACTTATACATGACCCCCTTGATTGAGCTGATTTCGTCTTTTAACATCAGTACCATATCATACGCTGACGATACTCAGCTCATTCTAGTGCTAGACAGGGAAAATGGAAAGGCAGAGGAAAATCTAAAAGCCTGCCTCACCGCAACTTTCATTTGGATGCGTGACAACCATCTAAAATGTAATGCCGGGAAGACCGAAATTATACCCTTCGGCCCCCAAAACCCCTTTTCCCCCAGCCTATGGTGGCCACTGGGGGTGGAGTCCCCTCCGGATACCATCACCGCGGCCCGGAACCTAGGGATCAGATTCGACAGTGCCCTATCTTTCAAACAGCAAGCAGGGGCAGTGGCAGGGTCTTGTTTCAACATCATCAGAGGGCTTAGAAAGTTTTTTGATTTTCTTCCTCTGACAGCCAGGAAGACGGTGACAGTAGCACTAGTAACATCCCGCTTGGACTACTGCAACAGCTTATATGCAGGATTAAATCAATCTGTCCTGCATAGGTTGCAGGTTGTCCAAAATGCTGCTGCCCGTCTGGTCCTAAAATGGCCGAGGAGGTCATCTGCCTCAGCCGCCCTCAAGGCCCTACACTGGCTACCTATTCACAAACGCATACTCTTCAAAATCTTAGTGATTACCTTTAGGGCATATCACCAAAAAGGACCCAAATACTTCCTTCCCCGGTTCAAACAGTATGCACCAACACGCTCCCTAAGATCAGCCAACATGAATTTACTACAGACCCCTAAATTCAGACTCTCAACTAGAGGAGGGAAATCTCTCGCAACACTGGGCGCAAAAGCTTGGAATAAACTCCCTCCCAACCTGCGCCTGATCTCTGCTGAGAAGAATTTCCGTAAGGCTCTGAAAACTTGGATCTTCAACCTCCCAGACTCGGTCTGTATGACTCTGGTTTAGACACAGCGTTCTGTTTAGATGAGATAGATGTGTGAGTTGACTTTTCCGGCCTTCCATCTAGGCTACGGGCTACAAGCGCCAGGATGCTCCTTGGAGTGACAGTCGCGCTATAAAAGTGCATACTTACATTACATTACATTATCAGTGATGTCATCAGTGATGTCATTTGAGATGTCATCAGTGATGTGATCAGTGATGTTACTGACCATGTCATGAATGATGTATTATGTGACATCATCAGCAGTGGATTGCGGGCGCGGCAGTTATAGTGAGTCCAACTAACTATAATGTGGGAATTTCAATGGTTTTGTATGAGTAAAATGTTCAGCTAACTATAACTGGCGTGAAACCTATGGCTTTTTCAGTGAATTTCAAAGGTTTTTTAAATGCTAATTCCTAACTATAACAAGTCTGAAACCTATGTTTTTTTCGGTGAATATATATATATATATATATTTATATATATATATATATTACCTACTGGCAGTAGCCAGTAGGTATATATAGTTAGGACCTAGTTTCCATAGGAAATCACCAACATTCTATTGGGAATAACTTTGGCGCCAGTTAATGAATCTACGTGAATTTCTGAAAGAAGATGGCCCGTTACGCTCCGCTCCTTCCCTGAAAGTTTGAGGGGGGTTCGTCAAGAATTGTTATTTTGTTTGATATAAGTGTTGAATATGTTTACCAAAGACTGAATTAATCTACCACGGTGTGAACTTGAAAAGATAAAAAAGAAAATAAATAAATAAAGAGAAAAACGGACTCTATTCTAATGTTGTGATTGTATCTCTGGTCCATTAAGGTAATTGAATTCTTAGGACCCTAGTATAGGGCCCCTTTATTCACGGCAGGGTCTCTCCTCTTTTGTAATGAATGTACAAGTCACCAGAATATTGGCGGTCAATTAGTGGACATATCGCCTGCATCACGCAGGGGTACATGAATCATTAGTCCTCCTGTCCTTGCTGTAAAAATGAGTTTGGGGGGAGGAACTAGGGGTGATAAACCGGGTATGTATTGCAAGGGGGGAATAAGAAAAAAGGGGGGTCTAGGGAGTGGATCGCGTGGAGGACTTATGGGCGGTGTCAGCAGCCATCTATCCGGGTGGTTCTGTGCTGTAGACCCATGTATAGATAGGGGCTATCTGATTAGGGGTGTCACGGAGTATAACTGGGGGCGACCGTGCACCTCAGCATATGTATGTTGCCATGAATGACTTGGGGGGGGGCCTCAGGGAAGGTTGCCGTGTGTACGCTCTATTATGAGGTTTGCGTTGTCAGGGTTGCCGGAGCGCTGTGTGGAATGACCGGGGCCGCGTGGGTTTGTTGGAATTGGTGGAGTAACATGGCCCATTCCATTGATATGGGGTGCTTCCTCTGCCCTCTTACCTCCTCTTCTCTCAGAGTTTCCTCCTCGGCTTTCGCCCATTTCTGCACCTCCCCCACCCATGCTTCTAGTGGGGGCCCGACGCTGCTCGCAAGTGCATGGCGATGTTCCTTTTGGCCAAGAGTAGTGATGGAGCTGCGAAGCGGACCTGTACTTTGTGTGTTTTTGGTCTGCGGAACACTCCAAGTGCCACCGCTTCCCACGAGTGTAGCTCCGTAAGAGCTGTGAGTGTTTGGACTGCATCCAGGATGGTGGTCCAGTAGTGTCGCAAGGCAGAGCAGCCCCAGAACATGTGTTGGAAATGCGCATCAGGGGAGTGACACCTGGAGCATAAGAACAGTGAATCTGGGTAGAACCGTTGGAGGCGCGCTGGAGTCTGGTATGCCTTATGCAAAATGTAGAATTGTATGTTTTTGAAGCATGCATTCCTGGACACTTTCTTAGGGAATTCTGACGCCCTGAGCCATTCTCTGTCATGCAACTGTCGCCCACAGTCATCCTCCCAGGTGGCGCAGAGGTCATGCAATGGTTTATGAGTGAGTTCCCTTATGGCTTTGTAGAGCCAAGTGACCAGGTTCCGACTCCTATGTATAGGATGGTGTGGACTACTGGGTGTGTCGCTGGCTCGCCTATCGTGAGGTCATGGTGCGGACGAAAGCCATGTATGAGCTGGTGGTGTGTTAAGAATTGTCCCGGGGGGAGGTCATAGTCGTTTATCAAATGGTTGTAGGGGCGGAGTTGCCCGTCCACGAAGAGCTCCCCCGCCTCCGTCAGCTCGCGGTCCGTCCATACACGTGGTACGTGTGAAGTATGTTTCTTGCCTAGGCTTGCCGACCAGCGGCAGCCGAGGGGAGTAGCATGGAGTCGTTGGCTCCATGCGATGAATTCTGAGCATGCAGCGGCGAGCCACCGTCACTTGCAATGGATACTTCTGTCGCGGCTTGGTACCCGGGAGTAATACACGGCATAGTTCGGGAGTGGACATCGGTCCCTGTTCGGTGTGCGTTTCCCCGGTGTATCTATTCGCCGTCCAATACGACAGCCATTGGAGTTGCGCCGCTAGGAAGTATGATTTGAAGGCTGGGGCGCCCAGACCGCCCTGTGTGGTGGGTAGTTGCAGTTTGGCGAGAGCTATCCTGTGGTGACTCGTCCCCCAAATTAGTGTCCGAAGGAGTGTGTCGAGTTCACGAAAGAAAGTCCTGGGTGGGATAACCGGTAGATTCGTAAAGTAGTATAATAATCGGGGAACGATTATCATCTTGGCTATTGCTACTCGGCCGATCTGGGCCAAAGGGAGGTTCTTCCAGAAGCCTACTGAAGCCCTGATGCCTGCTAGCACCTTGCGGTGATTGCCCTCATACATGTCAGTAGGGGAATGATAAAGGCGAACACAGAGGTACCGGGGGGTGCTTGTGTTCCACGGCAGGGTTTGTGTGCCTATCTGCTGTAGCGGGTACACCGTGGATTTATCCCAATTCACCTGCAGCCCGGACGCCCTCGCAAACTCAGTCAGGGTTCTCCATATGGGTGTCAGGTCCATTGTAATGTCCCGGATGTACAGGAGGAGGTCATTCGCGTAGAGAGTTACGCAGTGGACAGTGTCAGCTATGGGTATGCCCCATGTAGTTCCCTCCCGGCGCAAACGGATCGCCAGGGTTTCCACAGCTAGGGCAAAGATTAGAGGCGATAGGGGGCAGCCCTGTCTAGTACCCCTCTCAACGCGGAATGGAGGCGAGATGTATCGGCCGAGTCTGACCCGAGATGTGAGGTTGGTATACAGAAGGCGCGTATAGCGAAGCAGAGTAGGACCTAGTCCCGCCTGTTGGAGGACGGCAAAGAGGAAGGGCCACGTAAGGGTGTCAAAAGCTTTTTCCATGTCGAGGATTATACAAGCCGCATGGGGATACAAGTCCTTGACCTGATCTTGGAAGTGGAATAACCGACGAATGTTTTGGGATGTGTTTCTGCCGGGGACAAACCCGCATTGGTCCGGGTGGATCAAGGGCGTAGAATTTGTTCGTATCGATTTGCCAGGAGTTTCCCCAAGATTTTGCAGTCCACAGAGAGGAGTGTTATGGGGCGATAAGATGATAATTGTTGGGGGTCTCGGAGCGGCATAAGGAACGTCACTATGACCGATTCCCGTAAGGAGCTGGGGAGTTCACCACGCTCCAGGGCCTCCGCGTACCTCTCTGTCAGCCGAGGGATCAATAGGGTAGAAAATGTGCTGTAGTACTCGAGAGGTAGACCGTCCAGTCCTGGTGCCTTATTGCGAGCTAACGCGCAAATCGCGCCCGATATGTCAGTCGCTGTTATTTCTGCATCTAGTGTGGTCTTGTTCGCGTCTGTGATGCGCGGGCGGGGCAGCGGGTCTAGGAAGAGGCTTATTGTCTCCCGTCGGAGATGCGAAGGGAGACAATACGGTGTAGTGGTTTCGGAAAGCAGTAAGGATGTCTATTTGGGAAGGCACCAGGTCCCCGGTGGGAGTTATTATCTCAGTGATGGGTTTGGTGTCTGTGTCCTGCGCTGCTAACCACGCCAGAAGTGTGCCCGTCTTGTCCTGATCTTTGTGCATGCGAGTGGCGTAGGCCCTAAAATTGTATTTTGTGCAGGTCCGCTAGAACAGGGGAGTATTGTGTTTTAGCCTCCGCCACTTGGGCTACTGTAGCAGCGTCGGCGTCTTCTGTTTCGTGAGTGTCGCCCGCTTGCGCTCAGTGTCGATAAGTGTGCGTTCCAGTGTGCGGCGTACCCCCCTATTTGTTTAATGCATTCCCCTCGGGCCACTATTTTAAAAGCGTCCCATTCGACTAATCTAGAGGAAGCGGATCCTGCATTGTGAGTGAAGAATTCCTGAATGCTTTGTGCATGGTCATGTCGGAATACCTAGTCCGTCAGACATTCCCTGGGGAGGCGCCATGTCGGAACCGGGGGGGTGGGGAGGTCTCCATTGTACGCGCAATATGTGAGCATCGTGGTCAGAGAGCACACTGCCTTGATAAATCGTGTGTTGGACTTAAGGGATCAGTGACGGGGTGCATAAGAATCTATCCAATCGGATACGTAGGTTGTGGGGAATGGAGTGAAATGAGTAAAGTCGTGTGTGAGGATGATGCGCTCTCCATGCGTCCTCCAGCACCCATTGAGCAACCCAGCGGCAGAAGCGTTCCGTCTGTTTAAGGGCGGGAGAGTGTGCGGGGGTGGATGTGATCTGTCAAGAGTACTGTCGAGCAAGCAGTTATAGTCACCCCCAGAATCCACGGGATGGATGTAAATTGGGCCAGAACGCTAGTGAGGGAATCCCAGAACCTGTCTTGTTCGATATTCGGCGCGTATATGCTGCCCAGCAGGATAGGTTGGCCATCGAACACCCCCTTCAACATGGCGTATCTGTCCTCTTTGTCGACCACTGTGAGAAGTTGGCCTGGTATATAATGCTCACTAGTTCTAGTGATCACTTTGTACCATGCCAAGCAACCCTTATGATGATGGTTGTAATTCAACCTTGTAGACCAGTTATCCTAGTGGTAACGTGGACAAAGCAGTCTTAGGCTAAACTCTGAAAGGCATGTGAAGCCAGCTGTTATACCATACACAACCCCCTTGAATACCAAATGAAAGGGACACCACACAGATATATATTGAAAATATATATTGATTTATTAACTATAAAATCCCCTGGACTCTTTATGAGCACAGAAGCACAAGCGTTAAATCACAAGACAGTTTAAAATACACAAAAGTTGCACAATATGGATGAGCCCTAGGGGCCACCTAAACCATATACTAAATAAGTGGTATAAGGGATACCAGGAGGAAAGTGAAGAGGCCTAGGGCCTTGGGAATCGCTGGAGCTATTCGAGACTGGAGTTAACTAAGTCGGGAAAGGCCCACGGGACTCGGGTGCAGTGTTCAAAGTGCACGCACTTCTCAATACAAAGTCTATGGTGCGTAAAAAGCACAAAGTTAGAAAGTTAGGAACCTTCCGAGTGACCTACGGAGCTGAAACTTAAAACACAGGCCCTTGGGATGTGTACCAGTGCAGGAGCACCGGCGGAGCTGAGTTACCTCACCCACAGGAAGCGGGTGCACAGGGTCGAAGATGTGTCGGGTTTCGTCACGCTGGTCGATGGTGCTTGGAGCAGAAGATGCTGCAGGCGGCTCGATGAGAAGAGTTCCGGTGGATCCAAGGGTGGATCTGTAGATGTGAAGACCTGAAAGCAGAGGGGACAGTGTTCAAAGTCACTAGCCAGTGACTGCCGTGGAACCAGAGTGGAACCAGGTGATGTCGGGTGCAAACAGGCGTTGTCGGGTAGCTTCTTTCTGCAGCCACGTGGATACCCGGGGTCGAGGACGTCCAGGAGTCGGTCACGAGCTGTCCCACGTAGGCTTCTCGCTGTTGGCGGTGTCGGCGACCTGATCGGAGCAAACAGGCCTTGGCAAATGCAAGCCACGCAGAAGTTGAAAGATGCTGTTCACTCGGACCAGCAAGGTCAGAGCGGGTGCTCCTTTTCACAGGAGCTTGGGTAGGTCTGGAGCAACCAGACCTGCTGTTTAAATCTTCGGGTTCGTCGCCAAGATGGCCGCTGGCCGCGTGGCTAGTGGCCGGGATGGCGCGTCGAGTGGCACAATGCAAAAGGGCCCCACGCAGATCGTGGAGATGCTGGAGGGCTGATCTTCGGTGCAAGGGCTGCTCGGTGGTGGGGGTTCTCAATCCCCAAAGCACAACGTCGAGGATGCCTCAGAAGCTGCGCAGTCAGCTTTTCGGGTGTCTTTCAAGAGGTCCGGTCCCACGTCACTCGGTGCCTCCACGGGTCCCTTCTTCGCAGGGACTGTGGATCGGGCTCTGAGAGGTCTGGGAGTCTGGTTCTTGTCGGGCTCTGGGCTCGGTCTCCGGCGGGAGGCGGCGGCAAAGCAGACGTCGAGTTGCTGGTTGGTGCCTGTGTTCACAGGGTGGTCACTCCTTGGCCACAAGGGAGATTCTTCTTCAGTCTTCTGTGCAGCAGAATGTCGAAGTCCAGTCTTCTTCTTAGTTTTAAGTTGATTTCGGGATGATCTGCTGTGCAATGGCACTGCTCCCCCTCTTATTCCAATCTAGGGGGTGGATCACCTACTAGGTCCCTCCTCTGGGAGGAACCAGGAAGGGGGGCGGTTACACCCCCTTTCCTTTGTCCAGCTCCGCGCCAGGACTGGGGCTGGAAGGCCCCAGAACCGGTTTGGGCTGGCCTATGCACGGGGACACCTTGTGTGCCCCGGGCATGTCTGATTCTATTCAGCCCTGTCCTACCCAATACACAAAATCCTGTCTGGGGTGGTGCTCGCACCTCCCAAGGCAGGAAACCCTTTGTCCAGGCCACCATCTGCCGAGTTTCGGTCAGCAGCAGGAGGCCAGACTTGTGTCTGTGGTGGCAGCTTCCATTTTGTGAAGCTGAGGCTCTGTTTAACTTTAACCGGGGTTAAGGCTACACACATGTCGTGTCCCTCTAGAAGGGTGGAATGCTATCCCCGTCGCCAGAATTGGCGAGGGGATAGTATTCCAATTCGTATGACACCTTACTCGACATGTTTTGATAAAGCCAAACCAAAGATAGCATTTAACCGCGAGGATTATAATGCACTTAAGAGTATATGGTATGGCAATATCCCGGAACAGCTTAGGGAGTGGTTCCCGACAGCTGCAGACAGGCTCAGCTCATGCTAGAGCTCCATCTCACATATTTCCAAGCACTCTGCCTCCAGGATTGATGAGGCCTTCCATAGGAGTGGCTGATAGGAACATATGTGTCCAGTTTAGGGTTAGGCACAGACATACTGTACCTAAGTAAGAGGTGGTTACACCGACTTACCCCAGCTGAGTGATCAGCCAGTTGTGTCAAATGTGGAGGCCAGGCCAGGGGTGGCACAATACGTGCTGCAGCCCCGGGTAGGCCTTGGATACACCTATGCCCTGGGCACCTAGGGTGCACTTATACAGGGGCTCATAAGGTGAACCAGTTCCAATTCGTAATGCACCTAGAGTGCATTGGCAGTAATTTAGAGAGAGAACAGCAGGCTGTGGGTCTGATTAGCAGGCCCACAGCCACATTAAGTCAGAAACCAGTGAAGCAAAAAGCAAAAATTTGGGGTGACCATAGGATAGCAGACCCTACTCTCCTACATAACCCCCCCCCAAACGCAGGGACATTAGACTAACCTTGACCAGTTGTGTCTTCATGTTCTAAGTGGAAGTACCTGGAGAGACCATCTGCGTTGCCATGGTCAGTCCCGGGGCGGTGCTCCACTGTAAAGTCCATCCCCTGTAGGGAAATGGACCACCTGAGTAGTTTGGGGTTTTCACCCTTCATCTGATTAAGCCATAGGAGGGGCTTATGGTCGGTCTGAATCTTGAAGTGAGTACCAAATAAGTATGGCCTCAACTTCTTCAGGGCCCACACCACAGCAAAGGCCTCCCTCTCTATAGCTGACCAACGTTTCTCTCTGGGGGTCAGCCTTCTGCTAATGAAAGCAATGGGCTGGTCCTGGCCATCTACATTAAGCTGTGAAAGCACTGCTCCCACTCCCAACTCAGAAGCATCTGTTTGGACAATGAACTCTCTTGAGTAGTCAGGACTCTTCAGGATAGGTGCAGAGCACATGGCCTTCTTCAGGTCATCAAATGCCTTTTGACAGATTTCTGTCCACTGAACCTTTTTGGGCATCTTCTTGGATGTCAGATCATTAAGAGGAGTCACAATGGACCCATAGTTCTTAACAAACTTCCTGTAGTACCCAGTCAGGCCCAAGAAAGCTCTGACCTGAGTCTGGGTAGTTGGAGGGGACCAGTCCTTGATGGTCTGGATCTTACTCTCCAGTGGTTGAACTTGGCCTCCACCTACAAGGTGGCCCAGGTATACAACCTTGCTCTGCCCTATCTGGCACTTGGTTGCCTTGATAGTGAGGCCTGCCTTCTGCAGAGCCTCAAGCACTTCCTTCAGGTGGATCAGGTGATCCTCCCAGGTGGAGCTAAAGACAGCAATATCGTCCAGATAAGCTGCACAAAAGTCATCCAACCCAGTGAGGACTTGGTTCACCAACCTTTGGAAGGTGGCAGGTGCATTTTTCAAACCAAAGGGCATCACCAAAAACTGATAATGCCCACTAGGGGTAGAAAATGCTGTTTTGGCTTTAGACTCCTCAGCTAACCTGATTTGCCAGTAGCCAGCTGTCAAGTCAAATGTGCTCAAATATTTGGCAGAAGCCAACTTGTCAATGAGCTCATCTGCCCTTGGAATAGGGTGTGCATCTGTCCTGGTGACAGCATTGAGTCCTCTGTAATCCACACAGAACCTCATCTCTCTCTTGCCATCTTTGGTGTGAGGTTTGGGGACCAGAACCACTGGGCTAGCCCAGGGGCTCTCTGAAGGCTCAATGACACCTAATTCCAGCATCTTTTGCACCTCAGTCTTTATACAGTCCCTGACGTGGTCAGGTTGCCTGTAAATTTTGCTCTTTACAGGAAGACTGTCACCAGTGTCCACCACATGTGTACACCAGTTAGTCTGACTGGGTGTCAATGAGAACATATGCCCGTATGCCTGTAGAACTTGTCTGCAGTCATGTTGCTGATGTTCAGTGAGGCTGCCACCTAAGGCCACACCTTCAACTGAGCCATCCTCAGGGTTCTGAGTGAGCAGGTCTGGGAGAGGGTCACTCTCTTCCTCCTGTCCCTCATCTGTAGCCATGAGCAAGCCCATGTCTGCCCTGCTGACATATGCCTTCAATCTGTTCACATGGAGCACCCTGTGGGGGCTCCTGGGAGTTCCTAGGTCCACCAAGTAGGTAACCTCTCCCTTCTTTTCCAGAATTGTATGGGGTCCAGACCATTTGTCTTGGAGTGCTGCTGGGGCCACTGGCTCCAACACCCATACCTTCTGTCCAGGCTGAAATTCAACAAGGACAGCCTTTTGGTCATGCCAAGCTTTTTGTAATTCTTGGCTAGCCTCAAGGTTTTTAGATGCCTTTTCCATGTACTCTGCCATCCTGGAGCGGAGACCAAGTACATAGTCCACTATGTCCTGTTTAGGCTTTTTGAGAGGTAACTCCCATCCTTCCTTTACAAGACACAGGGGTCCTCTTACAGGGTGCCCAAACAACAATTCAAAGGGGCTGAAGCCAACCCCCTTTTGAGGGACCTCTCTGTAAGCGAACAAAAGGCAGGGCAGAAGGATGTCCCATCTTCGCCTGAGCTTTTCAGGTAATCCTTTAATCATGCCCTTTAGGGTCTTGTTAAATCTCTCAACAAGCCCATTGCATTGTGGGTGATAAGGAGTGGTGAACTTGTAGTTTACACCACATTCCTTCCACATAGCTGTCAAATATCCAGACATGAAGTTGGTACCTCTATCTGATATTACCTCCTTAGGAAACCCCACTCTGGAGAAAACTCCAAGTAGGGCCCTGGCCACAACAGGAGCTGTTGTGGTCCTAAGGGGAATTGCCTCTGGGTACCTGGTGGCATGATCCACTACCACCAGTATGAATCTGTGCCCAGATGCTGTAGGGGGATCCATTGGACCAACAATATCAATCCCCACTCTCTCAAAGGGAACCCCCACCACAGGTAGTGGTATCAGGGGGGCCTTTGTTGTTCCACCTGCTTTACCACTGGCTTGGCAGGTTTCACAGGAGCGACAAAACTCCTTGGTGTCTTCAGACATGTGAGGCCAGTGAAAGTGAGGGACAAGCCTGTCCCAAGTCTTGTTCTGGCCTAGGTGTCCTGCTAAAGGAATATCATGGGCCAAGGTGAGTAGGAAGCCCCTAAATTGCAGAGGTATAACCAACCTCCTGGTAGCACCAGGCTTGGGGTCTCTAGCCTCTGAATAAAGGAGTCCATCGTCCCAATATACTTTATGGGCACCTTGAGCATTCCCAGCAGCCTCAGCAGCAGCCTGCTGTCTGAGGGGTTCAAGAGAAGGACAGGTTAACTGAGCCTGCCCCAAGTCTGCCCTAGAAGGTCCCCCTGTCCCCAGAAACTCAACCTGATCAGGTTCAAGTTCTTCAGGGACAGTTCCTTCAGGGGTCTCAAGATCAGTTTCCTGTGAAGTCTGATCCTCACTTGTAGGCAGTTGGGAAGACACAGCCTTAACCCTCCTGTTCTTCTTCTTGGGAGGTACTTGGTCCATTGTTCCAGGATCCAAGACCTGAGGTTCAGAGAGGCACTTTTTGGCCTGTGACCTGGTCACAGCAAGGACATGTGATGATATCCCTAACATCTCTGCATGAGTCCTGTACTCAACTTCTGACCATAGAGAGTTCTCCAGGTCATTGCCCAACAAACATTCTACTGGGAGATCAGCACTAACCACAACTTTCTTTAGGCCAGTTACCCCTCCCCAGGAAAAGTTAACAAGTGCCACACTATGTGTAGTAGTGACATTGCTGGCATTGGTCACCAGGTAATCATCGCCTGGCATGTATTGTCCAGGGTCCACAAAGTTAGGTGTCACCATAGTGACACTGGCACATGTGTCCCTGTAAGCTTGAGCCACTTTGTTGTTAATCAAAGGCGTCTGTCTGTATTTGCCCAGATTACTGGGACTTATGTCAGGGACCAAATCCAGGTCCCCTTCACAAACCAAAACAGCCTGTGTAAGAGTTCTGACTAGGTCAGAATCTCCTCCAGTTCCCAAAGTGATTCCCACTAAACCCTTGGCTTGAGGACCAGCACTGCTAACTGTACTAGTGGGTGCAGGTGCCTTAGGGGCTGCAGTGCTGGGGGCTCCACCCTTTTTACACTCACTTGTCCAGTGAGAGGTGTTCTTACAAGTTTTACACCAGGGTTTCTTCTGACCTTCTTTCTTCTTCTTCTTGGAAGTTTGGGACCCACCCTCTGTTTCAGTTTGGGGCCCTGTTGAAGACTTCTGGTCTTTAGCTTTCTGCTCCCCACCCTTCTGGTCTGTTTTCTTCTGGTCACCACCCTGGTTCTGGTTCTGGTTCTTTTGCTTAACTCTGGTTCTTACCCATTTATCTGCCCTCTTTCCCAATTCTTGGGGAGAGGTCAAATCTGAGTCAACCAAATGTTGATGCAACTGCTGGTTCTGACAATTATTTAAAATGTGTTCTCTCATCAGCAAATTGTACAATCCTTCATAGTCTGTAACCTTGCTGCCCAGCAACCATCCCTCCAGAGCCTTAGTGGCACACTCAACAAATTCAGACCAGTCCTGAGTCTGTGTCTTCTGGGTATCTCTGAACATTAACCTGTACTGTTCAGTGGTTAAGCCCAACCCATCAATCAGAGCACTCTTCAGGACCAGGTAGTTTCTAGAATCCCCATCACTAACTGTGAGGAGTCTATCTCGGCCTCTACCTTCAAAGGAGAGCCACAAGATTGCTGCCCACTGCTCCTGAGGGATCTGCTGTACTCTGCAGGCTCTCTCCATTGCAGTAATCCATTTATGGATGTCATCCCCAGCTTTGTAGGGGGGCACAATCTTACTCAGGTTTCTATTATCAAAAGACCTGTCTTTATCCTTGTGGATATTGCTGCCACCAGTGGGTTCTATTACCCCACTCTCTCTAGGCTGTCTTGCTCTAGCAAGTTTCTCCTTAGCCAGGGCAACCTCTAATTCTTGCCTCTGGATCCTAAGCTCAGCCTCTCTCATCTTGGCCTCATGTTCCCTTCTCTGAGGGCTAGTCATCTCCTTTCTGGAGTGACCATGAGAGCCTCTAGAGACATGGGAGGTATTGGATTCACCTGAGTGATGCCTCCTCCTCCTATGGCTCTGGTTAAGTCCACCTGAGGGTCTGAATGGGTTGTTACCTGATTCATTCCCAAGTTGACTTAAGTTAGCCTGGTTCAGTCTACTGACCAGCACCTGACTATCTCTGTCATCATCTGACTCACTGCTTTCCACCTCCTCCTCCTCTTCTTCTTCCTCTTCCTCTACATCTACTTGAGGAGCTCCAGTGGTGGAGGCTTCCTCATCTACTAGGATGATAGGGGCAGGGGTGTCTACAGTGTCATCCTCTGAAGGATGGCCTCCTTCAGCATCCCCTGTGGGGTTTGCCTTAGAGGGCTTTAGAGTCTCAGACTGGTCTAAGAGCTCTCTTAGGTGGTCTGTAGTAGGGGAAGGCCCTGTCTTCAGACCCCTTAAGACACAAAGCTGTCTTAATTCCTTAAAGGAAAAAATAGCAAATTTGGATGGTGCCCTTGGAGGGTCACTCTCAACAGGAGTAAGTCCACTGGACCCCTCTGCTCCAGACATTGCTCTAGTGTGGGTGGATGTGTTGCAATCTACCTACACTGGTGTTTACCTACTAAACCTATCTAGTAGTTGCAGCTAGGGTGTGCTACTCCCTTTGCTCTACAACAACTAAGTTCAGTAGAACTTAAGTATACTAGTCTTGTTTTATATGTACCTAGCAGGTACCTGTGTGATCTTTCAGATGATAATCTCAAAGATTGTAATGGTAAAACAACAGCAAGCTCAGATCCCAATCCGCTGCTCACCAATGTGAGAAGTTGGCCTGGTATATAATGCTCACTAGTTCTAGTGATCACTTTGTACCATGCCAAGCAACCCTTATGATGATGGTTGTAATTCAACCTTGTAGACCAGTTATCCTAGTGGTAACGTGGACAAAGCAGTCTTAGGCTAAACTCTGAAAGGCATGTGAAGCCAGCTGTTATACCATACACAACCCCCTTGAATACCAAATGAAAGGGACACCACACAGATATATATTGAAAATATATATTGATTTATTAACTATAAAATCCCCTGGACTCTTTATGAGCACAGAAGCACAAGCGTTAAATCACAAGACAGTTTAAAATACACAAAAGTTGCACAATATGGATGAGCCCTAGGGGCCACCTAAACCATATACTAAATAAGTGGTATAAGGGATACCAGGAGGAAAGTGAAGAGGCCTAGGGCCTTGGGAATCGCTGGAGCTATTCGAGACTGGAGTTAACTAAGTCGGGAAAGGCCCACGGGACTCGGGTGCAGTGTTCAAAGTGCACGCACTTCTCAATACAAAGTCTATGGTGCGTAAAAAGCACAAAGTTAGAAAGTTAGGAACCTTCCGAGTGACCTACGGAGCTGAAACTTAAAACACAGGCCCTTGGGATGTGTACCAGTGCAGGAGCACCGGCGGAGCTGAGTTACCTCACCCACAGGAAGCGGGTGCACAGGGTCGAAGATGTGTCGGGTTTCGTCACGCTGGTCGATGGTGCTTGGAGCAGGAGATGCTGCAGGCGGCTCGATGAGAAGAGTTCCGGTGGATCCAAGGGTGGATCTGTAGATGTGAAGACCTGAAAGCAGAGGGGACAGTGTTCAAAGTCACTAGCCAGTGACTGCCGTGGAACCAGAGTGGAACCAGGTGATGTCGGGTGCAAACAGGCGTTGTCGGGTAGCTTCTTTCTGCAGCCACGTGGATACCCGGGGTCGAGGACGTCCAGGAGTCGGTCACGAGCTGTCCCACGTAGGCTTCTCGCTGTTGGCGGTGTCGGCGACCTGATCGGAGCAAACAGGCCTTGGCAAATGCAAGCCACGCAGAAGTTGAAAGATGCTGTTCACTCGGACCAGCAAGGTCAGAGCGGGTGCTCCTTTTCACAGGAGCTTGGGTAGGTCTGGAGCAACCAGACCTGCTGTTTAAATCTTCGGGTTCGTTGCCAAGATGGCCGCTGGCCGCGTGGCTAGTGGCCGGGATGGCGCGTCGAGTGGCACAATGCAAAAGGGCCCCACGCAGATCGTGGAGATGCTGGAGGGCTGATCTTCGGTGCAAGGGCTGCTCGGTGGTGGGGGTTCTCAATCCCCAAAGCACAACGTCGAGGATGCCTCAGAAGCTGCGCAGTCAGCTTTTCGGGTGTCTTTCAAGAGGTCCGGTCCCACGTCACTCGGTGCCTCCACGGGTCCCTTCTTCGCAGGGACTGTGGATCGGGCTCTGAGAGGTCTGGGAGTCTGGTTCTTGTCGGGCTCTGGGCTCGGTCTCCGGCGGGAGGCGGCGGCAAAGCAGACGTCGAGTTGCTGGTTGGTGCCTGTGTTCACAGGGTGGTCACTCCTTGGCCACAAGGGAGATTCTTCTTCAGTCTTCTGTGCAGCAGAATGTCGAAGTCCAGTCTTCTTCTTAGTTTTAAGTTGATTTCGGGATGATCTGCTGTGCAATGGCACTGCTCCCCCTCTTATTCCAATCTAGGGGGTGGATCACCTACTAGGTCCCTCCTCTGGGAGGAACCAGGAAGGGGGGCGGTTACACCCCCTTTCCTTTGTCCAGCTCCGCGCCAGGACTGGGGCTGGAAGGCCCCAGAACCGGTTTGGGCTGGCCTATGCACGGGGACACCTTGTGTGCCCCGGGCATGTCTGATTCTATTCAGCCCTGTCCTACCCAATACACAAAATCCTGTCTGGGGTGGTGCTCGCACCTCCCAAGGCAGGAAACCCTTTGTCCAGGCCACCATCTGCCGAGTTTCGGTCAGCAGCAGGAGGCCAGACTTGTGTCTGTGGTGGCAGCTTCCATTTTGTGAAGCTGAGGCTCTGTTTAACTTTAACCGGGGTTAAGGCTACACACATGTCGTGTCCCTCTAGAAGGGTGGAATGCTATCCCCGTCGCCAGAATTGGCGAGGGGATAGTATTCCAATTCGTATGACACCTTACTCGACATGTTTTGATAAAGCCAAACCAAAGATAGCATTTAACCGCGAGGATTATAATGCACTTAAGAGTATATGGTATGGCAATATCCCGGAACAGCTTAGGGAGTGGTTCCCGACAGCTGCAGACAGGCTCAGCTCATGCTAGAGCACCATCTCACATATTTCCAAGCACTCTGCCTCCAGGATTGATGAGGCCTTCCATAGGAGTGGCTGATAGGAACATATGTGTCCAGTTTAGGGTTAGGCACAGACATACTGTACCTAAGTAAGAGGTGGTTACACCGACTTACCCCAGCTGAGTGATCAGCCAGTTGTGTCAAATGTGGAGGCCAGGCCAGGGGTGGCACAATACGTGCTGCAGCCCCGGGTAGGCCTTGGATACACCTATGCCCTGGGCACCTAGGGTGCACTTATACAGGGGCTCATAAGGTGAACCAGTTCCAATTCGTAATGCACCTAGAGTGCATTGGCAGTAATTTAGAGAGAGAACAGCAGGCTGTGGGTCTGATTAGCAGGCCCACAGCCACATTAAGTCAGAAACCAGTGAAGCAAAAAGCAAAAATTTGGGGTGACCATAGGATAGCAGACCCTACTCTCCTACAACCACTCTACGTGTTTCCAGGAATGGAGTGCCCGGGCGGATCCAAATTAATGCCCCCCGTACGTAGGCCGAATAAGACGTGGCGCATATGGTGCCACGCCACCGGGTTTGTAGCTTGTCAATTTCTGGTGCTGTGATATGCGTCTCCTGTAGGAGTGCAATGTGTGTTTGTTGGCGTTTAATATAGGCATATGTGGCGTATCTCTTGCACGGCGTGTGGAGGCCCCTTGTGTTCAGGGTTAAGATGCTAACGTCTGCACTTGACATTGGGAAGTCTTAGAATCACAGCTTGTGCCCCGTAGTGTGACGCTGAGTGGCGAAGGCCGATGTGTCGAGGAGGTCTAGACATGTGGTCTCCGCATATGTCTGATATCTCCGTCCACCAAGGAGGGTTGCAGGGCTGAAGGATTGCAAGTATCTGCGTCCCGCTCACCTTCTGGACCTGCTCACAACCAGGCTGCAGGCGATGTGGTCGGCAGGCAAAGGAGCGTCCCGCTCGTCGGCGCATCTTGGGGTCAGGCTGTGGTAGGTGCGATGGGCAGTTTCGGGGGAGCCGTCACGAGGGGGGGTCCCCCGGTCCTCTTGGCCGCCGGATCTGTCTCCAGTGTTGTGGGCAGGGTAACTCCGAAGGCTACTCCAGTGCCAGACGTGTCAGGAGAGTTCCGGCATTATGGCGCCGTTTCCGACCTCCCGGTGTAGTGTTAGATCAAGATATGGGGCGCCGAGGCAAGCGTGCAGCTGTGCTCCGCTCCGCTTGAAATCGTGGATAGTAGCCGGACTTCCCGCCGGATCCGGTGAGTAGTGCTGGTAATGGACTTGGTCAGGGTCGGGTGGCCGCCATGTTGGTTTCAGGCCTGGGGTCTTCTTACGCCAGTATCTCCGCTGAATGCGCCACTCACGGGACTGCAGCAACCTCCTCAGGTGCAGCTGCCGTTCCAATGGCAGAAACAGTGGTTTACTGCTCAAGTCGACGAGATGGAGTAGATTGCATTGTCACCCGGTAGCGGAGCCTCAGCAGAGCGCGTCCGCCATTGTGGCTTGCTTAGCCACGCCCCAGCCACCATTTTCTTGATTCCCTGACTTCTAGGTTGCTGCTTACTAAACTATTATGCATAGATGGTGCTCTTTTATAGGTTACTTCTAACCTCTTTGGCATACTCTCACCAATCACTGGGTAGCTTTTAGCGATTGACCAGTTGCGTTGCATTATTTGTTGGATTTCTCGATGTTGGGCATTGTAAGTTAAAATTAATCTAGCCTCTGGAGGTGATTGATCCTGTTCCATTTGACTTTCATTCCTAGTTTGTAACAGGAGGGATCTGTCTTTCTTATTAGCTTTAGTGATTGCGGCTTCTACTGTTTTTATGGAATAGCCCCTTTCAAGGAATCTCTTTTTGCTTTCCTGTTGAGCTAGATAGAGGTATGTTGTGTTACTGCATATTCTTTTGACTCTGATCATTTCTCCAAAGAGTATACTTTCAATAAGGTGTTGTGTGTGGAAGCTACTGGAATGCAACACAGAGTTGCCTGCTGTTTCTTTTCTATACATTCTGGATTCCAGGGTGGTATTTGCTATATAGATTTCCACATCTAAAAAAAGGATGTTACTTTCACTCATAGTAGCAGTGAATCGTAAATGTATATCATTTGTATTGATAGAAACTATTAAAGTCATGTGCTTCTTCCTTTGTTCCTGCCCAAACAACAAATAAATCCTCAATATACCGAAAATATGTTTTTACATTGCTCATCACATAGTCAATATGTTTTACTCCTAAAACCAGCTTCTCCCACCAGCCCATGAACAAACAGGCGTAACTGGGGGAGAAGCTGGCTCCCATTGCGACTCAGCGTATTTGTTGATAATATGTTTTTTCAAACAAAAATACATTATTATTTAGGCAAAAATGGATCATATTTATCAACATCACGTCATGGGGAGTTAAAACATTCTCATTTAACCTTAGATAAAATTCTAATGCACGCAATCCATCAATGTGATTAATACAAGTGTATAAGGATACTACATCCAGAGTCATCAAGAGATAATTCTCATTCCATTTGAAATTTTTGATTTTTAGAATAAAATCACTCGTATCTCTTATATAGGATGGCAACCTTTTTACATAGTCTTGTAAAAAATAGTCAACGTATATCGAGGTATTTTCAAGCAAGCTGTTCTGGGCTGAGATAATTGGTCTGCCTGGGGGTTTATTTGCACTCTTATGTATCTTAGGGATGAAGTAGATATTTGGTACCTTTGGGTTGTCATTCCTAAAGAACTTATATTTGTCTGTTGTTAGCAACCCCGCACTCTTCCAGGCTACAAGTTTGCCATAATATTCTCCATATACTCCCTTGAGTGCTGAAATGTTGCTGGTACCATAACATGCCCTATCGTTTAGCTGTGACATTGCTCCATCCATGTAGTCTTGTCTTTTCCATAAGACTACATTTCCCCCTTTGTCAGAACCTCGAATTATGATGTTGTCATCTTGTTGTAGTTTGGAAATCAGTTGAAGATATTGTATATTTCTGTTTTTCATCTTGTTTTTTTGATTTTGTATCCTGATATTTCATTTCTTAATATCTTGTACCACATGATCATTGAAAATGTCAATCCCATCTCTAATCATGACTGGAGTGAAAGTTGATTTTTTCTTGAAAGGGGTTTGTTTCCTTGACCCCCTCCCTTCGATTTGCTTCCAGTGTGGGACTAGTACTTTCTATTCCTTCTATTTTATCATGTAATGCAACCAGTGTTTCAATGAGCGCGGATTCAATGCGGTTATCTTTTGTCATCATAATACCTACGTCTATTGTAATGTTTTTGTTGGTTTTGGCAGTTTCTGATAACGCAAAATGTTTCTTTAACTTGAGCTTATGGATACATCTGTATATGTCCATTCTTGTATTGGGGTAATCAAAATTAGATTCAGGACAATATGATGAGCCCAAGGCCAAAATCTGTTTTTCTGCCATATTCAGATTAACATCAGTGAGATTTATCACAGTTCTTTCAATTTCTTCCTCGTTGATTATCTCAGATTCCACCAGCCGTGGCCCCATTTGGCTAGGCCCGGCTTTCCTCTTGACTTTTCTCCTCTGCTGGCGGCGGTGGTTTCTCCTCTTCCTATTTGTTTCTTTTGAGTTTTCGGCCGGAGTGACTGTCTCCGTTCCTCCGCTAAAAAATACAGCTCTTCTGCTGGTGAGGTCTTTGGGCGAATATTGCTAGTGGAAGCCTGCACCAAATCATTTTCTGCCTCACTTTCAATTGCAGAACTCAAATCAGAATAGGATGTCTGTGGTTGTGGATTCTTGGATGTTTTTGTTTTTTGCGTGTTTACCCCTGCAGAATTGTATTTATTTGATTTAATAGCATCATACTTTTTGGAGAAGGTAAAGATTCTTCCTGTTTCATAATCCACCCTCTCTCTGTGGAATTTGAACGCTTTGCGTTCCTTCACTTTATCCTCCTCCTTACACAACTTGGTTGTCATTTCCTCCCGTAGTTTGATCAATTCATCATTTTTGCCTAATGACTCAATTTCTTCATTTAGTTTTTCAATTTTTCTTGTAAAAGCTTTCTGTCGATCTCTGCATATTTAACTAGAATCTCAACCAACCTCCATGAAGATTCTAGATTACAATCCGACCATTCTTTCATCATCTCTGGGTTGGGCTGCTCGTAGCTGGGTGCGGTCAGTATTCTTAAACCTTGTGGTATTCTACCTACATCAAGGTATCTTTGTAGAGATTTATGCTCCCACCATTTACCCTGCTCGGCACGCATGAGCTTTACTAGACTCTTCATTTTATCTTTTAATATTCCACTCGAAGTGACCATATTTGCGCTCTGCAAGTTTGGGCGCCTAATTGCGGTACATTACTGAACATTTCAGAGGCCGCCGCCTCCCTTTCTCTGAGTGTTTCCGCCTACATGGTCAAAATTATTTAATTTCAATGTTGCGGTGTCAAACTTGTCTGGGAATTTACAATCTCTCCCACAAGTACGCCGCTGCACACCATTCATCCCAAGTATGACTTTAAGTCATCTCGGTCTGCCTGCACCTGAACGGGTCCTCCGACTCAACGGACACCAGCTCTGATCCGATCCGGCGGTTCACTGTATGGCCTTTGGGGGGCCGACGGTACGAAATCCTCCCGGATTGGGTTGTGCTTCCGGTACACGACTTGAAGAATCAGCTTTTGTTCCCGTCGCCTCCATTGAATGGGGGTGCGCGCTTGGCTGGTAGAAGCATCTCCAGCCACAAATATCCCAAGGACCTGCCCCCTTCAAAGCCCCTTATATAATACAGAGTGGAGATAGCCACTCAGTAGTTATAGCTAGGATTCCCAGGTATAGGAATTCCTCAGAATTTTGGTCGCTAATAACTTTGCCCCCGTTAGACGAATCTCCATGAAACGTTTCAGACCTATATCTTTTTCTACATTGGCAGGGGATGGAAAGTTTCACAACGATTGGTCAAGGGAGTGCAAAGATAAAAGGAAGGTCCCAAAATGTGGTTTTTTCCACCAATAAATTTTTCGTAGATCGGTTTACCACCATTTGTGAAATGAGTCACTGAGTGCAATGCTGAATGGTCTTTTATCTATGGAAAAGCTATCCATGTAGAAAATGTACTTTTTTTTGCTAACTTCTCGATTAGCGTGACATTTGTTTAAGCAAGGGTAGGTGCATATTTGCTTCTATTGCTCTTTGTTCGGAATACCATTAATTTTTGTAATTATGATCAATCTGTCTAATTGTACCATACATCTTTTGAGTAGAGGCAAAACATGAAACAGACATCGGCAAAACAAATAGATCTGGTCTTTGCATTCCTGAAATTTTATTGCAAACATATGCAACAAACAATAATTATGTAACAGCATTATGACATAGTAAAAATGCTGCTGTGTAATGGTGGTGTGCATATGTTTGTAGAAAACAAGTAAGAATAAAATGACCCACGGCAACAATAATGAATATGAAATAAAAGCAGACGTAAAATCAGAGATTGATCTAATAGGGCTTATATTGAGGTGGACTACTTTCTAAATGGATTTGCAAGAGCAAAAATCTGCCACTCACAGTAAAGAAAACAGATGGCTGAAATTTAGCTTGCTCACTGTTCCATGCTGTAGGTTATGGTGGACAGGAGCAGAATATGGTTGAAGTTGACTGACCGAAAGCCCCTCTGTGTGTACATGCATATATGTTTATACATTTTTTTGTTGAATCATGGGGCAGGAAAAACAGCCCTGCAGTCTGCCATTTAATGTTGAATACCTCATTCTATATGGAAGATTTCTGTCATTGCAACACTGCTGAGCACTTTTACCCTGACTTTATAATTAACCACTGTTGCAAAATTGAATGTATGCACTGGTTAGACAAAGTAAATGTTATTTCTAATCTTCCCCGGGCCTGAAGATGTTGGTATACAATTGCATTGGCATCAGTGCAATCTATATAATAATTTACCAAATGGAAGTTATGTAATTTAGAAATGTTGGTGCAAATAGCAAAACTAGTTGCCCACGCTAAAACTGAATGGGAGGAGAACCAATGGGAAGAGCTAACTAACTGCCTCGCAATAAGAGACCACTGAATGTTCTGGAGAGTAGTTAACGGGGGGTCGGGGAATCTCCCCTCGGCAATTGAGCCTAACATTGCAGCAGGGGTGTGGCAGGCACACTTCCAATCTCTCTATAGTTCTGAGGTGGGAGAAACTATGAATGACATCGGTATTGGAATGGCCGACTACGATGGGGATCTGATAACAGTGGGGGAGGTTAAGGCAGCAATAGCAGGACTGACATCGGGAAAGGCGCCAGGATTGGACGGCCTACCCGGGGACCTGTTCAAACAGGAGCCCGACGTTTGGGCCCCCTACCTTGCCGTTCTGTTTAATGGAGTCCTGAGCGGCATGGAAATCCCGAGTACTTGGCTGGGGGCAGAGGTGGTCCCCATATTCAAAAAGGGCTCGCCCCTGCTCCCAGCCAATTACAGACCAATGAGTTTAATTGATGTCCCACAGAAGCTGTTTGGTAGGATACTGCTGAACCGGCTCCAGGACTGGGCAGAGGAGACGGGTGCCCTTAGTCCGTACCAGGCGGGCTTCAGAAAGGGAGTCTCTACTGTGGACCAGGTCTTTCGATTGAATATTATTTACTGGAGGGCAGCGATATTCGAAGGCGGCAGCTTATACACAATATTTGTGGATCTGAGGGCCGCCTTCGATCTGGTGCCCAGAAGGAAACTTTGGAGTGTTCTGGCCGAGATGGGCGTCCCCCCGGACATCCTGATAATCTTACAGAGATTGCACCACAACAACTATGCTCGAGTTAGGTGCGGGAAACTTGGGGAATTGACGGACAGATTCCCCGTTGACAGGGGGGTTAGACAGGGTTGTGTATTGGCACCGACCCTGTTCTGCCTCTTTGTCAATGGGGTAATCGCCCACCTAAATGGCACTGAATACACTGACGCCCCAAGGTTGAACGGCAGCAGGGTGCCTGCAATCATGTTTGCAGATGACACCCTGCTGTTGCCCAAAACCCCTATGGGGATACAGAGGATCCTTGATTCATTTGTGGCCTTTTGCACTGACAGGGGCTTAGAAATCAACGCTGCTAAAACTAAGTTCATGGTCCTGAACCCAACACAAAAATTGCGCCAAATCCATTATTGGGATCGTCACGGCTAGAGAGAGTCTACACCTTTGAATATCTTGGTGTTACCCTGAACGAAACTATGTCCTGGGGACCACATCAGACTAGGGCCAATCTCAAACTAGTACAGACCACTGGGGGTATCGCTCGGATGATGAAAAGCTCCACATACCGTCCGCTGGGGACGCTCATCCAGATCTACAAGGCACAGGCCAGGGGTGCTATCATGTATGGGGCGGAACTGTGGGGCCACACATCCTCCCGCAGTCTGTCTTTAACCAAGAACAATTTTATCAGACAGATAGTTGCACTACCGCCTAGCACCCCGCTACTTCCCCTGAGGATGGATCTGGGACTGAGACCAATAGCTGACGAACTAGGTCTCAGACCCATAGTCTTCTGGCGAAGGCTTTGGAGTAGCGAAGAACGTTTTACTTACAGGGCGGAACTGAGGGAGCTCCTAACCCATCCTAAAGCGTTACAGATCCCCTGGTTGAAATATATACACAAATCCTGTGTGAGTTTGGGGTTCCCTGACCTTTGGTCCGAGCCTGCCAATGCCTCACTAAATATCTCACGGAGAGCTTTGGTCAATGTCTACCACAAACAGAAACTAGCCATGGCCTTGGATTGTCAGGGTGAGGGGTCACTAACATCTGTATTTGTGCAAAGCAAGGACTCATACAGGCTGGAGAGGGTCTTGGACCCTATGTCCCCCGCGCTGGCCAGGAAGCTATTTCTCCAATGGAGATATGGCACATTGCCTCTGCGATCTTTTAATAGTTCCTGGTCAACACCGCCATCCACCAAGCAGTGCCCGGCATGCTATGGTGCTGAGGAAAGCGACTTACATGTGGTCCTGTTTTGCCCAATATACAAGGCAGCTAGGAAATATTGTCTCCTCCCACTTATCAGACACCTTGGTTGTAGGGAGTATCTCCCGATGTACAGAATCTTAAAAACTGATGTCTCAAGTCCACTTGTGTTTGCACTATCAAAATTTCTTACCAATGTCTGGCACACTCGCACCCGTATTCTGAAGTCGCATGCTCCCACCTAAATTTAAGTTTTATAAATTTTAAATATAACTTTAGTAGTATCTAAATCCTAGATGGGAATGATTTTATATCATACTAATAAGTATTTTTTTTATGCTTGATTTTACAATGGTTGTAATATGTTTTTACTGTATATCTTTGATGGTCATATGGCCGAAATAAAGATTGATAAATAAATAAAATAGCACCATTGCAAACTATGTAGTCCAGAAATGCAGTTAATGTAATCTGGAATTGATGATTTAAAATTGCACCAGAGCAATCTATGTAACCCGGAAATGCTGCTTCACAATTACAAGTATCTCTGTAACATGGAAATGTGGGGCGTACTTGCAACGGTGCAGGCAGCTTTTATGCGCAATGCATTTGCGTCTGCCATGGCAATCCTAATGTCAATTTTAAAAGCAAATCACAACTCAACTGTCTACACAAAAATGCACAGTAATAACTTCCCATCTCAATAAAGTTGACAAAAATACTATTCCTAAACTGGTTTTATAATTTCCAAAGCAGTGTGTACTTTTTCTAAGAATGTGACTGTTTAGAGTTCTCGGCATATAACATTAAAATTAAATACCGCTAAGGTTATGCTAAAACTTGACATTTTAGAATGCACAAAGAATGCGCTTTTAAAATCCCTTCCAATATAATTTGACTGATTACATAGAAAGTCTCTGACCTTCATTACTGTAATTGCCCACCAGGGACCAGGAACATGTATCCCAGATGTTATTTTACTTTAAGGGGCATTAATGAAATCCTATCTTTTCGTATGATTTCTTTCATATATTTTGATAGGCCTGGAATTAAAATGTGACATTCTGACATTAATAACAGAAGTATTCATTTTAATTGTTGTCGATTAGAAAGTGCCAAGGAAATTGTCCCTTCACTTTGCAGTGAATCTGTACTTGGAAAGTTGAAATTTGCATAGGTGTGATCTGTTCTACCTTTCATAATACATGTTTTAGTATAGAGGCGAGGGTTTTAAGATGCTCATAGGTCTCAGATGTGCAACCCTGGCACCATTTATCAACTGGTATCTATGGAAACCTTCTGGTCACCGACTGCAGAAGATGCTTGGAATATTAACTTCCTATTGCCAGTTATTGGCTTTAGCAGGAGTTCAACAATACTCCTGGGGTTGCTGGAGGTACCAATGATGCTATGCGGCATAAACCTAAACTTAGTGTTTTTTAATAAATGACTTTGCAGATGGTATAACAGAAGCACAAGACCTTGCATGTAAATTAAAGAATACCCCAGAGGCTGTCAGAATCGCTTCAGGAATGCCAGCAATGGCAGTTGGACTGCACTAGTGTTTCAACTGTACCTTGTATGTCAGAATATTGAGTACAAAAATATCATCCAACAAAAGTATTGCAGCTACAGTACTGACTACCACAATATCATGAAAGCAAGTAAGTACATTTAGGTAGGTACAGATATAATGTCATGGTACGTAGATGTGGAGTTAAGAATAGTAAATCTATACTTCACCTTCCGACACAAATATATATACAAAACAAATAAATCAAAGGTTAAAGTTCTGGTTGTCATTGTATACCACATTAACATATGTTTGAAAAAAACACAGAAATGCACCAAAATTCACAGTTGAAGTGCAGTTACGGTTATAAATAAAAACTGAAAAAGCCACTGAAATGTATGGAGAGAATCAGAATCCATAGCTCACACAACAGCCATGCAATCCCTAACTCGCATACCAATTGTAATGCTGATACCCTTTTAACTTAGTGACAATGTTGATAGGCCATTGACACTGGTACAAACAGGGTCCTCTACACTAAATCAAAGAGATCCCATGGAAACAGATTGAATATGATGCCCAGCTCGTAAATCTATCTTGTGTTTTTGGTCGTTTCTTTTTATATTTACAAACATTTTGAGTCACTTTTATTGTAATCCATTTTGTGTGAGAACAGGCAACACCAACGCCTTGTTTAACATTTTACCAAAACTGGTTGAAACTTGGTTAAAAATTCCATCTTATGAATCTGATCTTAGCACCTTATTTATGACTGTAGTCTGGCATTGCCTTGAGCAATTCGCTATGCTCTGCAAATACTGATGGATTTCTAAATGAACTCCTAGTGTGTCATTGTTCTTTAATAATTGTATAGACCCAGGTTACAATTGGGTAAGTCTTATATTATTTATATACATTTACTATTTGGTGTCCAGGCGCTTAGCAAACAATTTAATTCCAATTGGATATCCAAGGTAGTCCTGTTGTACAACTCTTTTATGGTAAACAGATTTTTATTGTAATGTGTCACACCACATTTCACTTACATATTAGAGTATAGTACATTCTACATCAAGGGGTTATGCTGCCTCACACAGCAGTAACAATTACCCAGAATGAAGCCCACACCCCCTAAAACAGTGCTCTGGATGAGGTGGACCACGCCCCTCCAGCCGAGGCAGAGGGCCAGTACTGGTCTCATTACTGCCATTGAAATAAGGTCACCAGGCCAACGAGGACAACAAAGACATCTCCCCTCCTTCCCCCGAATCCTGCAGTGCCTTTCTCCAAGCCAACTGTACTGCCCGGACCAGCCGAATGATGCAGTAATCTACACAACCCTTCGGGTTCCCCATCTCAGTCACCGCTTATCATCAATCAGAAAGCCACAGCATGTGCCAGCCTTGCAGCGACAAAGTGCCCCAAGGCCAATGGGCTGCCCCGGTCCCAAGTCACCACCCGGTTGGCAAATAACCTGACTGTGCCTCCCACACTTTCAATGCCTCAGTTAATGCCTCCCAAGCCTGCACACATTTCATAGGTCTCCTGCCCTGGTGCACTTCCCTGAGCAATGAACACCCTCCCAGTCCACCTAGCAAAGTAGATCTGCCCTCTATCTTTCAACTACGGGTCCAGCAGTGTCCTTCCACTGCATCATTATCTGAGGCTTCGCAAGCACAAGGGAAAAGTCAAAAAACCTGCAGGTCACTCTATGCTTGGCAGGCCAGGGAAAATCTTACTAAACACAGCCTCCAAATACTCCCATGATCACAGCGAGTATCTGCAGCACCTTGGACCAGTAAGGGGCCAGGTTGACACAGCCCCTCAAGCATGTGAAGTAGACCCTCCCATCCTCTATGTGGCATTTGGCACACTCATGGGCAGTAATTTGGAGATAGACAGCAAGTTTCTGGGGAATACAGAAAGCCAGATGCAGGATGTCATACTGAATAAGCTTGAAGCAAGCATAGCAGGACACCCTAGGAGCAACCTCCCACATTTTATTCCAGTCTCTGTATATCTAGGGCAACCCCAAGGCTGTCTCTCATTTCTCTCAGTGTTGAGTAAGGGGTAACACCATGCCTGCCCGCAGTACCCAAAAAAACTCTTAGACCAGTCTCTGAATGTTAGCAGTATAGCAAAGGAAATTGGCAACCACGTTGCATATGAGACTCAGCATTCTGCCTCCCCCACAACCTCCGCACTACCGCTATCAGAGTACCAAGCAGCAGAAACTGCCCCATGGGAGGTCAAACTCAATCTGCAAGTCGTCAAAGGAGCACAGATCTTTATATAAAGCGCACCCACCGTGTCCAGGCCCGCCGCCATCCAATCCTGCCGACAACCACGCACAAGCAAGGCCTGAGGCGGCAACCCCAGTAAATACGGAGCACGCGTACATGTCTGGCAGAGCACCCTCATCCAGCAGTTCCGGAGCACAGCCAGTTCCTGTCAGCCCGCAGCTGGTACCCTTTTAGGGTCAAGCAAGAGGAAAGACAGTAAGGCCCGGTGAGGGGCATCGGGCAACTCAGTGCCGCAGCATTCTCCAGCCCTCAAAAGCACCCCATGCACCAGGGCAGCTGGACCGCCAGGTAATAGTCTTCAAAGTCAGGGGCATTCATCCCCCCATCCGCGGATGCACACTGCAGCTTAGCCAATGCCTCCCACCTCCGTCTCTTGCCCCATATAAAATCAGTCAGAATTGTGTCCAAGTCTCGAAACGAAGCCCGAGGCACAATCACCGGGAGCACAGCTAAAAACTACAGAAGGCGTGACAAAGCTCCCATTTTAGCTATCACTATCCAGCCGGCCACCGAAATCAGAAGCGCCTTCCAAAATCCCGCAGTAGCCCGGAACACTGCCACTGTTGCGTGCTTATCTAGGTTCCTGATCGATACTGTGACCTTATGCCCCTATTCGGCTATAAACCCATTTATTCCCTATATTGCATTACCGTTCAAGTGCGATTTTCTGAAAAGTCATCTCTGGCCTCACACGAACAGAGCCACATTCCAGCATGACTCTCTGCTACTTCCTTTGCGACCAATTAGTGCAATGACAGAGCAGCAGTCACTATCTGATATTCCTAGATAACACTCCGAGTTCTTCAACAAGATAAAAACTTAGCAAACTTGGAAATCCCCGCTTGCTATGTTTTGATTAGTAATGGAACTCTAATGAGCAACTGATAACTATCACTTCCTAGTGACATCTTTAATTGACGTCTTATGTCCAGCAAACTTGCGTCAAACCCGGCACCTGTCAGGTATAAATATTACCAACGTTGCCTTAAGCAATGCGAGCGAGAACCTGTTGCTGATGCCAGCTGCCTGCAAGACCCCGTGTTGGTAAAAACTAGCACTCTGTCGCTGCAGCCTGCTATCCTGTGGTGGTGAAGCTGCTGATTACCATTATCGCCGCTACAGCGCGAACTATGGTGCAGTACGCTTAAGGAGCTGAAACAGCCGTCCTCTGCGAAGACATCCAGCCCAGCTGCCCGCGGACGCTGTCCCCCGCCTCCTTCCTCGACGCGCTGAGAGAAGCCGCTGCCTTTCTCGTGCAGAGAAATCCAGTCCCGGCGCTTCCGGTTTACCCTCGCGGGTGACTGGGATATCGAGAGAGACCCCTGAAGGAGATACCAATCCTCCATCATTCTATTCAGAGGTATGGTGTTGACTAAACCCTTAGACGAGAATTCTTGAAACAAACCTTGGCAAAACCAACTTAACTTAAGCTACTTACTTACTCCCCTTTTCATGTGTTAGGCTTAGGTCAGGCACACTGGGGTAGGCTTAGTTAGAAGCACCAGTTGAGTATGTTAGCCTAATGTATATATGACTGTATATATGTTTTATTACTTTTAACCATTGTATGGCTAAGAAACCATATCAATGCTTTTACAGTTCTATTTCGCAATACTTATCTTACTGTACGTACTTTTTATAATAACAGTTATTGCAATTGTGGCAATACATTTCTCTTGTACGAGAAGAAAGACTGTTCAATAAATGTTAACCTTTATTGATACACGCCCGTCTCTCTATTCTCTACATACCGTGAAAGTAAACTGCACTAGACTGACTGAGTGAAATCTATGTCTATTGTTTCACACGACCCTAGAGATCGACTCTTGATCTGAGGAGCAAAGTTGTCATGTTGCACGGTTGTTGGAAAACTGAATCCCTTCTTGTCTGTGCCAAGGAAGCTGATCACTTCCTATGCAGAGAAGAAAGTTTCCAGTGACCTCTGAGCTAGTTGGTAACACAACCCAATTAAGTTTAGCATAGTCAGTGGAGGCCTGGAATATAAGCAGTTCCACGTCGATACTACTGTTTATGTTATTCCAATGCGCAGGGCCTAGTGGGAAACTAGGAACTACACTACATGGCGCCCAACGTTTGGTAAGGCGATAAACTAACGCAAGACTTGTAGAGTAACTCAGTCGTGCATATTTCACAGACCCCTTTCTCCCGTAAATACTCCAATAGACGTCTGGAGTGGGTGAAAGGTTAAAATCCGCCCGACCTTAGTAGGAAGAGATTCCTATGTAAAGCTCCGGTTTATTCAACATTGAAGGATACAGTGTTCCAAAATATTGTGCACCTAATCTTTGTCTCCTTGGAGACCTACTCTGCAAACCTGCATTTTTAAAATGTCAGTAGAGAACAACGGAACCTCTGGGGCCGCAGTAGACGCGACTCAGCAAGGTCCCGAACAAGCAGACCCGGATGCTATTATCATCCCGGTTCACTTAAGAAAATCTATAACTTTAAAACTTATAGAAAACGGACTGACACCTCAGGGTGGTACAGTAATTTTCGTGATAGAGGCTCACGAGTATCGGCAGACAGAGGTATTCTATTCATGGATAAACTTTCCAGCGGCAAACGCTGCAACACAAGAATTTCACTATTACAAAATAGAGGAACCTCCGGGAGAGTACGCTCCTTTCGAGGAGATTGAAATCCCACTTAAATTTCAAGAGCACCTGCTCTGGTTTAATGGCGCCCTAAAACACAATAATCACATAACTAGGCTCGGTCCTCTAGGGAGACCAGGAGCCACGTGGCCGGTTCTAGCCAGCTACACACCACATCCTGACATTACAAGAATGTCAAGAGAAGAGCTGTTAGCACAGCTAAACACACTAATTAAAATACATAGGCAATTAGTCCAATATGTAATGCGGATTGCTACAATCCAGCCAGCTGTTAATACACCACAGCTGACCCCTCATCAGGGGAACACAAATAAAATTACACCACAGAACATACAGTCATGTCTTGGTAAAACACCCGTAAAACGGGAACAAATTCCTTTCTGGTTAGCCCAGAAAATCACTCAAATAGAGGCAGTATTTCCTGATACTACCCCTATTGAGAAACACAGAATCTTGACCATCTGCCTTCCTATGGGAATCGCACCACACGTGGAGGACTGTGACACTTGGGGTACAGTCTTTGCTTCCATTTACACAAAAACACACGGTGTTCCGTCTATGGCGGTAATACCAGAAGTGCTAAAACAGATTCAAAATTAATTCGGTCCAGAGCCCGCTTTAAATCTGGGTATGAAATTACTGAAAGATTTCAAGCAGGTAACGGCTATATTATTAGCCAACATAAAGGGAGAAGCAGCATCTGTGGCGATTCGCCAGAAGTTGAGGGAAGCAGATATAAAAGATCCTGTTGAGCTTGCAAAAATCATAGAAAAGTGCTATGAAGAATTAGGTAGAGACAGCTTGGGTGGAAAACCAGTTAAGCCCCAACTGCTCGAAAATCCTGAAAAATTATTTATTAAAAATAATTTAAACACTCCTAAAAAGAGCTGGGATGGAAATAAACAATCCACTCCCAAGGAAAAAGTTTTCCAGTCCAGAGGAAGGTCTCCTCGACGGAGGGAAAGAACTCCGACTCGAGAACGCCAGTCTCCCCAGAGGGAGCCCTCTGAGAAAAGATATAACCTTAGAAATAGGGATAATCTAAAAAAACCTGATAGATATCAAAGTATTGATACACGTCCCTCTCGATCTCTTCCACAGAATTCGGAAAGAAGAGGACGGTCAGACCCAGGAGAGCACACCAAGTCCAAAGACAAGGAACCTGCTCAAAATAAGAAATCTCAATTTCCTAAAAAGAAGGTAGCCAGTATTAGAGTAATCAACCATGCCGAGGATACTGAGGACACAGTTGAAAAACGGGGAGTGGGCATTGACAATGTTGGACAGTGCAGCAGAAATCAGTATAGCGCGCAAGAACTTGATGAGTCATCTGGAGACAGTGGACACGAATGAATACATTCAGGTTGAAACTGCCGACACCAGACTTAGCGAGCCCCATAAAATATACGAAATAACATTGCGTATAGAGGGTCCATTCTGACCAGGGTCCTGCTTTCAGCTCTCGAGCCTATAAGGAGGCCATGGATAGCATGGGAATTGGGTTGTGGTATTCTTGTCAGTCATACCCCGGAAGGGAATAGTGTGATAGAAAGAAAAAACCGGGACATAAAGCAATCTATAACAGCGAAGGTATTAGGTTCAGGCGCTGGGTGGGTCAAACATTTAATAAGTGTCCAGACTAGTCTTAACAACATGCCAAGAAATTCTCTAAAAGGTTTCAGCCCATACGAACTATTGTTCGGGATTAGAATGAACGTTCAGGACCTCGATAGTCAGATGTCAGTGGTACAAGAAGAAACAAAGCACTTTGATGTAAAAGATCGTTTGGCTGTTTTACAGGAACTGAATGAAACAAGAAAATCATTAAGCAACATAAAGTTAAAGCAACAGCCAAGTACCACTGACGAGGCACCACCCGCAACAGCCCCAGCAAGGCCTGTCTGGATTCCAAAGATTGGGGATCTAGTCAGAGAAAAGATCGCGGTTAAGAAGGAATTTGGGCCTTCTTACAGAAAAGCAGTACCTGTCTTAGCAGTCACCGGAACAAGATCAGTTGTGCTACCGCCCCTTGCTGGTAAAAAGGAGAACAGAGTTGTGTCCATCGATCTGGTAAAACCACAAGCATGTGGCCTATAATCAACAGTAGGCCCAGTGGACTCCCAAGAAACAACAGAATACCCAAACTTGCAACAATCCAAGAGGTTCAAACTGAAAGACTAATCACATTCGATCAGCCTGCAGTGCACAATGAAGGACTATGCAATAATGCCATGGAACTCGTGCCTCTTGAAACACAGATTGAAACAGTTCGTCAAGAAACAACACCAGTCTACAATGATGTGGCATCAGAATGTGCTACCGAGAGACAGATTGAAAGAACAATCCCATCAATTGACAGAACTGCCTCTGGTTATTTCATCAACTTCGACAACTTCTCTGAAAATCAAAACGACCCCGAAGTGATGCCAGAAACAAGAAAGTATTCTAAAGAAAATACAACAGGACTACTTCAACAAATCAAAGAATTATATCTGGATTCACCGTTGATTGAGCATTGGATTATCTCAGGGGTATTCATACTCCTACTATGCCTAATTTTAGTTTTAATTTTAGGAAAGTTCATTACAATACAATGGACACAGCAAGTCAGAACATCAACCTAGTCCTGAAACCACACAGATCATCCCACGTGAAGAAAATAGAACTGTCAACAGTAAATGTCACAGCAATTCCAATACCTGGTGGGGTAGTATGGGAGAAAACAGACTATGAGATATATGGTCCGGTCGAAATCCTGAAGTATCCTCATCAACTGAAGGTTTCCTTAAGTGACTTTGTGACTCCTAGTACATTCTCTGATGATTGGGACTTTAACAGTATTAATGACATGATGTCTGATTTAGTAATGTCAGCTAGATTCACAGATCATGATTATTTACAAGGTTCATCTAGTTATGAGCAGTTATTCTGTTACACCCACTATGGGGATCATTACTTGCATAAATCTGCACAGCCTAGAAATGTTTTTATGTATAATCAATGGGAACATTGTTCTACACCACCTAAAAGCAGTTTTAGAGCATTTTTTGAGAAATTCAAATATTTTTCAGGGTTTAACACCAGTGATGCAGAAACGTTTTATTATAAACTGTTGGATAAAACAGGAATGAAAACAATGCTGACAAATTCTAAATTGATATATTCAGAAGCATTTTATGACAAAATGATGACATTTGGTTTTGATTATTGGAAAAATAATATTGAAACGAAAACAATTTGGGGTACAAAAGATTGGCAGGTGCAAGGCATAGAAGCACTATTTAGAACCTGCATGATACCAGAACAAATGTTATTTTTAAATGACACAGTACACCAAACATCTTGTCTTGGCCTAGCTAAGAACAAAGAACTTAAAACACTGTCTATACCGAAGCCAATACCTGAGAATACAACCACAGATATTGAGTTAGACGTGTCACAAATTTTACATTTCAACAGAACAAATCCTGATTGGAAAAAGTGGTTAATCTGGCCTACAGACACAAATAGCTGTCAAGATAGGTTCCTGAATAAAACACAGGGGTTAAAAATGACCAGATTAGATACTCCCAGAGACAACATCCAGGGATTATAACAACATACAGTGTAGGGAAACTCTGCCTAGAATGGCTAGCTACATCCACACTGGCTGAAATTAAGCAACACTTGTCTTTGTTAAAAGATGGTGCTGATTTGCGCGATTTCATTCTTGGACCACGCAAACAGCGTCAAAAGCGTTTCATAGCGACCAGCATCTATGCTGCTTACAACGAGGCTTGGAAAGTAAAGCAAATTGAAACTGCTGAAAAAATACGAGAAATTGATCGTATTAATTTGGAGAAATCACTTTCTGTGGTAGACAATGGGTTAATGACTCTGTCTTCCAGAATATATTCGTTGGACAATATTGTATCCTCTGCCTTTGATGTGATAGACAGAGATTTGCTAATGTTACAACATGGCCAGTCTCAATTACGCTCTATTATAGAATTAGGCTGGACGCTGCAAAATCTTCGTTCAGGCTATGTGCCTTGGCGTTTAATCAACACAACGTCATTATTTTCCAGTTTTAACCTTACTGATAAACAGATCAGTTTGGCACAGAAAGGAGCAGACTATACAATCCTGAGCATCGAAAGACTCGAGAGATTACCATTGACAATGTCAGAGAGTCCTGTCATTGAATGGATAATACACGGAATTATCACAATTCCGATAACAACTTTCCGCTTTAGAAAGTGCCTTGAATACATACCTGCTGGCCAGTATGAACAATTGGGTAAAGGATATGTAAAATCCATATGGAAATTACCATACACTCATTCTTGCTATAGTGACAGCGACAAAAATGTATTTCTTAGTGGTGAGAACTGTAAACATTCACTAAGCGGTATACTTTTGTGTCAGGGTATTAATTTACACGGAGCATGTGATGGAAATTCAAACAACCTTTCATGCCACCAGCTAGTCACACCTGCAACTCAGATAGAGCCCTTCTTTATGCAACTCGCGAACGGGAGTTACATTCTTAGAACGGATCACAGGTGCTGTGGCTCGCGCCAGGGACAAGTTATCTAGTACAAGTTACATCCATGGTCAAATGCTGTATGCAAGCATTGTTCCCGAGCGGGCCTCCAGACATAGTGACTCCCCTCTGGCCTCGTCTGAATCTCTATTCTATACAAATTGATACATTAAGCAAAGTGAAATCTGTGCTTTTACAGACAACAGTGCCTATAACGTCATCTAAAGAGACGTATGATCTTCTAGTCGCAAGGACGGCTACTGAAGTCCATGACCTTTTATCAACAAATTGCCCCGTGCATTTCGTAGAAATGTGCAGCCAACTCCTTAACATGTCTAGTGCTACAAGCATCCCAGGCATATTTAAGACAGTCTTTACGGGACTGCTAACACCCTTCCAGGCAATTTTGGGAATCTTTCCTAATTTTGTGCACTCCATCTTTGGCGGCATACCACTATTTTTGGGACTCATCGCAGGGATTCTATTTTTGACCATCCTGCTACGTTATGGCAAGCCTCGGCTCAGACATAGCTCCCATGGGAATGGAAGAGACAATCCTAGCAATGCGCTACAGGGACAGGATAACTAACGTCCTCGGATTGGCCAGGCTGAGAGGTCTAAACATGACCTGGTTCCTTTCATTCAGACCGATATGGCAAAATTGCATTTTACCTGTGCTACGGTGTATGCTTTGCGGCGATGAATGCGTGTTGGACATCTGTCTTTCACTTCCATCAGCAGTACCAATGGACGTCGATACTTTGCTCAGTCCAATAACGGCTCACGCATTGTGTTGTCCCCAGCGGCTACCAATCCTGATGACGGCATTCGTGGAGACTCCTGTACTACAGCCAAGTGGTAACAGTGGAGCGAGTGACAAAAGCAACATCATCCAGGTACAACGTGCTGTGAGCATTGCTGGTCCTGCCTTCGATGACAGCAATCATTCTCACACCTGCCAAGTTACAGCGCTATCTAATTTGGTTGAACTATCACCTGATTTTGTAGACCAATTCTTTGCGAGCCTGTCTGATACGATGTTCTCACCCATAGAGAAACAATAACTTTTAGAAGCTTTCCGACACACAGCGTTCCCATGAACTCTGAATTCGGCCTTCAGTTTTGATCAACAAAAACTGCCAGGAGCTTTGGAAATCTATTTTCTTTGAATTGGACAATTTTTTCTAATATTGACCTTTTTTTTTTTTGGCACGAACAATTCTTTGCTTAACGTAAAAACTATTCTTAGAGAACAGAAGCTTCACACTTCTATTTCTAATCACATCTAGAGACATAACAACATAACACCAGCCTCTAGCACACATGTTATTACAATGCATTTTTATGTGATGATTTATCTCGCTTTTCTTCTGTCAGAGATACTTCATGTGTAATTCTTTATGCATAATCGTTCATTGATTTCATATGCAACACCTTTTGAATGATTACTATGCTTTAAAAAACGTACAGTACCTAAATTCCATGTATTACAAGTACGCCTATTTCGAATGCATTTATGTATTTTGGGGTGGGCAATGTTACACATGCATCTAATTGCTTAGTTTTAGTAATTTTGATGGACATTACCCGTGGAGTGGGTGTTGCGTGCTTATCTAGGTTCCTGATCGATACTGTGACCTTATGCCCCTATTCGGCTATAAACCCATTTATTCCCTATATTGGCATAACCGTTCAAGTGCGATTTTCTGAAAAGTCATCTCTGGCCTCACACGAACAGAGCCACATTCCAGCATGACTCTCTGCTACTTCCTTTGCGACCAATTAGTGCAATGACAGAGCAGCAGTCACTATCTGATATTCCTAGATAACACTCCGAGTTCTTCAACAAGATAAAAACTTAGCAAACTTGGAAATCCCCGCTTGCTATGTTTTGATTAGTAATGGAACTCTAATGAGCAACTGATAACTATCACTTCCTAGTGACATCTTTAATTGACGTCTTATGTCCAGCAAACCTGCGTCAAACCCGGCACCTGTCAGGTATAAATATTACCAACGTTGCCTTAAGCAATGCGAGCGAGAACCTGTTGCTGATGCCAGCTGCCTGCAAGACCCCGTGTTGGTAAAAACTAGCACTCTGTCGCTGCAGCCTGCTATCCTGTGGTGGTGAAGCTGCTGATTACCATTATCGCCGCTACAGCGCGAACTATGGTGCAGTACGCTTAAGGAGCTGAAACAGCCGTCCTCTGCGAAGACATCCAGCCCAGCTGCCCGCGGACGCTGTCCCCCGCCTCCTTCCTCGACGCGCTGAGAGAAGCCGCTGCCTTTCTCGTGCAGAGAAATCCAGTCCCGGCGCTTCCGGTTTACCCTCGCGGGTGACTGGGATATCGAGAGAGACCCCTGAAGGAGATACCAATCCTCCATCATTCTATTCAGAGGTATGGTGTTGACTAAACCCTTAGACGAGAATTCTTGAAACAAACCTTGGCAAAACCAACTTAACTTAAGCTACTTACTTACTCCCCTTTTCACGTGTTAGGCTTAGGTCAGGCACACTGGGGTAGGCTTAGTTAGAAGCACCAGTTGAGTATGTTAGCCTAATGTATATATGACTGTATATATGTTTTATTACTTTTAACCATTGTATGGCTAAGAAACCATATCAATGCTTTTACAGTTCTATTTCGCAATACTTATCTTACTGTACGTACTTTTTATAATAACAGTTATTGCAATTGTGGCAATACATTTCTCTTGTACGAGAAGAAAGACTGTTCAATAAATGTTAACCTTTATTGATACACGCCCGTCTCTCTATTCTCTACATACCGTGAAAGTAAACTGCACTAGACTGACTGAGTGAAATCTATGTCTATTGTTTCACACGACCCTAGAGATCGACTCTTGATCTGAGGAGTAAAGTTGTCATGTTGCACGGTTGTTGGAAAACTGAATCCCTTCTTGTCTGTGCCAAGGAAGCTGATCACTTCCTATGCAGAGAAGAAAGTTTCCAGTGACCTCTGAGCTAGTTGGTAACACAACCCAATTAAGTTTAGCATAGTCAGTGGAGGCCTGGAATATAAGCAGTTCCACGTCGATACTACTGTTTATGTTATTCCAATGCGCAGGGCCTAGTGGGAAACTAGGAACTACACTACACCACCACCATCCCTACATTTCCCTCAAGAATCTTGGGGTTGTGCGATACACAACAGCATCCAGATACTGCATTGCCCCCTGCTCCCAGGGCATGTCACAAATATCCGATGGCGCAGCCAGGTCACCCCAGGTTGGGAATAAGCTGGTCTTGATCCAACTGACAATTTAGGTTTGAGGCTGACACCGCTTTCTCAAGTTCTGTGTGCATATCTCCCAGAAACAGAACCATATAGTTGGCATACAAAAAAATATAATGCAGGATCCCACAAGACGGAACTCCAGTATAAAGCATGCAAGCACTTGCCCTGCTGAAGATCCGCCCTCTTAGATCTTAGTCACTCCTGCTCTCGGAGGGACTGTTCATGTCCAGCAACATCAGCCAGCAGTACGCGTGGCACTACAGCCAACCCCGATATGCACCCACCCCAGATGATGACCTTAAAGTCCTCCCATTCACTAAGCACATAAGATGATGACCCTTAAATCTCGGCAAAATAAAGTTGAATCCATCCCTGATGGTCTCCCGGAATGTAGAGTCCCCAAAACTGCCTGTCAGAAGACGCCAACTTGGGACACAAGTACTCACGTCACCTCACAGCAGGGTCAGGAGAAGGGGGTTATGCTCAAAGTTAGTTCTAGCCAGGTACTCTACAGTTAGGATTGCGCCCAGCATATCCGGTGAGCACAGAAAGGTATCAAGGCAACCATGCAATGGGCTGTCACAGGTGGCCCTTTTAGTGTGTGTTATCAGGTGGTGTAAGGTGAGTATTGATGGCAATTGGCCCATTATGTGTTCAGGTACTTGGGGTAATATATTTTTGAGTATTTGTGTTGTGGGTTCTAGAGAACTAGTGATTGCTTCTCTTATGTTTTCTAAAACTTCTCTCTCTTCTATATCTGTTACATTTGGATGGTGACTATGTTCTTTAACATTAATAACTACAGTTTCTTTAAGAGTTGCCTACCCTTAACATGAATTAGAATAATACTTTGTACATTTTCAATGAATATATTCAGTTGAAGTATTTTCTAGGCTGTAGGTATATCCCATGTAACAAAATAATAGTTTTCCCTTGTATGAAATTATAAATTGTGTGCCGTCTGTCAATATTTCTTTAATTACTGTAACAATATTAATTAAACAAAATAGACTTTTACTATATGTATTTTATTTATATACAGTTAAATATACATTTCCTATTTCTTGTCTAAACATACTTGCATGATCTTTAGAGACGTTTTTCGTGTTGCAGTCTTTCATTTCAGAAAGCTTCTTCGTGTAACAGGTCTTTTTTGGGGGGGGGGAGAAAAAGCAGTTTTATTTGTTGCATGTGGAATAATCTTAGTGCCTGACAATGCTTAGGTGATTAGCAAGTTTTGGAGTAGCTCCTACATGAAGTTTAAAGTTGTTATTGACATATTCCTACTTTGTTTTGTGGTGTTAGATGTGTAGTTTTTGTTGGTGTGTAGTAGAAAGTTGGATAATCTGTTAAAAAAGCATAACGTTAAACAGTGTGTTAGATATTGTTCCTTAAGCTATATTTTTGCAAGTTACAATTATTTTACATTTTATTTTAAATATAATTAATACTTACTTGGAGACGTAGTAGTATCATTGTATGTATTGTAGTCTTTTTGTTGGCAGAGAAAATCCGGCAGAGTTTCCTCCTCTTCAAATGTCTGATATTTTGTGAGATATTTTTGCCTTCAATTTGTTTGGCTTTTATATTGTTTGTTTAATTGGTTAGGCTATTTTATTCGTTAAGGTTGTATAGTCTTTAATATTATTGGTTGCTTTAGGCTTACATAATTCTTTTGGGCAGGTAGATCCTTATATGGAAAAGGCTAACTAATGTTGTAATTTGTATAAGTTTATTTATTTAATAGTATATTTGTTTGTGTTGCAGACCGAATTGATATTGTTAATAATATACATGTTTATTGTGTTTAAATGTTTTTTTAAAATATTTGTAATACATATTTTAGAAGTGTTTTACGTTCATATTGTTTATGGTTATGTTTTTGGTGATTTAAAGTAGTAGTATTTATTTATATATTTTAGTTATACTTTTAGGATACATTAATGGTTTCTTTGTTTAAATAATGAGCTTGTAGTAATTTTTTATTAGATTTGTTATTAACAATTTTTATGTAGTCAATGTTATTGTTTTCAAAATTTTTGACATAGTATGTGTATTTATAAGTCATGATATTTTTGCTACCAATATTTTTGTTTTTAATATGTATATCTGATATAAATTACTTTTATAGTTATGTATAGGGAGTCTGTATTTTTTTATAACAATATTACATTTTCGATAATTATGTGAATCAATATTTGTTGTCTGGCTATTATGTCACTGATCCCATAATAACATAATAATTCGTATGACATACCTAAACTTGCTGAAATCAGTTACCTGTTAGGAGAGTTTAGTTTACTATGGCAGGAAATACACAATGTGTCATACTAACCTTTGTGACTTTAATAACGTTCTAATTTTTCGCTCCCCCTGGGTAAGAAATGTATTTGAACGTAAGACAAGAAGGAAACTGTCAAGTGCCTGTTTAAAATGCGTGCAAAGGTTATGTAAAACATGCTCTATAAGTTTCATGCAATAGGTGCAAAGGTTGATAGCATAGAGTATTGTCTATTATTTCACTTGATGGAAACATTTTATATTCCAATGTTCCAACACAAAATATTGTTATGTGTGGGTCTCCAATATAGGTGAGTCCTCAGTAAGAGGTTATGCTCCCACCCAGCAGGGCTGGCACTGAAACTGGTCTACAGTCTGTAGATGTTTTGAGTCAATGGGCTACATAAGCGTTCACCTAGGACTGAAGGCATTAAACTGCTCAAAGAGCTGGTCATTTTATAAAAAATAAAGAGGCCTATGTTCTGTTCTTCTCATGGTAATTAATTGCATATCCTCATGTATACAGAGGTAGCCAATTTCACCAAAACATGCTTTGGAGGTAAATGTTACTTGGCACATAGAGATGGAAATAGAAAAACTGTTGCTGTCCCAAATAGAGTGATATTCAGTTAACCCCTTGAATGCTCATGACGAGCTGAGCGCATAGAGCTCACATGCACATGAGGCACGGCGCTCCTGTGCTCATGACGAGCTCAGCTCGTCATGAGCTGTGGAACGCTCGCATGCAGGGATAATTCCCCTGCTGTGCTGAGCGTTCCACGGGAACGGGTGTGGCCGTGACGAGCTGAGCTCGTCATGAGCACAGGAGCGCCGTGCCTAATGAGCATGTGCAATAAACAAAAGTGGGGTGCCAGTGCTGATGTGGATGGTTTAAATAAACAATTAACCAAACAGAACTTGAAAAATCATTCAAGAACAGGAATTACTACTTAATAGTTTTTTTATTTTCTCATTTTTTGAAAAAAAGAACTTATATTTTTATAACATCATCGAGAGAGCACATTCAAAAAAGGACACACAGAAATAGGAACACTGACTACTAATCATCAAACATTCATTGTTGCAGACATATCACAGGCATTCAAAAGAGCATTCAAACCACTTGGGACAGGGGGTACAAAAACATATAATACAATTTTTTAAAAATATGTACAGTCTATACTACAAAAAGAAACAAGAAGCCACAATCTGCGACTACAATTTTACAATAGTAACAAGGGGAACATTTTTGTAATGTACATTCCTATACAATAAATTCAATGTTCAAAAGAAATTTTTCAAAGAGATAGTTCCAGGTAATGTACGAGCGGCAGGAAGGAATTAATTTAATGATCCTATCGCTCTCGCAGACACTGTGTGGCAAGAGCCTACGCGTTTCGAATCCCTCTGATTTTCTTGGGATTCTCTTCAGGGCCTCGTGTAGTATCACTGAGTGGAAACACCAGACTTCAAGAGAACATCGGAGTGGACGATGGAAGCTGTAGTCAGTATCTCGTGTACAGAAAATGCTGGTTATAATCTTTGAAGTGAGAAACCCAAAACGAGCGATGGATGGGAGCAGGCAGCAGCGGTGAGAATATCTGCCAAACAAAGGGGGTCGTCGGAATCAGAAGTCTGAGGGAGACGGTGCATTCATTCGCAACTGTAATCTAAATCAGTATTAATCTGAAGCTCGAAATTGTGCTCGTCAACACGGAAATTGAAATGAATTATGATCGCTTTAGACTAATAATAAACGGCATGGGCAGGGTGGATACATCTTTTGAGTACCGTCCTGTATGTTGACGAAGATCTTTGCTTAACTGGAGCGGTCAGTTAAATAACAACGCCATGTCGTTGGTTCAAGGTTTGGAACGTCCGTCAGTCCGCTCGCGTACTCGTCGGCACTATCCCTGGGCGCATGCGTATAGCCTATGTTCTGTTCTTCTCATGGTAATTAATTGCACATCCTCATGTATACAGAGGTAGCCAATTTCACCAAAACATGCTTTGGAGGTAAATGTTACTTGGCACATAGAGAAGGAAATAGAAAAACTGTTGCTGTCCCAAATAGAGTGATATTCAGTTAACCCCTTGAATGCTCATGACGAGCTGAGCGCACAGCGCTCACATGCACATGAGGCACGGCGCTCCTGTGCTCATGACGAGGTCAGTTCGTCATGAGCTGTGGAACGCTCGCATGCGGGGATAATTCCCCTGCTGTGCTGAGCGTTCCACGGGAACGGGTGTGGCCGTGACGAGCTGAGCTCGTCATGAGCACAGGAGCGCCGTGCCTCATGAGCATGTGAGCGCTGTGCGCGCCCCCCCTCCCCTCCAGCACAGGGGGGGAATATCCCCCGCAGCGAAGGGGTTAAAGGGTGACTGCAAATCCATCCTGTTTCCCTTAATCAGACAACATATTAGAGGCTTGCAACCAACTGATCAACATTTGACCAGCTGATTGATGGTCACATCAACAGATTTGTAAGTATTAGTAGTTCTATAATCTTTGTTCTTGTATTAGTAAAGAGGCTTTAAAGTTAACCACTTCCTTTACAAGCACATCAGTGGGACCTACATTATTTTCCTTGCACCAACAAACTGAGAGACCACACATACTGGTCATGTTATTTGTTCTAGCAACGCAACACATCTAGTCAAGAATAGAAATCTCTATCGAAGGTTCTTTAACCTATCAAGTCCACAAAAGGAACGTACTTGTCGAACAACATATCACACCAATAACTCTCTGAATCCCACCGAAGATCCAGGTAGAAGGGCAAGAGAAAAAATAGTCACCCATCAACTCTAACAGAGTGGTCAACCAGGCCTGAGAAAGCTTGTTCCAACTGAACATAATGTTGAATGTGCACTTTCAGACATAAAGGATAATCTTTCAGGTGGTCATAAATGCGAGGAAAATATACCCCAGCAATGCCCATTCAATCCTGACAAAAGGCATCACGAGTGAAAGCCTCCAGATTCAGCTGTTTACAAAAGTACTTTGTAAGCTAAGTAGTAAGAGAATATGCACAAATATCCACCTCAAAATGGCCACATAGAGCTGACATCAACCACCATGTTGGATATTCTGAACGATATTCTGTACTCACCAAAATGCGTAGGCTTGTCCAACATTCCCACATGACCCTTGCTATAATTGTGATTCTCCAGAATTTTAAACTTCCAGAACTTAGTCAGTCCACGCTCCAAGAGCTTTCTTTTGCAGTCTACTTAGATTCCATATGATTGGTTGACTCACATTCTGCATCAACCAAATTATTTAGCAAAATTTAGAAGATACCTGAGGTGTGTGCTCATGTTTCAAGCCTCTGTATTTTTCAGTCATCTAAGTAGCTTCCCCCTAGAATTTTCGAGCAGGGAATTCTTGTCAATATTGCAGAGCCATTTATGAAGATTACATTAATTCAGGCATTACTGAGTTCTGTAGTGTAGCAACCCTGTGAATGAGAAAGTCTGAATGAATGATGGTTAAAGGAATATGCCCCTATAAGATTTCCTATTAGAAAACCAGGCCCTTTAAGAGTTTGAAAAATGTCCCGCTAGACAGTGCTAAATTGATTTTTGAGACTGTGTTGCTTTGACGGTATCAGCAATAAATCTCAACTTTATCCTTAACCACTGTTGCAAAATTGAATTTATGCACTGGCCAGACATAGTAAATGTTATTTTTAATCTTCCCCGGGCCTGAAGATGTTGGTATGCAATTGCATTGGCATCAGTGCAATCTATATAATCTAGAAATGTTGGTACAAAATAGCACCAGTGCCGTCTTGGCGATCTAAAAGTGTTGCTGACCATTTTTCCCAAATGGAAGTTATGTCATTTAGAAATGCACCATTGCAAACTATGTAGTCCAGAAATGCAGTTAATGTAATCTGGAATTGATGATTTAAACTTGCACCAGAGCAATCTATGTAATCCGGAAATACTGCATCACAATTACAAGTATCTCTGTAACATGGAAATGTTGGGGGATAATTGCACTGGTCAAGGCAGCCTTATTGCGCAATGCATTTGCGTCTGCCATGGCAATCTGAATTTTAAAAGCAAATCACAACTCAACTGTCTACACAAAAATGCACAGTGATAACCTCCCATATCAATAAAGTTGACAAAAATACTATTCCGAAACTGGTTTTATAATTTCCAAAGCAGTGTGTACTTTTTCTAAGACTGTGAAGTTTGTAGCTCTCAGCATATAACATTTAATACCGCTAAGGTTATGCTAAAGCAATAACTTGACATTTTAGAATGCACAAAGAATGCGCTTTTAAAATCCCTTCCAATATAATTTGACTGATTACATAGAAAGTCTCTGACCTTCATTACTGTAATTGCCCACCAGGGACCTGGAACGTTTATCGCAGATGTTATTTTCATTTAAGGGGCATTAATGAAATCCTGTCTTTTCGTATGATTTCTTTCATAATAATTGATAGGCCTGGAATTAAAAGGTGACATTCTGACGTTAATAGCAGACGTATTCATTTTAATTGTAGTCGATTAGAAAGTGCCAAGGAAATTGTCCCTTCACTTTGCAGTAACTCTGTACTTGGAAAGTTGAAATTTGCATAGGTGTGATCTGTTCTACCTTTCATAATACATGTTCTAGTATAGAGGCGAGGGTTTTAAGATGCTCCTAGGTCTCAGATGTGCAACCCTGGCACCATTTATCTACTGGTATCTATGGAAACCTTCTGGTCACCGACTGCAGAAGATGCTTGGAATATTAACTTCCTATTGCCAGTTATTGGCTTTAGCAGGAGTTCAACAATACTCCTGGGGTTGCTGGAGGTACCAATGATGCTATGCGGCATAAACCTAAACTTAGTGTTTTTTAATAAATGTCTTTGCAGATGGTATAACAGAAGCACAAGACCTTGCATGTAAATGAAAGAATACCCCAGAGGCTGCCAGAATCGCATCAGGAATGCCAGCAATGGCAGTTGGACTGCACTAGTGTTTCAACTGTACCTTGTATGTCAGAATATTGAGTACAAAAATATTGCAGCTACAGTACTGACTACCACAATATCACGAAAGCAAGTAAGTACGTTTAGGCAAGTACAGATCTATTGTCAATGTACGTAGATGTGGAGTTAAGAATAGTAAATCTATACATAACCTCCCGACACAAATATATATAGAAAGCGAAAAAATCAAAGGTTAAAGTTCTGGTTGTCATTGTATACCACATTAACATATGTTTTTTTTAAAAACACCGAAATTCACCAAAGTTCACAGTTGAAGTGCAGTTACGGTTATAAATTAAAACTGAAAAAGCCACTGAAATGTTGGGAGAGAATCAGAACCCATAGCTCACACAACAGCCATGCAATCCATAACTCGCATACCAATCGCAATGCTGATACCCTTTTAACTTAGTGACAATGTTGATAGGCCATTGACACTGGTACAAACAGGGTCCTCTACACTAAATCAAAGAGATCCCATGGAAACAGACTGAATATGATGCCCAGCTCGTAAATCTATCTTGTGTTTTTGGTCGTTTCTTTTTATATTTACACACATTTTGAGTCACTTTTATTGTTATCCATTTTGTGTGAGCACGGGCAACACCAACGCCTTGTTTATTATTCTATATGTGGGTCAAACATTTTACCAAAACTGGTTGAAACTTGGTAACAAATCCTTTTTATGATTCTGATCATAGCACCTTATTCATGACTGTAGTCTGCCATTGCCTCGAGCAATTCGCTATGCTCTGCAAATACTGATGGATTTCTGAATGAATCCCTAGTGTATCATTGTTCTTTAATAATTGTATAGGCCCAGGTTCCAATTGGGTAACTCCTGTATTATTTATATACATTTACTATTTTGTGTTCAGGCACTTAGCAAACACATTCCAATTGGATAACCAAGATAGTCCTGTTGTACAACTTTTTATGCTAAACAGAATTTTATTGAAAATTTTCACACCACATTTCACATACATATCAGAGTATAGTACATTCTACAATAATGGGGGTTATGCCGCCTTGCACAAAGGCAACAATTACACAGAATGAAGCCCACACTCCCTAACATAGTGCTCTGGATGAGGTGGACCATGCCCATCCAGCTGAGGCAAAGGGCCAGTACTGGTTTCATTACTGCCACTGAAATAAGGTCATCAGGCCAACCAGGACAACACAAACATCTCTCCTCCTCCACCCCCAAATCCTGCCGTGCCACCATCCCCCCTTCTCCCAGCCAACTGTACTGCCCAGACCAGTCGAATGATGCGGCAATCTACACAACCCTTCGGGCTCGACATCGCAGTCACCGCTTATCATCAGAAAGCCACAGCAAGCGCCAGCCTTGCACTGGCCTAAGGCCAATGGGCTACCCTGGTCCCAAGTCACCACCCGGCTGGCAACTAACCTGACTGTGTCTCCCCCACCTTCAATGGCTCAGTAAAGGCCTCCTAAACCTGCACCAATTCCATAGGTATCCTGCCCTGGTGCACTTCCCTGAGAAATGAACCCCTTCCCAGTCTGCCTAGCGAAGCAAATCTGCCCTCCTTCTCTCAACTATGGGTCCAGCCAGCAGTGTCCTTCCACTGCATCATTATCTGCCGCTTGGCAAGCACCAGGAAAAAGTAAATGAACCTGCAGGTCACTCTATGCTTGACAGGCCAGGGACAAATCCTACTAAACACAGCCTCAAAGAGGGGTCCAACGAGCCTCCCATTATCTCAGCCAGTAACTACAGTACCTCGGACCAGTAAGGGGCCAGGTGGACACAGCTCCACAGCATGTGAAGCAGACCCCCATCCCCCACGTGGCATTTGGGACACTCCTGGGCAGTAATTTGGAAATAGACAGCAAGTTTCTGGGGCATACAGAAAGCCAGATGCAGGATGTCATAATGAATAAGCTTGAAGCAAGCATAGCCGGACACCCTGCCACATTTTAGTCCAGTCTCCATCAGTATAGGGCAACCCCAAGTTCGTCTCCCATTTCTATTAGTGTTAAGTAAGGGGTAACACTATGCCCACCAAAAGTGCCCCAAAAAGCTCAGAGATCAGTCTCTGAATGTTAGCAGTATATCAAAGGAAAGTGGCAACCACGTTGCATCTGAGATTTAGCATCCTGCTTCCCCCCACAGCCTCAGCACTACCGATATCAGAGTACCATGCAGCAGAAACCGCTCCAATGGAAGGTCAAACTCCATCTGCAGGTCATCAAAGTAGCTCAGATATTAATCTATGTAAAGCGCACCCACCACCGTTTCCAGGCCCACCGCCATCTAACCCTGCAGGGAACCCCACCCACGCAGGGCCTGAAGCGGCAACCCCAGGAAATGGCAGGGCACCCTCACCCCGCAGTTCCAGAACACAGCCATGGCCTGTCAGCCCGCAGCGGGTACCCTTTTAGGGTCAAGCAAGAGGATCCACAGTAGGGCCCGGTAAAGGGCATCAGGCAACGCAGTACTGTAGCATTCTCCAGCCCTCAAAACCACCCCATACACTACTGCAGCTGGGCTGCCAGGTAATAGGCTTCAAAGTCAGGGGCATTGATCCCCCATCTGCGGATACCCACTGCAGCTTAGCCAATGCCTCCCACCTCCGTCCCCTGCCCCATATAAAATCACTCAGAATTGTGTCGCAGTCCCGAAACATAGCCCGAGGCACAACCACCCGGAGCACATTAAAAAAATAAGGGAGGTGTGACAAAGCTCCCAGTTTAGCTATCACCATCCAGCCTGCCATCGAAATCAGAAGTGCCTTCCAGAATCCCGCACTAGCCCGAACCACTGCCACCACCATCCCTATATTTCCCTCCAGAACCTTGGAGTTGTGCGATACACGGCAGCATCCATATACTGCACTGGCCCCTGCTCCGAGTGCATACCGCATATATTCGATGGTGCAGCCAGGTCCCCCCATGTCGAGAATAAGATAGTCTTGAGCCAACTGACATGCAGGCTTGAGGACTCTTTGAACCCAGTGAGGCGGCGCACCGCTTTCTCAGGTTCTGTGCGCATATCTCCCAGAAACAGACCCATAACAGACCCATATCATTGGCATACAAAAAAATATAATGCGAGACCCCACAGCACAGAACTCCAGTGTAAATCATGCTAGCACGGGCCCTGCTCTCTAGGGACTCCACCGCAATGGTGAAGAGCAGTGGAGTGGGGATAGTGGGCAACCCTGCTGGGTGCCCCTCTCAACCTCACATTGCCCAGAAATGGTCCTCCCTGCCCAGATCCACACCAAGGGAAACACATTAGGCAATAGAGCCCAATCCATAAACCTGTGGCCCAACACGACACACATCATTACGGCTCTAAGAAAGTCCCATTTCAGGTTGCCCAAAGCTTTTTTTGATGTCGACAAAGAAAGCCATCCCTTTCTGGGTGGTCATGGTAATTCCTCAAAACTGCCAATAATCTCCAGATATTGAGTTTTGTGCTACGGCCGGGTATAAATCCTAACTGATCAGTGTGAATCAGGTCTGGCATGAGAGACAGCAGTCACGGAGGTAGGTTAGCAATGAGAATCTTGTAATCGACGTTCTACATTAATAGCGGCCTATACGCCATACAGGAGTAGCCAGTTTCCTATGCTTAAGCAGTGGGATTAGGAGGGGCTCTCTCAAGGAGGGGGGCAAAGCATGAGCCTCCAATGCCTCCTGGTAGAAAGCAGCAAGGCAGGGAGCAAGCAAATCAATGGAAGACACATACAACTCAATCGGGAGCCCATCAGTACCTGGGACCCTCCCCCGGCCATGCTCTTGTCTTCTGCTCTAATCTCCTCTACCAATACATCCTGTCCCATGGTCTCTGCCTCCTCTAGTGTCAGCTGGTGGAGAGGGAGGTTGACTAGCCAGTCCTAGATGCTCTGCTCTCTCGACCTGCCATTGCTGGCATACAATCTGGCATAGTACTAGGCAAAGGTCTGATTTACCTCATCCTGCCTATAGAATCCAGCCCCCTCATCCATCACCAACGCCAAGGTCAGCGATCCACGCCTGGTGGGTTGGCTGACCATGCCAACAAAGTCCCAGTCTTGTCTCTCTCTGCGTGCATGCAAACCATATACTCCATGTAATAAAACATCAGAGCCGCTCCACGTGTCCTGCCACCCTCTCTCTGGTCTCTAGCAAGATCTGCTGGAGATCCGGCCTCTTAGGTATTAGTCACTCCAGCTCTCAGAGGGACTGTTCATGTCCAACAATGTCAACCAGCATTGCCTGTGGCACTCCAGTCAACTCTGATATGTACCGACCCCAGATGATGACCTTAAAGTCTTCCCATTCAGTAAGCACCAAAGAGGCTGCCCCTCATTCTCGGAAAAATAATGTTAAATCTCCTCCCTGATGTTCTCCTGGAACGCAGAGCCCTCAAAACTACCAGTCTTCAGCCGCCAACTCGGGAAACAAGTACTCACATCGCCCCACAGCAGGGTCAAGAGGAGAGGGTTATTATCAAAGTTAGTACTAGCCAGGTACTCTATGCTCAGGATCGCGCCCAGCATATCCGGTGAGCACAGAACGGGCTATCACAGGTGACCCTTTTAGTGCGTGTTATCAGGTGATTTAAGGTGGGTATTGATGGCAATTGGCCCGATATATGTTCAGGTACTTGGGGTAGTATATTTGTGAGTATTTGTTTTGGGGGGGTGGGTTCTTGAGAACTAGTGTTTGCTTCTCTTATATTTTCTAAAACTTCTCTCATTTCTATATCTGTTACATTTTGGGGGTGAGTATGCTCTTAATATCAACAGTTTCTTTAAGAGTTGTCCTCCCATAACAGGCATTAGAATAATACTTTGTACATTTTCAATTAATATATTCAGTTGAAATATTTTCTAGGCTGTAGTTACATCCCATTTAACAAAATAATAGTTTTCCCTTCTGTGATGTCATACATTTTGTGTCTTCTGTCAATATTCTTTAATTAATGTAATAATATAAATATAAAAAATTGGACTTTTATGATATGCATTTTATTTATATACAGTTATATATACATTTATTATTTCTTGTCTAAACCTACTTGTATGATCTTTAGAGAAGTTTTGTCATGTTGCAGTCTTTTATTTCAGGAACCTTCTTTGTGTAACAGGTCTTTTTTTCCGGTTGGGAGAGAAAAAGCTGTTTTATTTGTTGCATGCTGTATAGTCTTAGTGCCTGACAATGCTTCGGTGATTAGCAAGTTCTGGTGTTGCTTTTACAGTAAGTTTAAAGTTGTTATTTAAATATTCTTAGTTTGTTTTGTGGTGTTAGATGTGTAGTTTTTGTTGGTGTGTAGTAGAAAGTTGGATAAGCTGTTTAAAAAGTGTAACGTTTGGGGGTGTGGCTACGGCGCCACGCAAGATGGCCGCGTAGTGGTGTCTCTCCTCCTCACCGGACCTATTCTTCGATATTTCTTGCGGTTCAACGACGTCTCCATGAGCTTTCGAACCGCGTAATTCAAGTGGAATGTAAGCTGCCTCTAATGCGCCTCTTTCAGTAATTTCCTGTCAGCGAGTTATTTCTTACCAGTGCTTATCTTCATCGCACTTTCCCGCGACCGTCATTTCATGGCGCGATATCGCCTCAGAGCATGATTGCTTCATTGCGAGTTTGTTGCAGCCAGCCTATTTGTTATTAATTATCCCGTCACAATGTGGATTTTAGAGGTGGAATAGCGTCGTTTGTCGACAGGACATCCTCTTGCATCATCCACACTCGAACAATCTCCTCAGAAAAACAAGAGGTTTTAGAGGGAAAACAGTGTTTGCGGCTGAACCAATGCTCCTCTCTAGCTGCCAAGTGCTTGTGAACTCTTCTTGAACCTTTCCAAGGAAGCGAGTGGCCATAAATCTCAGGACATTGGCGGACTGCTCCTGGTTTATCTTCTCCATCTACCCTTTTACACGTCCTTTCTGGGCTTAAGAGCAGCATCTTCACGATCCTTCATGCTGCAGAATTCAAGTGACTGTGAGCTGCCTCTAATGCATTATTTTAAGTAATTTCCTGTCAGCGCGTTATCTGTCACCAGCGTTTATATACATTGAAGCTTGCCACGGCCGCCATTTTGCGGCATGATTTCACCTCACAGAACGAACATTTCAACAGGATCACGTGTCTCTTCAGGTTTGGCCCTTCTGTGGCTCTCATCATTTCCCAAATGTTGTTCTCATCTCCTAATGTGTGCAGGGAACATGTAATTCACTATTTTGCACTGGTTCCTTCACTCTAATGCTCCAGGGCTCCTGCTTCCTTCAAATCATCAAGGGTAAATGACTATTTAACAGCACTTATGAAGTTTTGTATATGAGAGGTACTGCTGCCATACTTTAATGTTTATATTTCTTCATTTGATGCGCGTCTTTAAATTTAACCATTTATTTGGTTACACATTGCGTTTGCTACAGGACTTCATCTAAATTCATGCACATTTTTGTCCCGCTTCTAACACTTTCCTTAAGCAATTTTTTTACCAATGAAACATCTCCTGCTGACATCTTTGGATATTGGGTCTGGTAGCAGTTATCATTTTGAGGCGTGTATTCTTTTCACTAACATCAGCAGCAGTTCCTTAATGCAAATTGGATCAACAAGCTAACGGAATTCTTCTCCCACCATTTTTGGGAAGCTGTATTTCAATATATTGCAGTAATCCATCAGCTGGTCAAACGCTGCAGTAATCGTTTGTGCATGGGCAAATTGCGTCAACCAAAATTTGTTTTTGTCTCCTCTAAATCTCATCAAGAATCCTCTATTTCGGCTTCTTTTGGTGTCTCTACAGCGGTGGATCAAATGGCTGGTCTAACTCCGCACCGATCTTCCTCAACCCAGTCTTAATCAACTAAATCTTCTCCTCCTACTACTTCTTCTAAACGTCTAAAACAAGATCCTCCCTCTCCGGATAAACCTACTTCTCCAATCTCAATGGAACTACTTTTAGAGGAGATACGTGCCCTCCGCCCTTTTGTTGAAGAAACTAGCAAAGACATGCACATTTTGAAAGAAAACTGGGCGTCTATGGATACCAGAATTACTTCTGTAGAGCAACAAGTTTCGGCAGTGCAATCCAATTCTCAACGCATCTCTTCTTTGGAGAAGTCGGTCCTCGCTCTCCAACAAGACACCGAAGATTTAGAAAATAGGAATAGAAGGAACAACCTCCTCATTTATGGTCTACCAGAATCTCTGGAAGGAGATGAGCCTGTTACTTTCTTCACTTCCTTCATTCCTAAACTATTAGATATGCCTCCTACCACTTCTATTAGTATCCAGAGAGCTCATAGGCTTGGTCCACGTTCATCTGATTCTCTTTTTGAAATTCACAGATCTCCTTTCAGTTCTTTCTGCAGCTAGATCCAAACGTCAAATTTCCTGGATGGGTCAGAGAGTGTTCTTACCTCAGGATGTCTCCAATGCGACGGCATCCAGAAGAAAGGAGTTTCTGAATCTTTGTGCACCTCTACGATCTCTCGGTGCTCAATATGGTTTGTTTCTATCTTGTATTTTCAAAGTTACTTAACAAAACAAAACCTGGACCTTTCAAGATCCTGGAGAACTTAAATACTTTATTCATCTTCACTCCGGTACCGCCATGGATACTTCAAACTCTTCTAGTGGTTGACCATTTCAGCTTCTCGATTTATCAATGTTTGATTCCTCCTTATAGATTGTTTGCTGTTGTTCCATTGTCAAGTTTTCCTTCTTGAACTTTCGTCGTCATTCTTATCTCCTTTCTTACTACATATTTCTTTTACTTGATTATTCCTTTTGTTCTGTCGAATATTTTGCCTTGTATGCCGACGCTGTTACTTCCCTACTGTTATTTGTCTTTTTCTCTCCCTACATAGGTTCATGATGATCCTCCCTGAGTCCGTGTATGTGGCATTTTCACTTCCTTTGTCCTGGTGTGGTTAGGAGTTCCACCCTCTGCCTGGTTCGTCTTGTTGAGTGTCGCCATTTTCCCACCTTCCTTGTATCTGTTTCCCTCAGGTATGTTAATTTCAGTCATCCTTAGGATATGTACTGTCTCTTCTTCCGTTTCTCTCTTTTCTACCTTTCTTCCCTCTTCCTTCCCCTTCTTTCTGCCTACTGGATTTTATTCTTTATTCTTGAATTTGTTTTCTCCTTCCTCTTTCGGCTATTTGATGTTTGCATGCCTTTTTGTACTGTTTAATGTTATTATAATTATTTCGTTTATAAATTTAGAGTTGTTACTTGGAATTGTTGAGGGGTGGAATAGACCCTCCTGTGGTGGTCAAAGGCCACCGAAAGACTGTCTGTCTAAAAGTAATGAACACAGACGTGAAACAAAGGTCTTACGTTGAAGTAGCACTTTTATTCACCAAATCATTAACACAGCAGAGAATATATTCATCAATTCATCATTTCCCAAATGTTGTTCTCATCTCCTAATGTGTGCAGGGAACATGTAATTCACTATTTTGCACTGGTTCCTTCACTCTAATGCTCCAGGGCTCCTGCTTCCTTCAAATCATCAAGGGTAAATGACTATTTAACAGCACTTATGAAGTTTTGTATATGAGAGGTACTGCTGCCATACTTTAATGTTTATATTTCTTCATTTGATGCGCGTCTTTAAATTTAACCATTTATTTGGTTACACATTGCGTTTGCTACAGGACTTCATCTAAATTCATGCACATTTTTGTCCCGCTTCTAACACTTTCCTTAAGCAATTTTTTTACCAATGAAACATCTCCTGCTGACATCTTTGGATATTGGGTCTGGTAGCAGTTATCATTTTGAGGCGTGTATTCTTTTCACTAACATCAGCAGCAGTTCCTTAATGCAAATTGGATCAACAAGCTAACGGAATTCTTCTCCCACCATTTTTGGGAAGCTGTATTTCAATATATTGCAGTAATCCATCAGCTGGTCAAACGCTGCAGTAATCGTTTGTGCATGGGCAAACTGCGTCAACCAAAATTTGTTTTTGTCTCCTCTAAATCTCATCAAGAATCCTCTATTTCGGCTTCTTTTGGTGTCTCTACAGCGGTGGATCAAATGGCTGGTCTAACTCCGCACCGATCTTCCTCAACCCAGTCTTAATCAACTAAATCTTCTCCTCCTACTACTTCTTCTAAACGTCTAAAACAAGATCCTCCCTCTCCGGATAAACCTACTTCTCCAATCTCAATGGAACTACTTTTAGAGGAGATACGTGCCCTCCGCCCTTTTGTTGAAGAAACTAGCAAAGACATGCACATTTTGAAAGAAAACTGGGCGTCTATGGATACCAGAATTACTTCTGTAGAGCAACAAGTTTCGGCAGTGCAATCCAATTCTCAACGCATCTCTTCTTTGGAGAAGTCGGTCCTCGCTCTCCAACAAGACACCGAAGATTTAGAAAATAGGAATAGAAGGAACAACCTCCTCATTTATGGTCTACCAGAATCTCTGGAAGGAGATGACCCTGTTACTTTCTTCACTTCCTTCATTCCTAAACTATTAGATATGCCTCCTACCACTTCTATTAGTATCCAGAGAGCTCATAGGCTTGGTCCACGTTCATCTGATTCTCTTTTTGAAATTCACAGATCTCCTTTCAGTTCTTTCTGCAGCTAGATCCAAACGTCAAATTTCCTGGATGGGTCAGAGAGTGTTCTTACCTCAGGATGTCTCCAATGCGACGGCATCCAGAAGAAAGGAGTTTCTGAATCTTTGTGCACCTCTACGATCTCTCGGTGCTCAATATGGTTTGTTTCTATCTTGTATTTTCAAAGTTACTTAACAAAACAAAACCTGGACCTTTCAAGATCCTGGAGAACTTAAATACTTTATTCATCTTCACTCCGGTACCGCCATGGATACTTCAAACTCTTCTAGTGGTTGACCATTTCAGCTTCTCGATTTATCAATGTTTGATTCCTCCTTATAGATTGTTTGCTGTTGTTCCATTGTCAAGTTTTCCTTCTTGAACTTTCGTCGTCATTCTTATCTCCTTTCTTACTACATATTTCTTTTACTTGATTATTCCTTTTGTTCTGTCGAATATTTTGCCTTGTATGCCGACGCTGTTACTTCCCTACTGTTATTTGTCTTTTTCTCTCCCTACATAGGTTCATGATGATCCTCCCTGAGTCCGTGTATGTGGCATTTTCACTTCCTTTGTCCTGGTGTGGTTAGGAGTTCCACCCTCTGCCTGGTTCGTCTTGTTGAGTGTCGCCATTTTCCCACCTTCCTTGTATCTGTTTCCCTCAGGTATGTTAATTTCAGTCATCCTTAGGATATGTACTGTCTCTTCTTCCGTTTCTCTCTTTTCTACCTTTCTTCCCTCTTCCTTCCCCTTCTTTCTGCCTACTGGATTTTATTCTTTATTCTTGAATTTGTTTTCTCCTTCCTCTTTCGGCTATTTGATGTTTGCATGCCTTTTTGTACTGTTTAATGTTATTATAATTATTTCGTTTATAAATTTAGAGTTGTTACTTGGAATTGTTGAGGGGTGGAATAGACCCTCCTGTGGTGGTCAAAGGCCACCGAAAGACTGTCTGTCTAAAAGTAATGAACACAGACGTGAAACAAAGGTCTTACGTTGAAGTAGCACTTTTATTCACCAAATCATTAACACAGCAGAGAATATATTCATCAATTCATCATTTCCCAAATGTTGTTCTCATCTCCTAATGTGTGCAGGGAACATGTAATTCACTATTTTGCACTGGTTCCTTCACTCTAATGCTCCAGGGCTCCTGCTTCCTTCAAATCATCAAGGGTAAATGACTATTTAACAGCACTTATGAAGTTTTGTATATGAGAGGTACTGCTGCCATACTTTAATGTTTATATTTCTTCATTTGATGCGCGTCTTTAAATTTAACCATTTATTTGGTTACACATTGCGTTTGCTACAGGACTTCATCTAAATTCATGCACATTTTTGTCCCGCTTCTAACACTTTCCTTAAGCAATTTTTTTACCAATGAAACATCTCCTGCTGACATCTTTGGATATTGGGTCTGGTAGCAGTTATCATTTTGAGGCGTGTATTCTTTTCACTAACATCAGCAGCAGTTCCTTAATGCAAATTGGATCAACAAGCTAACGGAATTCTTCTCCCACCATTTTTGGGAAGCTGTATTTCAATATATTGCAGTAATCCATCAGCTGGTCAAAAGCTGCAGTAATCGTTTGTGCATGGGCAAACTGCGTCAACCAAAATTTGTTTTTGTCTCCTCTAAATCTCATCAAGAATCCTCTATTTCGGCTTCTTTTGGTGTCTCTACAGCGGTGGATCAAATGGCTGGTCTAACTCCGCACCGATCTTCCTCAACCCAGTCTTAATCAACTAAATCTTCTCCTCCTACTACTTCTTCTAAACGTCTAAAACAAGATCCTCCCTCTCCGGATAAACCTACTTCTCCAATCTCAATGGAACTACTTTTAGAGGAGATACGTGCCCTCCGCCCTTTTGTTGAAGAAACTAGCAAAGACATGCACATTTTGAAAGAAAACTGGGCGTCTATGGATACCAGAATTACTTCTGTAGAGCAACAAGTTTCGGCAGTGCAATCCAATTCTCAACGCATCTCTTCTTTGGAGAAGTCGGTCCTCGCTCTCCAACAAGACACCGAAGATTTAGAAAATAGGAATAGAAGGAACAACCTCCTCATTTATGGTCTACCAGAATCTCTGGAAGGAGATGACCCTGTTACTTTCTTCACTTCCTTCATTCCTAAACTATTAGATATGCCTCCTACCACTTCTATTAGTATCCAGAGAGCTCATAGGCTTGGTCCACGTTCATCTGATTCTCTTTTTGAAATTCACAGATCTCCTTTCAGTTCTTTCTGCAGCTAGATCCAAATGTCAAATTTCCTGGATGGGTCAGAGAGTGTTCTTACCTCAGGATGTCTCCAATGCGACGGCATCCAGAAGAAAGGAGTTTCTGAATCTTTGTGCACCTCTACGATCTCTCGGTGCTCAATATGGTTTGTTTCTATCTTGTATTTTCAAAGTTACTTAACAAAACAAAACCTGGACCTTTCAAGATGCTTGAGAACTAAAATACTTTATTCATCTTCACTCCGGTACCGCCATGGATACTTCAAACTCTTCTAGTGGTTGACCATCTCAGCTTCTCGATTTATCAATGTTTGATTCCTCCTTATAGATTGTTTGCTGTTGTTCCATTGTCAAGTTTTCCTTCTTGAACTTTCGTCGTCATTCTTATCTCCTTTCTTACTACATATTTCTTTTACTTGATTATTCCTTTTGTTCTGTCGAATATTTTGCCTTGTATGCCGACGCTGTTACTTCCCTACTGTTATTTGTCTTTTTCTCTCCCTACATAGGTTCATGATGATCCTCCCTGAGTCCGTGTATGTGGCATTTTCACTTCCTTTGTCCTGGTGTGGTTAGGAGTTCCACCCTCTGCCTGGTTCGTCTTGTTGAGTGTCGCCATTTTCCCACCTTCCTTGTATCTGTTTCCCTCAGGTATGTTAATTTCAGTCATCCTTAGGATATGTACTGTCTCTTCTTCCGTTTCTCTCTTTTCTACCTTTCTTCCCTCTTCTTTCCCCTTCTTTCTGCCTACTGGATTTTATTCTTTATTCTTGAATTTTTTTTCTCCTTCCTCTTTCGACTATTTGATGTTTGCATGCTTTTTTGTACTGTTTAATGTTATTATAATTATTTCGTTTATAAATTTAGAGTTGTTACTTGGAATTGTTGAGGGGTGGAATAGACCCTCCTGTGGTGGTCACAGGCCACCGAAAGACTGTCTGTCTAAAAGTAATGAACACAGACGTGAAACAAAGGTCTTACGTTGAAGTAGCACTTTTATTCACCAAATCATTAACACAGCAGAGAATATATTAATCAATTCATTAGTTTAGAAGGACTATTAAAATTTCAATAGCAATTAGTCAGAAATAGCAACACAAAAATACATATTTGTAACGCTCTTGTGCCTAGAAGGTAAAACATTAAATGAGAAAATTAGCCATCCAAGAATTACAATCCTTAAGTTGCATTTAAATGCAACGAAAGGGTGAAATGTCATTGACCTGAAGCACTGCACCAAGGCAGCTTAATTTGAGGGGGTGCTTCTGCAAAACTATGACGTGTAAACGGTAGAGAAAAATAGCTTTCTGATTTATATAAAAGAAGAACCCTTTTTAAGATTCAATAATGAGCCTGGGAGTCTTAGAACCAATTAGAGCTTCAGTCCAAGATGCTTTGATAGAGGGCTGAAGGAGACCACACAGGCGTCAGTGACCCAAGGAGTCACTGCAGCGAGGTAGTCCGTCGAATGGACTGAGGAGCAGATCTTTATACTCTTTCAATGATGGACCATTGACCACAAAATGACAACATTATCAGGTGTCTTTGACCTACAGGACATGACACAATGTGGGCACTTCTGAGAAATATTTAACAAAACAGAAGTGCCACCCACGCTACAAAACGTTTCTCAAAAGGTCACAGGATGTTTGACCATGAATCATAATGAAATTGAACATCTATTGACCAGGATTTGCGTCACTTCAGGGAAACTTTTATAAGAAAGCGGAACATTTAGGAAGATGTTGGTTGCATGTCTTAGTTACATTAAAGCTAGCAACAGATACAATAATATGAAAGATGGCAAATGGCCCCAACCATCAGTTATTGCGTGATGTCTCTTTTAGCTTGGGAAGTTCCCTATTCTTGCGGTATTGCTTTTCTTGCAGTATCTACGTGGGTGTAAGAGAAGAAGTGCAGATCGAGGGAGTGGGGGCTCCGGGGAGCTGAGCCTCGCTGAGAAGATTTGTATGAGAGAGACACTTTGGGGCCTATTCATAGAAAAAGAACAGCTAGGACAGTTTGGTCAATTTAACAAATTCTTTTTTATGCTAGCTGGTGGGGGCTTATCACTGTCTCATGCCTCAGGTGTGGGCAGAATTTGTCTGGGTAAAAAATAGACCCTGCTACAGATTGTAAAAGGTTTTATTAATCCCATAAAACGACAGAGAGTGCTTTCCCATTTATCTACCTATAATCCCGATATTGTCCTTCTATAAGAAACTCACCTCACTGATCTTGAATCTCTTAAATTAAAAAGGAATTGGGTTGGTACAGTTGTATTTTCCCAGTCTAACAATAAAAAAAATGGAGTTGCTATTTTAATTCATAAAAAATTGAAATGTAAAGTGTTGTTAGACGAAAAAGATTCTGATGGTAGATGGATTTTAGCTAAACTTTTAATTAATTCAATCCCTTTAAATGTTTTTAATATTTATGGTCCCACTCAACCTGATTGTTCATTTTGGCCCTTAATTACGGGCAAATGTATTCAATACAAAGATGATTTATTTATTTTAGAAGGAGACTGTAATCAGATTATGGATCCATTCCTTGATCGCAAATCTACTGTTCGCTTTGTCCCTCATAAATCTCACAAACTGTTTTTAGATACCATTTTACAAGCACACCTCTCTGACTCTTGGAGACTCACACATCCAGACACTTTGGATTACTCCTTTTTCTCTCCTCCTCATGCTTCTTTCTCTCGACTAGATTATATCTTTCTTTCTCAATCTTTATCTCAAAATTTTATTTCTTCCTCTATTGAACCCATTGTTATCTCAGATCATGCCCCCATTCTAACGGATATTGACTTACTTACACCTCACCCTAAACCATCTCGTTGGTGCTTTAATTCTGCACTTCTTACTCACCCTAACTTTTCCTCCTCTTTTCGCTCTTTGACTAATGACTTCTTTCAATTCAATTCCGATCCTAGCACTCCTTCTCATATTCTCTGGGATTCATTTAAGGCCACTGCGAGAGGATTTATTATTGATTATGTTTCTAGGAAAAAGAAACAATTTCTTCAGAAATGTCTTTCTTCCCTAAAGCATATTAAAAAATTGGAGCACCAATTCTACACCTCTTCAGATAAAGGTAAGTCACCAGAGCTTTTACAAGCGATAATTGCTTTTAACAAACTCACCACTGATACCGCTTCTTCCATTCTTCTTTGTAGTAGTGCGCATTATTACGGTGGTCGCAATAAATCTGGTAAACTTTGAGCTAACTATCTCAAATCCCGTAAGGAACGTACTTCTATTGATTCCATCTACTCCTCTGACAATACCCTTCTCCATACAGACCAAGACATACTTGATCAGTTCCAATTATTTTACCAACACTTGTATACTCCAGAATCTCCTCCAACTCTTTCTCTTATTCAATCTTATTTTGAAAAATTACCCAAACCTTCTACCTCTCACCTTAATTTTCCAGATCTTGATCTTGATCTTTCATTACAAGAGCTCTCTACAGCTTTATCTTCTCTCACTAAAGGTAAAACACCTGGCCCTGATGGTTTTCCAGTTGAATTTTATTTACATTTTTCTGACCTCTTATTACCCAAACTCTTGTCTCTTTTTCAATCATTTTATTCTTGTGGTAAAGCGGATGGTACTTTTTAGGATGCCACCATTTGTCATATTCCAAAAGATGGTCGTGATTCCAAATTTTGTAAAAACTACCGTCCAATTTCATTAGTTAATGTTGGTTATAAACTTTTTGCTAATTTACTTGCGTTACGTTTGGATCCATTTATGCCTCATCTTATTGGAAAAGAACAGTGTGGTTTTATTAAAGGGAGACTCACTTCTGATAATTCTCGACTCTTTTTAAATATCTTAAATAAAGCTTCTTCTCTTTCTATCCCTTTGGCTGCTATCTCTGTTGATGCTGAAAAAGCCTTTGATAGAGTAGACTGGTCCTTTTTGTTTGTTTCCCTAAAATGGCATGGCTTTGGTCCCAAATTTATTTCTCTCATATCTCTGTTATATTCCTCACCCAAAGCTTCGGTTCTGGTAAATGGACAACTTTCCTCATCCTTCACCCTTCAAAAGGGAGTACGTCAAGGCTGCCCTCTTTCTCCACTTCTTTTTGTCTTAGCTCTTGAACCTTTTCTATCCTCCATCCGTAATAACTCTTCCATTTCTGGTTTCCCATATGGTGATAATCAATTAAAACTTTCTGCATATGCAGACGATATTCTCATGTTTATTTCAAACCCTGAAATATCTATCCCTCCTTTATTATCTGAAATTGATGCATTTTCCCTTGTCTCAGGATACAAGACTAATTCTGATAAGACAGAAATTCTCCCTTTGACTAAACTTTGTCTTCCTCATTTATTTTCCTCAACAGTCTTTGCTTGGAATAGTACGAAGATTAAATATCCTGGTATTTGCTTCTCCAATTCTATTTCCTCTTCCATTAAATTAAATATGTCTGCAGATCGATCTCGAATCGATCAGTTATTTTCCTCCTGGAACCCTCTTTTTCTCTCTTGGTTTGGGTCGTCTTGATTCGATCAAAATTATGATTGCCCCTATTCTTATCTATATCTTTTCCACGTTACCCGTGCATATTCCTGCCCTTTATTTTAAATGTATTGATTCTTCTATTTCAAAATTCCTGTGGAGGAATAACAAATCTAGAATTTCTCTTCAAGCTCTTCGTAAAGCTAAATCGAATGGTGGTGTTAATTTTCCTGATTTCCGTCTATATCACAAATCTTTTTCTCTACGTCAAGCGTCACAATGGCTATTGTCGGAATCTTCCCCCTTTTCTCCTCTTTGGCTCCATATTGAACAAGTTTTATTACTACCATTTTGCTTTGAGGAAGTTTTACGTTTTTCCACCAAATCCCCTTGTACCTCACTTCCTCTTTTTAAACATACTTCTTCTCTACTAAAACCTTTGATCCTTCCGTTGGTCATTGAGGTTCCGTGACAATTGTAAGTGGTGTTTTCGACTCACACGAATATGGTCGAGTCTAGTATCTATGAACCGCAAATGACGAGTTTAGCAAGTGTGCGCAGTTTCGCTGTGCTAACCTAAACCGTTCGTTTGTTATGTGGGTTTGTCATCTGTACCCACGGGTTCCATCTTAGATACGGCATCCATTTTGTCTCTTGCCCTCAAGTAGCCAGCGAACGGACGCTGTCCGCTTCGCGACCCTGGGACTCCCAAGATATTTGCGGAAGACACATGTTCTTTGTAAGTGTCTTTATGACGAGGGGGATGCTACTGTAAGGCAGATGGCGCCGCTCGAGGCTCATCTTGCCGCACGGGCTTATTGTCTCAGTTGTGCATCTCATTAGGCACGTCCCTTTGATGCCTGTATCTCGTGCTTCTCGACACTCCCCTTTTACACCCTTTCCGATCTCCCCACTGTCCCCGTCTTCCTCTGCACCTGTCTTCGTTCCTGTTTCGATCTACTTTACTGCTGATTGGAATTTGCTAATGGTGGGAAGATGGGTTTTTACAGTTGGGAACCGCCAAATGTTTCCGCACTTATGTTCCGGATCTTGTGTGTTTCAAAGTGATCTAAGCGACCCCTCTGAGAGCGACTTGTGGGAACCAGGTTGTAAACTATTGTGTATCATGTTATCCTATGGGTAGAAACTGTATAAAAGGAGCGATCCACAAATACAATTTGAAGCAGTCTCCCCGAACTACACCCGATGTACTTCTTGTGACTTCTGTGTTCCCTGCAGTAAATAAACCTTGACTCTTTGACGCCGAAGGAAGTGTCCCGTGTCTCTGTGACTTGTACGCCGGAGCAGGTTACCCACGAAGGTTTCAGGTGTTGTGCCCTGGCACCGCTGGGTCCAAAGAACCCAGTCCTTCAGTTGGCGCCCAACGTGGGGCTGCATCAGTGGTACCGGTCCAAGCCTGACGATCGTGAGGAACTTCGTGTGAAATCTCCGAGGGAAGGTGCACCCCGCTTCATCGATCCTGTTGTCGAAATAAGTGGCCCGAAGACTTTTCCCGCGAAGATTCCCGCCTCCTAACGGCTGCGACGGACTGCTACCCTGACTGTAGACCTGTTTTGGCGCCTGGCGTAGACCTTGGTATAGCGAGACGATTAGACGGGCCTTCCTGAGGACGCCATTGATCTTTGAGTTAAGTATTTGTGGGTCGCTCCCAGAGTTCTTGGTTGTAGACACTTTAGCGAGTGTCTTTGTTGTAGACACTTTAGCAAGTGTCTTTGTTGTAAACACTTTAGCGAGTGTTTTTGTTGTAGACACTTTAGCGGGTGTCTTTGTTGTACACGCTGTGTGAGTGTTTTTGTCGGTGACACTTTGCTAGCGTACTTTGTTGTTGTTGTATTTGTTTGACGACTGCAGCCGCCAAAGACCGAGGGTTTTGTTCTTGCTGGGACTTGGTAAATCCCGTAACCCTTGAAGTTTGTGAAACTCGGCTAGTGTGCAAGATGCCTGGTCGCAGTACTTTGTTCAGTTGCTTTAGACCTTGTGGTGCGGATTCCCTGCTGGAGGACTCGTGTCCGATACCTCCGGTTGGAACTCCTACTTATGACCTATATAGCAAACATGGGCTAGGCCCGATTGCTTTTAACGATTATTGGATCAAATATACAAAGAAAGACGGCGATCTTCGTTGGCCACCTCACGGTAGCTTCGAAGCGTCGATCTTAGATAATTTGGAAATAAAGTTGTTCGAACGTAAATCAAGGCCGGCCATGTTTGATGCCTTTCGGTTCTGGCGCAAAGAAGCCCGACAGAAAGAGATCAGACAAAATAAACGTAGTCAGCGAGATACTGTTGCTACTATAGTAAAGAAAGCTGAGCAGTTTCAGCGTGATAAGGAGGATAAGGATAAGGAAGTGTTTGAGAGATTACAGCGTATGTCCATAGACAAATGCTATCCTGTTTTGTCTACGGAGTCGGATAAGAAGGAAGAGGCAGTTGAGGATTCTTTAATGTCCTATCTTATGAAGTCGCCACCTCCGTACGTACAGGGTACCGCAGCTCCTGTGGTCCCTGCCGTACCTGTTCCACCAGTTCCTCAACCTGCACTTGCTCTTCCGACTGTTCCTGCTCCTTTGCCTCTTTCTATTCCTACTGCTCCTCCGCTTCCACATACTCCTGTTCCCGCTACTGCTCACGCTACTGCTCCTGTGTTGTTAACCCCTGTTGCTGCTAACGTCTCTACTCCTTCTCTTGTTAGTCCTGTGTCTTACTCTTCTCCCTCTACTTGTAATCGTGATTCTCCCCTTGCGACAAACTTCTTTCAGTCGCTCGGACCTGTTTTTGGGTCTGCAGGTTCTGATGGTCCACAGAGACGTAGCCAGCTTCCTGGTAATAGAGAACGTGTTGCGCTATACAATATGGCGATGGGTTGGATGATAAACCCTGTTAGAAATCCACCTCGTGTTGTCCTCGAAACGTTTGATCAATTCAACATACCTACTCAGAGATATGTGTTTGATGAAATGTGCAAGTTCTTACATGATCAGATAGCGGACAATGCGCCTGACGAGGTGCTGACCGCCCTGTCTGAACTCCGGCTTCAGTTCGCAACTGGACTGATAGTCGACACTAATGTCCGACGTGCTATTGAACGGTTGCTATCTCTTCGTCCCGCTCCTATTCCTCATGCATTGTTCGTTGAGGACATTGAACAACGAGATGGGTCTGGCCAATATCCTATGCGAGAAGTTCCGCCAGTTTGGGTACCCGCTGATAATACTAATGCTAATGCTCCAATACCAGCACATTTCCAGAGAGTGTGGATACACCTCCCTTGGAAACGATCGGAAGTGCTTCAGGTGAAACAAACTTTGCCTGATCCTCGCAAAAATCCTGCGGGGTATTACAAAGAATTATCGCAGCTCGTAGACGCTACGATAATGAATCTGGCCGATATCGACATGTTGTTTGGCAATGTCGTACCGCAACCGGTATGGGCCAAGATTCGTCACCAAGATCACGCGAATGAATTAGGTGGTGATTGGGCTGCCATTACAGCGGCAGACGCTGGACAAGTGGCTGCTACTAAACCCGATCAGTTGATTGAACTTCTTCCCCAGCGAATCATTACGTTAATGAAAACGCTTATGCCAGCTATGAGGGTAAATTGGGACAAGTTGTCAGCCTGTAAGCAGAAGAAAGATGAGAGTGTTTCAGACTTCTTTACGAGGTTCGAGGAAACATTCGTCGATCATAGTGGGCAGGATATGGGTACTGAGGGTGGACAAAGGCTGTTTGTGGATAAATTTGTATCGAACTTATTGCCCGACTTGTGCAATAAATTGAAGAATTCAGAAAGTGCGTGGGCCGTTTCTACCTCAGCTCAGATTCTGGCTACGGCACAATATTACGAAAATAGAGAAAAAGAGGAAAATGACCGTGCCGATAAAAAGACGAAAGAGCTGAAAACTAAAGTGTTGTTACAACAAGCATATCCGCCGCGTTCTAATCAGAATGCGCCTCAGCAGAATAGATCGCAGTCGCAATCAAATCGATCGCAGCCGCGTAATGATTCATCTTTTCAGAGATCTTCGTTGGGGTACAACCAATGTGCTTATTGTAGACAGGAGGGACACATTAAATTCAATTGTCCTGCTTTAAATGATCGTAGTGGTGGTAATTCGTCTAGAGGAGGTCGTGGTGGTTCACAGAACGCATCACGTGGTAGAGGTCGTGGTGCTCAGAACGACCGTTCTAATAACTCGTCAAATTCTAATAATTGTTTCGACCAACGTGGATCATCGCAAGGACGATCTGCGCAGTACAATGTAGACGATTATTACGTCGATCAGGGAACTGACGATAGTAATTACTAGGACAGCCAAAGACAAGGAGAGGGAGTGGTATCAGTTCCGGTTGATCAGAGAGGGCCTTACGTCGCAGTTGCTACATCGGGCGTCGTTGAGCCTTTTCTGTTGGACACTGGTGCAGCGAAAAGTTCTATCATGCATTCGAAACTCCCTGGCGCACCTTTGTCTGGCTTAACAAATGTATCTGTTGGATTCTCTGGCGCCCCCGTTAGCAATCCAGTTTCGCGCCCTTTGCCCCTTAAAATTGGGCCTCGTGAGCTCGAAGCTCCGTTGATTTTAACCACTGGTTGTGGTGAAAATCTTTTGGGTCTGGATTTGCTTAAACGCTTGTATGCGACTTTGTATTGTTCTCCTGCGGGTATAACGCTTACGTTAGGAGAGAGGGTAGTCTCTCCCATGTACTTGTCCCTCGATAAGCTTCCACCGGAATTGAGTTCTCTTCCTGCATCTTTGTGGGCGACGGGTCCAAACGACGTGGGCCTACTTGATATCTCCCCTTATGTTGTTCAGTTGAAATCGAATGTGCGATTGCCACGTATTCCCCAATATCGTATCTCCCTGGATGGTGAACGAGCTTTGTTAGCGATCATCTATGATTTGATCGAGAAAGATGTCATTGAAGAAACTCGGGGAAACGTGTGCAATAGTCCTGTACTGCCCATTCTTAAACGTACTGATCCTACCAAACCGCCTGTTTATCGTTTTGTTATTGATTTACGGGAGGTGAATAAAATTGTGGTTCCTCAATTCCCTGTTGTGCCTGACATTACGGCGCTACTGACTCTGATTCCAGCTACGGCTTCATGGTTTTCGGTGATTGATTTGAAAAATGCGTTTTTCAGCATCCCGATTGCCGAAGAGAGCAGGGACCTTTTCGGTTTCTCTCTTGGTGGACGTAGCTTCCGGTTCAAACGCGCTCCTCAGGGCTACTGTGAAAGTCCATCGATTTACAGTCAAGCTTTGAAGGGTCAACTAGATGCGTTTAGGTTGCCGGTTGGTGCGGCTTTAATCCAATACGTCGACGACTTATTGGTGGCTGCTGATACTCAGGACATTTGCAAAATTGCTACAGTGTCGTTGCTGCAACATCTCTGTGAGTTAAATCACAAGGTGTCACCTTCTAAACTCCAATATTGTTGTCAAGAAGTAACCTATCTAGGTCACTTATTGTCAAAGGAGGGAAGGAGATTGACCCCAGAGAGAATTGCAGCGATTGCGCGCATGGCTGTGCCACAAACCCAAAGAGATGTGCGTGCCTTTCTAGGTATCACATCGTACTGCAGGCAGTGGATTCCTAATTTTTCATTGCTAGCGAAACCATTGGTGGCTCTTACGTGCAAGGATGTTTCGACTCCTTTACCATGGACGGAAGAATGTCAGAAACGTTTTTCTGAATTACGTGATTCATTGTGTTCGGCCCCTGTGTTAGGTACCCCTGATTACAGCAAGCCGTTCACGTTATATGTTCACGAGAGGGAAGGTTGTGCTTTAAGCGTCTTAACGCAACCTTTTGGTGGTAAGCAACGTCCATGTGCATATTTTTCCTCGACCTTAGACCCAGTAGCTAGAGCATTGCCGAGTTGTTTGAGAGCAACTGCGGCAGCTGCGGTCTCCATCCGACAATCAGCAGGATTGGTCATGGATAATATGCTTACGGTGATGGTTCCGCATGCAGTCGATACTCTTTTGAACCGTACGAAAACTCAGCACTTGACGAGTGCGAGGTTATCTGGGTACGAATTGACGCTCTTGGCAAGCCACATTCAGATAAAACGTTGTAATGTCCTAAATCCGGCAACTTTGTTACCAATTAGTGCAGAGTCAGATGCAGTAACAGAACATGACTGTTACTTGCGGACAGAGGAGGAAACAAAAGGTCGTGTGGACCTTAAAAACACCCCATTGGAAGACCCGGATGGCATCCTGTATGTGGATGGGTCATGTTTTAAATTGCCGAATGGTGATGTGACTACTGCTTATGCTGTGGTGACATTGAATACTGTTGTTGAGACTGCGAGATTGAGTCAGAATTCTGCCCAAGCTGCAGAGCTGATCGCTCTTACTAGAGCATGTGTATTAGCAAAAGGTAAACGTGTGAATGTGTACACCGATAGTCAGTATGCTTTCGGTGTAGCGCATAGTTTCGGACGATTGTGGCGAGAACGTGGTTTCTTGACGTCACATGGCACGAAAATACAGCATGGCCAGCTTGTGAACGATCTTTTGGATGCATTGACTTTGCCTGCTCAAGTTGCAATTGTTAAATGTAGTGCGCATCGTAAGGTGACGGATGATGTTGGTCGTGGTAATGCGTTTGCAGATGAGATTGCTAAGGAGACTGCCCGGAACCTTAGCACTCGAATGTATGTGACGAATTCGGTTAGGTGGCCTACAGAATCAAGTATGTGTGAGAATACTATAGAGAGTGTGAAAGCAATTCAGAATGAGGCCACCGACACTGAAAAGATGAAGTGGAAAGAAAGTACGGGAAGGTTGGATGTGAATGGTTGCTGGATTGATTTGTCAGATCAGAAAAGATGGATGTTGCCTGATGCGTATGTACTGGCCGTTGTGCAAATGGCACATGGGTTAGCACATATTAGCGCGAAAGGTATTTGCAAGTTGTTGGCTGATGTGTGGAAGAATGATGGAATTACTAAGTGTGCTGAACGTTTGGTGAAGAATTGTATGGTGTGTATAATGTACAATCCTGGCAAAGGAACCCCAACTCCCCCTGGCAGTTTTGCTCCTCCTTCGTATCCCTTTGAGGTGATCCAATTGGACTTCATCCATATGGAGCGATGCAATAACCTGAAATACGTTTTGGTTGTGGTTTGCGCATTCTCCCGATGGATCGAGGCCTATCCCCTCAAAGATAATACTGCTTTGTCTACTGCGAAAATCCTACTGAAGGAATACTTTCCTCGGTATGGAATGCCTAGAGTCGTGTGGTCAGATAACGGAAGTGAGTTTGTTGGAAGTGTGATGAAGAGTGTGTGTAAGGGCCTTGGAATTAGTCAAAAATTCCACAGCGCCAATCATCCCCAGTCAGCTGGATTGGTTGAAGGGTACAATGGCACCCTTAAACTGAAATTAGCGAAGATCCAGGCTACGACTGGACTTTCGTGGCCTGACGCTTTGCCTCTAGCATTACTGTCAACTAGGGCGACTGTACACTCCCGAATAGGGCTTAGTCCCTATGAAATAGTGTTCGGCCGTCCTGCGAATGTGTGGGGGGTTCCTAGGCCAGGTATGTTTGTTGATCTTGAGTACCCGATGTTGATTGACTACTTACATGACTTGACTGCTAAACTGAGGTTAATTCATCAACAGGTTTACGACGCCTTGCCGACGCAGACGGAGGGTCCAGGCCACCAGCTCCAGCCTGGTGATTGGGTTGTCACCCGAAATTTTTCGCGCAAGAAGAATCTGGACCCCCGCTTTGTTGGACCTCACCAGGTGCTTTTGGCCACGAGGACTGCCGTTCGTCTTGAGGGACGGAAGAACTGGGTACATGCTACCCATTGTAAGCGAGTCCCTATTCCTTTGCCGGCAGACCCGTGGGTGAGGAAAGGCATTGCGTCAACAGAAGCAGCGACATTGCCGGCGTTTGTACCTTTCAGTGACGCACAACTTGTTGGTGAACACTCAGCGCAGCAGAAAGCCATTGTTGGAACATTGTCAGCAAGAGACTCAAGACCAGACCAACGAACTGATCAGCAGGACGCTGTCTCTTCGACAGATCCTTTGTTTGACGAGCAGACACGTCCTGGGAAACATCGATATTCTTTGCGTTCTCACACTAAGGACAAATAAAAATTTTTGCTTGCTTTGCTGAAATTGATAACTGCAATATCTTCGTTTCCCATGATCAACTTTGAACATTCGTATCATTGAAAATTGTTTTGTATATATATATATATCAAGCTTCTTCCTTGTATCTTTTTCCTTCCACAGCTGAATTATTGTGCTAAATAAATACATATTGTGTATTGAGGGCCGTAGGGCCGCGCGCGTACTTCCTTCTGGACAGTAGGTCTTGACGCTAGGTTAAAGGCCGTCGGTTCCTAGGAACTCCTGGGAATTGACTATTGCTGCACAGAACGAAGTGCGTCAAGAAACGTTGCGGACGGTCATAGGGAAATGGCATTTTCAAAGCTGAACGATTTGGAAGGAACGCAGGCGTATAGAGTCAAACTGCAGAAACTTAGTCGTACTAAATGTTTTGTATTCCAATTGTTTGTATTGTTTTTAACTGCTTCCGCATTTTTGGCGGGTGGGGTGTATTACACTATGTCTTACTTCTTACTTCCTACCCCTACTCCTACTCCTTACCCTAACATTACTTCTACTGCTTCTCCTCATTCCTTTCATATGTTACCAGAACACGAACAGGCTAGACGTGTAGAATTCCGCAACAATTCCTTTATCCAGCTCCTCCATCAGCATCAGTTAGTGGTTAACACTACTAATTGTTGGGTGTGTGGGTTGATGCCACATACTACGGGTAAGGGAATTCCATATCTGGTGTTACCGTATAGTTCCCAAGGGTCAGCTCGAGCATACCAAACAATGCTTCGAAGCGCACTAGGTTTCCACCCCTCTCCAGAACGTTCCCCCAAACCGGGTCCTACCTCATGGCAGTGGGTGGTATCGATGATAATACAGGATTTGGAAGATGAGATCTATGATGCTTATCTCATCCCTAAGGCAGAGGTACAAGCCTATAGGGCACCGAATAAAGGGGAATATAGTACGTTCACTAATGAAAAGCAGCTTAAAAGCTCGTCTCCAATATGGGTCGTACCCCACACTGGTAATCTTTGTCTTGTGGGTCGTGGCTCGCAAGCCTCACTTGGAGTAAGTGCTTGCACTGAAAGTTACGTTCTGTCAATGTCCCCGATCCCTGTGCTTCTGGCTGCCAAGGGTACGTACTTCATCTGTCATGATCGTGCATACACATGGTTGCCCGCAGACTTCATGGGCTCATGTTTTGTTGCAAATCTGTTGCCTCCGACGTTTACTGTAGATGCCGATTATCATAAGACTAGAGTTGTACGAGGCGTAATTAGTGAAGAGGATACTGCCGGTCAAGAGGCAGGAGACTTTTTCAAGGGTTTCCTCCCGTTTTGGGGACCTATGGTTAATAGTAGGAACCTGAGACATTTGACTCGAGTGGTAGAATCGACAGCTAACATTACTGCCAGTGCCCTTGGTAATATCACCACAGAACTTCAGGCGGAGAGACTTATGACATTACAAAACCGTATGGTTTTAGATGTTGTCTTAGCAGATCGCGGTGGGGTATGTAAAGTGATCCATTCGAGCTGTTGCATTTTCATTCCAGATAATGCTCCTACTGTCTATCAAGCCATCTCGAAGTTGCACAAGATCTCCGAATCCATACACGTGGATGTAGGGGATTGGACGCTACTTGGTTGGTTTTGGGGCCTGGTGTCGACTTGGGGTTGGAAGATTCTGACGATCATCGGGGTTGTGGTAGTGTTCCTGTTCACGTGTTGCCTTTGTGTGCAGTGTGGTCCTGCCTTATGTGGCCTCTGTGCTACAACGTGTATGAGACAACCATCTGTTACCAAGGGGACTCGGTTGGACAGAGCTATGCTACAACGACATCTTGATGGTCTGATGAATATCGAGTATGATTCCGACTAGTGCTTGCCTACATGAGGGCAAAAGGAGCGTCTGAGGTTCCGTGACAATTGTAAGTGGTGTTTTCGACTCACACGAATATGGTCGAGTCTAGTATCTATGAACCGCAAATGACGAGTTTAGCAAGTGTGCGCAGTTTCGCTGTGCTAACCTAAACCGTTCGTTTGTTATGTGGGTTTGTCATCTGTACCCACGGGTTCCATCTTAGATACGGCATCCATTTTGTCTCTTGCCCTCAAGTAGCCAGCGAACGGACGCTGTCCGCTTCGCGACCCTGGGACTCCCAAGATATTTGCGGAAGACACATGTTCTTTGTAAGTGTCTTTATGACGAGGGGGATGCTACTGTAAGGCAGATGGCGCCGCTCGAGGCTCATCTTGCCGCACGGGCTTATTGTCTCAGTTGTGCATCTCATTAGGCACGTCCCTTTGATGCCTGTATCTCGTGCTTCTCGACACTCCCCTTTTACACCCTTTCCGATCTCCCCACTGTCCCCGTCTTCCTCTGCACCTGTCTTCGTTCCTGTTTCGATCTACTTTACTGCTGATTGGAATTTGCTAATGGTGGGAAGATGGGTTTTTACAGTTGGGAACCGCCAAATGTTTCCGCACTTATGTTCCGGATCTTGTGTGTTTCAAAGTGATCTAAGCGACCCCTCTGAGAGCGACTTGTGGGAACCAGGTTGTAAACTATTGTGTATCATGTTATCCTATGGGTAGAAACTGTATAAAAGGAGCGATCCACAAATACAATTTGAAGCAGTCTCCCCGAACTACACCCGATGTACTTCTTGTGACTTCTGTGTTCCCTGCAGTAAATAAACCTTGACTCTTTGACGCCGAAGGAAGTGTCCCGTGTCTCTGTGACTTGTACGCCGGAGCAGGTTACCCACGAAGGTTTCAGGTGTTGTGCCCTGGCACCGCTGGGTCCAAAGAACCCAGTCCTTCAGTCATCTCACGAGAAACTTTTCTTCATACACCCATTTGGTATAACTCACTTATTCTTTTAAATAACAGACCTATCTCTTGGACATCTTGGAGACTAAAAGGTATCATATGGGTCAATCACTTCTTTGATGGTGTACTGCCTCGTTCATTTCCCCAATTTCAGCTCCAATTCCGCAGTCCTCATTCCTTTCTACAAAAATATACTATCCTTTTGGAAATAATTCTTGAGCGCTACTATTCTCTTCCTTCCTCGTCTTCACTAACTTCTCCTTCTCATCTTCTAGTGATACTTTCTACCTTCCCTAAAGCGTCTTTTATTTATAAGTTATTTTCCTCTCCTAACCCTCATCATGCCAAATCCAAATTGGAACTCTCTTGGGAAAAGGATTTGGATTGTACTTGGCCCACTGCTCTTTGGGACAAACTCTGGTCCAAAACTTTGAAAACTTCTCGATCTGCCTCTCTTACTCAATCTGTATTTTTTCTATACCATAGACTTTACCTTTCTCCTCTTTCCATATCTCATTTCACGTCTTCTTCAGATTCTAAATGCTGGACTTGTGGTGCTCCCAATTCTGACCTTCTACACCTCTTCTTTCTCTGTCCTGCAGTGTCTGCTTTCTGGAAACAAGTTTGGTCATATATCTCCAACATTTTTACATTTTCCATTCCATATTCACTCCTATTCTTTTTCTATGTAGTAAGCCTTTTGGACCTCATGCTTGCACTCGCATTTCAACACATATCTTCTAACCGGAAGTCCCTTATGAATATTTCCATCCTCAGTTGGTGGAATTCTTTATGCGATTTTCATAGGCTTGATGTTGCCTTTGTCTCCTCCTGTACACCAACTCGAAATGTGGACCTTTATTGGTTACCCCTCACCACATACCTTGATCAATTAGCTCAAAAGAAACCCACTCTTGTCAATTCAGAAAATGTTAAACCTCCTTGAAGAATTTTACTCTCTCCTTCTTGTTTATTTAATGTTATTCATAATTTTCTTATATTGCAATGTTTCTTTCTATGATACAGATTGTATATTATTGCTTGCAGCATTTATTTCTTTTGCCATTTTTTCCATATAACATGATTTGATTACAATCCACTTTTTTATTCCTATTCCTTTCCCTTCCTTCCTTCCTTTCACTTCCCTTTAAAAAAAAACGATAAAATGCTTTATTTCTTGTTATGACGTTGGTAATGTTAGGCCTTCAGAATTGATTGATATCTATTTGTTTTTTTATTTTGCTGATGTCATTTTCTTGCTTCATCAATTCTTTTCAATAAAGCTTTCAAACATTTTTTAAAAAAGTGTAACGTTAAACAGTGTGTTAGATATTGTTTCTTAAACTATATTTTTGCAAGTTACAATTATTTTACTCTTTATTTTAAATATAATTAAATTAATACTTACTTGGACACGTAGTAGTATTGTTGTATATATTGTAGTCTTTTAGTTGGCAGGCAAAATCAGGCAGAGTTTCCTTCTTGTCAAATGTCTGATATTTTGTGAGATATTTTTTGCTTTAATTTCTTTGGCTTTTATATTGTTTGTTTAATTGGTTAGGCTATCTTATTGGTTAAGGTTGTGTATTGTTTAATATTATTGGTTGATTTAGGCTTACATAAAAAAAATGGCAGGTATATCCTTATATGGGAAAAGCTAACTATTTGTTTTTTATGTTTGTAATTTATATATTTAGGAAAGTAGGATCTACTTCTTATGGTTACCCCCACTTTTTGCTTGATGTGACGCTGTTTTTGACTACTCTGACTGGGATCCTGCTAATCAGAACCCCAGTCTATCCGCTTTCTCCCTAAACTGTTATGTTATTGTTATAATTGACTTGTGTCTCTCTTTTCCCTGGCTTGGATTTCCCTGTTGCTCAGATAGTGTGAGTGGTAGAATGCCTGGTGACATCATGGAATGTTTGGTGCCTGACTTGTGTGTGGAGAGGCAGTTGATGGCAGGTAGGCTGAGCAACAGGGAGGTTGCTCCTGGTGGGGTTTACATTTCTATCTATCTTATCTTAATGAGCTTAACCTGGAACTTAAGTTAAATAAATCTATCCTGTTTTATACACCTGGCTCAAGGATCATCCATTTACAACATTTTTGGCGACGATTTAAAGGACTTACGCATGAACGAAAGTATCTTTGTCTGAAGGAACTAAGGAACCTACAAAATGAAAAGGAATTGGTACTATTGAAAAGAACCTACAGCATTGAGGAGAGACTGTGTTTAAAAGAGTCTACTGGAACTAAGGACTTTACTAAAAATATTGGAACTACGATTATCTTAAGAAACGGAAACGCCTTGCTTAACCCCACCTGTGTCCTTTGTCATCTGGACAGCTTGCAGCCCAAGGTGTTTGATTCCCTACTGCCTGTATTCATCAAGCTACCGTGCAGATTGCTACCTTTCTGTTGCCCTGCTGACCTTAATACAGTTGTTGTGAGTCTTCCTATTGACCTGGATTAACAGTACTAACTGGTGTTTGGAAATGACACCAGTGATGTGTATTGAAAGGAACCGGGCACTCAACTGAACCGTTACATTTACAATAAGCAGAGGTTGGCAGGCACTTAATATGATAATTGCCAGCGATCTGCAGTGAATGGACTACATCTTGACAGTTCAGGCATCTTGCGGTCACAAATGTTGATCTACTCATGAGGAAATCGGCACTTGCGGCGCATTGTTGGGAAGATTGGCGACGCTCTCATGCTTTTGTGGGAGTCTACCAGTGGAGTCTTTTTTATTTATTTTTACAATAACTGTGATTATTTGTTTCTTTTTGATTTGCGCTGTTGGAGCAGTTTAACTGTAGCGCTTACATTTAAAACTATGCGCGAACTAAGTAATGCGCATTAAACTTACCTGCTGTGTCTCCCGCGAGGAGCAGTTCCATGGCATTACTGACGTCGTTGGAGGGTTGACCCCTTCCACACCGCTCACTGACGCTGTTCCAGCTCTGGCGTGCCGAGAGCCACATGGTGCAGCGTGCGCTGCGTGCCGCCATGTTGAGGCTGGCGTTTCACACCTGCATGGTTTCCTGTTTAGCCAACCACGCATCGTTTTCAAAATCTAATGTGAATTAGGTGCTCGTTTCCGCTGATGTTTCTCACAGGGCTATTTCGGTGACGGGAGTTCCCTCTTCATTTTCTTTTCAGGGGAGAGGATTGAGAGCATGATGCATGGTACTGAACTTTTCTGAAGACTGTTGAAATATCTGAATGCTAACTTGAGAAGTTATACTATGGTTGCTTTTCCTTGAAAGTTCTACGATGCACGGAGGCATGTGCCTTGGACTTGGATTAGAGGTTTCTTCACAGCACCGGGTGATCGAGTGCCAGTAACAAGAGCTTCAAGTGAGATGGAAACTTTGGGAGGTCGTGTTATCGCCATTTAAGACCATGGACATTGAACTTTACTGAAGGATCGGGTGCGATTAACAAGAGCTTCAAGTCACATGGAAACTCGGGTGAGAGTTCGCTCACCGGAGAAAGACACTTCATTTTTGCAATTTTATTTTGATGTGATATTGTTTTGTGGGGTAGCTGCAGGGTAGTGAGTGTTGTTATTAGGGAGGGGTTACGTCCTCATTATATGTATCCTGCGCTTTTCGCCTTTACTAAACATTTGTGTGCTTTCTGGTACCCTGTTATGGTTACATTGAGCTTTGTGGGAGCTAAGTGCCCCAGTCCAGTTTTATGGTGAGGTTGGGTGAGCTTATTGCCCCAGTTCTGTTTTTCAAGGTGGTGTGTACCCTGTCACTGTGAGGTTATGGGGTAGTGTCTACCCTATGCGGTGAGGTTGTGGGAGCTAAGTGCCCCAATTCAATTTTAAGAGGTTTTGGGACCTGAGTGTCCCAGTGCTTGATCATGAGTACATATGTATCCTATTACATGGAGTTTGCGGGAGCTGAGCACCCCATATCTAGATTTTTTTTTCTAATTTTGAGTGATATGCCATTTACTGGCATCAATGTTAATATAATTGTCCCCAAGGGAGGGGGGTGGCAATGTCAATGTTTTCTTTTAGAATGCATTGTGTATATTCATGCTTATGTTTCTTTCCTTAACTTCAGTTTTGTTGTTTCCCTAAGGAAGGGGGATGTGTTATAATTGACTTGTGTCCCTCTTTTCCCTGGCTGGGATTTCCCTGTTGCTCAGATAGTGTGAGTGGTAGAATGCCTGGTGACATCATGGAATGTTTGGCGCCTGGCGTGTGTGTGGAGTGGTAGTTGATGGCAGGCAGGCTGAGTGACAGGGAGGTCGCTCCTGGTGGGGTTTACATTTCTATCTATCTTCTTGATGAACTTAACCTGGAACTTAAGTTAAATAAATCTATCCTGTTTTATACACCTGGCTCAAGGATCATCCATTTACAACAGTTATGTACTTAGGCACATTCCAGGTTGGATACTGGGGTACCCTTGTCAGTCCCTAGTACATGGTACCCAGGGCATAGGTACCCAAGAGGTCTCCCATGGGCAGCAGCATATATTATGCCACCCATAAGAGACCATGCAAAATGGAACTACAGATCAGCCATTGCAGCCTGTGCAAGTTGGATCTTCCCAACCCTTTCCTTAGGGAATTTAAGGGCTTACCTAGGTGTCGGTCCCTAGATTTGTCATGGACAAGATTCAGAACTGAAACCACTGTACTTCTACAGACTGGGCACTCTGGACTTCGCTGGACTTTGTTTGGGCCTGACTTCGTCTCCCTTTCAGTCTGCTGCCTCGTCTGTGCCTGGCAAACATACAGGATCCGTGTAGGGTCTGTGGAGCATCCAAGACATCTGAAGATAATCTCCTTTGGAGTGAAGGAGTCACTCCTGTACATTCACAGGCACCGCAACACTGCGGAGGGGTCTGCTGATCCCGGGCTATTACAGACTCCGAAGACTTCAACAAAACAGGAGGTGGGGTTTGACGTCCTTTAAGGCCTGAGCTGCTCTCTCACTCAGTTTGCTGCCAGAATCCCTTGTGGGGGATGCAATACCCAAACTCCTGTGCACTGCATTCTTTTGAAGTACAAATGCATGTTGGCAATTCTGCAGCAAGTGCATTGGGCTCCAAGTATCCCCAACCTTAGCCAACTTCTCCTGCAAAGATCTTTTTTATTTTCATTTTTATGTCCTCATTAAAGAAATAAAGTGAGTGGTCTTAAAGCAGTACCATGGCACCCTCCTGGACCCGATGAAGGGGACACGTAACCCTGTAAATCTCTTTCCACCTCAAGGGTTACTAGGGTCGCGGACCGCATGGCGCTTGGGAATTAACAAGGATAGTATTGAGCCCATGGTTTCTGCATAAACCATTTTCCCAAAAACTCACTTGTTTCATAATCATTGGACTTTTTGTATGTACTAAGAAGTCACAAGACCCAAGTTGTTAACCCACTCTTCCCAAACCCCCAAAATCGTGTTCTTTTCTTTGACTTACATCCCATGTCCAACTTATGGACTCTTTTAACAGAAGTGACCCAATCTAAAAGGATTGGGGGAAACCCAGTTTAGACAAATTTCCCTTCTTGCCAAAAGAATTAGAACAAGCAGAAGTGAAGCTTGAACATTTGACAGTTTGTTATTAATACTGTCTTCAGGTGAAATTCCCAAAATAATTAAAACCAGGCATACCTTAGTTTCTTGGACAATTACATCTGAGATAGTCTTACCCACTTGCCTCCAGAAGCTCTGAATCTGAGGACACTGCATTAACATGTGCACATCATCCGCGCTCCTCAGGGTACATTTCACACAAGACTTCTCTCCACCTCACAGCTTGGAAAGCCTCTTCAGGGTCCAATAAGCTCTGTGGAGTGTGAGCAGATGATTTCTCCTCAATGGTGCAGCCTTGACAACCTTCCATAAAGTGCACAAAGATACTTGCCAGTAAGATGTAATGTCGCTGGAAGGCAGTTCTCTTCCCCAGGGCTCCTTCATAGGAAATGGTGGGGGATTTCCTTCAATCAAAATCCAGTACCATTTAGACACTTCTTTGTTTTGGTGGCGAGGAACTAAAAACTTATCCTTCAGCTCATCGTTTATAACTCCATCTTTGCCTTGATTTACGGCCTAGCGAGACAGTTGATGAAATTTGAATCTGGATAGCCTTTGATTTGTTTGTGAATTAAACTCCTCCCATGGCAATAGTTTATTATCTCGCAGTAATTGGCCCTATTTCTGATAGCCATTTTCCCATAGAGGGGCTGATAAGCTGTCGTTTAGGCCAGGGGTCTCCAACCGGTCGATCGCGAGCTACCGGTAGCTCGCCAACATCCTACCAGTAGCTCGCGGTGTGATGCTCACTTTTGTACCCTGTCCTTGTCATTATGTTTATTTTTAGGCCTTTTTGTCTCATCTGTTCTTGCCGGTTTTACGTCAGCTCTCACACTGCTGCCATTGGCTATTAAGTCAGCTAGGGCAGGAAGAAGCGGGTGATGTCAGATTGCCTACGTAGAGACGGAGGCTTAAAATGCACAATACAATTTGTACACGCTGGGCCTTGGGGCTGGCTGCGTGCGTGATTCAATCAGAGATTCGCTCAGTCCTGCTGTGGCCTCCTTAATACCTCATACCCTGTCACAGCATGACCATCACCCATCAGTACCCACACATGAATCGGAGGGGAGGTGCTTTGCCTTTTATTTTTGGCAAGGCGCGCTTTTCCTCCCATGAACAAGCAGAGTGTTTGCAGTGACAATGGTGACAGCAGCTTACATTTCCCATTCCTGGTGCCGCTGCTGCTATGCTCAAGTCAAGTAGCACCTTTTCACCGTGTGAAACAGAGGAAGTTGTGCTCTTTGGTGACGCGTGGACTAGGCGTCGGAAGATGTATGTTTTAAAATGTAGTTTTTAGTCTCCCCCAAGCACTGGCAGACAATGATTGCCACCCAGTGAAACACTGACCTGAGCCCTCATGTGAGAGGTGGAGAGTGCGTAGGCCGTAGGGCATACTGTTGCACATAAATCGTATAGATCAGGGGCACTCTCCTGACAGGCCCACAGGTCGGAGAGACTGGGGCACTCACCTGTTGTATAATACCGCCGTTCCCTGCAGCGCTGAGTTGTCTTTAAAAGACTGCTGCTGCACTGTGAATGACTCCTCTGCATTGGCAGGAAGCATGCAGTCTGTGCACTCTCCGGAGCCCCAGGCCCAATCAAGAGAGAAGTCTATGCGTTTTGCCTGGTCGCGTGATGCCAGCAGCAGAGCACCAGCATTGACTGAGGCCACAGAGGGGCGAGTGATGCCTGCAGCCAGCAGTGTCCTTGACATTATACTTACCTCTTGACATGCAGGAGCATGCCCTGTTCAGTTCAGACAGAGTGCCTCTGCCCCTGTAGTATGGGCAATCCCAGCAGATCAGCACAGCAACCACCAGCAGTAAGACCACGTTATGGTAAGTGTTCAAATAATCATCTGGGTGCACTTTGTGGAGAACCAAATAGGAAAGTCATATGCTTAGTTCATAATAAGCCTTAAGTAGTTTAAAAAACCGTGGCCATGAGGTGCAGCCTACATGTGTAATCGTTTTGATTTACTCTTGGCTTGAGGTCGCTGTGTAGTATTGCACAGTGAGGCATCTGTATCTACAAATTATTAAACGTATACTTAAGAACAACTCCCTCGCAGATAAAACAAATAACCTGTCAAATGTGGTAGTGAGTGTTTGTTCAATTTGAACCTTCGTTTGAAACGTCCTGGGCAGACAAAATGGTTATTATTATAAGGTTGCATCTCAACCTTCATTTATCCAATTTAAAAAAAAAATGAAAATAAAGTGTCACCTTCTACTAATGTTCTCAAGACCATTCATTTTGTGTGGTGAGTTAGGTCTATGACCAAACTACTTTATTTTTTTGACACTACATAAACAATATACTTTCCTCTTTAAAGGGAGAGCATATAATTGAAGTTGTTTGAACTGTAGGTTAGGTAATATTTTAAAATATTTTCGAGGCCTGCTCTATTTTAAAGTCAGACACTGTGTTTCGTAACCTTCCATTTCAGGGGTTTTATATCAATTTCAGGGCTTTACCTGAACTTTTCTGGTCTAAGAATTGGGTAATTTGTGATATTTATTTGTTTCCATAGATATTATTGCTTAAATGTCAAACTTAAGCAACCTGAAAACTTGGCAGCTGTGAAGTCGTTTCTGGCCACAAACCGGACCCAGGAACATAATTTTACATTTCTTTTCAGTAAAATGTAATGAAATGATGAGAGAAATATATAATAATTGTATGGCTTCGGTTTTTGCCTAGGGACAACTTGCAAGAGGTAACTTATTTTGTAAGTGTTAATTTTATGGCACAATGTACATAAGGCAGAGCACTTGAGCTTATTACCCTTTTGTGGGGCACTGAAATACTTACCTACATGGCCAGCAAGCTGTGCCACGTATGGTGTGTGGTTGGTACAGTGTTGTCATTGTTTTGTGATCCTATGTGGAAGTGTTTCTGTGTCATGCATGATGACCATGGAGGTGCCTTTACCGTGTTAAAGGGCAGGGAAGTGTAGTGGATGACCAGGTATGGGAGGCAGACGTTCAGTTTATGTTTTTCAGCATGTTGGTATCTTTTTACACAGCTCTGCAGGTTCCTGTATAATTTCTTATGATTGTAGTGTACTTAGCTGGTGACTACAGAGGCCAGGATCACACAATCTCTCGAAGAGGGAGTCTGGGATACATTTTCTGGTTTCATGTTGTGCTTTGCACATATATACTAATTGGGTAGCTTTTTCTCTGTAGAGGCCCTTTAGTCAATGAAGCTGGGTATGGGTAGGTCTCTGGGAACAATTCGCGAGTTGTTTGGCCTTTAGTAGCTCACAAATATTTTCACTGATCAGAAGTAGCTCTCACTACAGAAAAGGTTGGAGACCCCTGGTTTAGGCAGTTTGGGGTACCTGGAGAGTTCCATATAGGAGCGCTTGAACAATAGTATGAAATTCTAAAAAGCTTCCTCATCTGGAACCATAGTTCACAGGCCGACCTTCAGTTTGTCTTTTTTTACATTGTTTTGTATTAATATTATAAACTTAGGGCATCATAGAATCACATAATATACATATTGTTCAACATCCATTGGCACAATTCCCTTCAACAGCACTTACATCAGAACTACCCGTGACAGTTTGACTTTTTTAAAGAACTTGGGGTGTCCAAATTAAAAAAAAAAACATCTCCCCCTGGGGGACACTGTTTGACATGGCTAAGAGGTAAGGCGGAAAGAAGGAGGACTCAAGAAGTAGGGATCTCATATTCTGAAAATGGAAAGCCCAGCTGTAAAAACAGAGGTCATAGCTGGCTATTCCCCTGGCTGCTTTCTCACATCTTAGTTTCTTCCATGCAATCCTGACCCCTTTGTCAGCCCAAAGGAAACTATTTATGTCTGACTGTAGATTTTTTAAAGTGGCTGAGCTAAATAGTAAAGGGATTGTATCAAGGATGAATTTAATTTTGGGCAGATCAGACATTTTAACAAGATTAGATCAGCCAAGAATTGTTAATGGAAGGTTGCACCAAGATCTCAATAAAGATCTAACCTCTTTCCTTTTAACCTTTTAACCTCCAATTTGTCAATGTCCTGAGTGATTTGAATGGCTAAGTATTTGATGATAAACTAAATGCGAGCTGGATTGCCAATTCCATTAAATGATTTTAGTTTTTTGCATGTTAATTAAATAACCAGATATTTTCCCGAAATCTATCAGAAGTTGCTCCAACTTTGGCAAAATCGCTCATGATCATGGGCATACAAGGCCAACTTTTTTACCCATCCCCTAAATTCAATTTGGGCAAAGAGCTCACTAGTCCTGATGTTGTGTGCCAGAGGTTTTATGTAAAGATCTAAGAGGAGAGGGGAAAGGCGGCAACCCTGCCTAGTGCCTCACTCTAAACTAAGTAAGTTGGTTAGATTTCTGTGGACTATTATCCTAGCTGTGGGAGTTTTATAGATGTTCCTAATAATCTTTGAGAAGTTTTCTCCTAAACCAAATGCTTGGACTATGTGGTGTAAGCAAGACCAGCTCACCCGGTCAAATGCTTTAGCCGCGTCAAATGCAAAAATCGTGAGCTGCAGATTATTAGCTGTTGCGATATCGATAGCTCCTATCAGCTCATGAGTTAAATCATGAAGTTGACGTCCTATAATGAACCCCTTTTGATCCGGATGAACCAAGTGCCCCCTCAAGTTATTCAGTCTCCCTGCTATAATTTGCGCAAAAATGTTGTAATCGCAATTGAGCAGAGAGATAGGTCTATAGGACTCACATTTTTTATAATCTTTATTGGGCTTCAAAATCATAGAAACCGGTGCCTCATTCAAGGAGCTGGGGATTGGAGAATTGTTAGAGAAAATGCTATCAAATAATTTCTCCATAATGGGGGAAAGGGTCTCATTAAGGGCAATGTTGGGGATAGCATCTAAATCTGCGGCACTGCCTCTTTTTTGATTTTTTATTGTATTTTTAATTTCAAGTAGTGTGAGCTTCCTATTTAACTGTTGTGCCTGGTCTATAGATAGCGGCTGTAAGGAAGCTTTATCCAGATAATTTTTTATTTGGGCGTCTGGGACTACTAGGTCTTCAGTATACAGTTCTTGAAAGAATAGTTCAAATGCTTTTTCGCTATTGGCCCTTTCTGAGATGATCTCCCTTGTTTCTGTAGTACAGACCTCCTTAATTAAGTTTCTGGTTAGATTGACATGAGATTTCAAGGCCAGGAGCTTCCCACACCCTTTTCCATATTCATAATTAGCGAGTTTGCGAACTTACCATCTTCTTCTAGTGATACTATTGAGATAGTCTGACATATCTTGCCGCTTAGCTAGTACCTCCGACATTTCCTCCCTCTGTTCTGCATTATTTTGATTGGCTGCTTGGTTAGGAGAGGTTCTAAGGATTTCGGCTTCCAATAACCTAAATATTTTTTTTACTTCCTTGTTAATTTTAGCTGTGAAGTAATAGATTCTTGAATGATGGCTGTGTTTTTTGTTATGAAAAGTCAAATTCTGAGGGCCAGTTACGGTCCTATTTTTTACTCTCCAATATCTACAAGATTCAGATTATCCATAAGGACTTAGATCAAGGAGCCCATTTTTGGAGGAACTATTCTCCCCCCTTGGACCTGACAAGAGAGGGGTTCAGTAAAATATTAAAATCACCCATGATAATCAGAAAATTAGTGTCAAGTAAGTGATTATATATATGTTATGTTATGTTAACGTTTATTTAAAGAGCGCGCGGCTACTCCCAGGAGTGTCCCGGCGCTAAAACATCCAGATGACACGTCAGTTTTTATACACAGCTTTTCCGCGCCAGATACGCAGAGCCATGATAGAACCAACCCTGGTGCCATGAAACTAGGGCCCTGAGAGCGGATGACCTTAACCCTAGATATCGGTTTGCAGAACGGGGAGGATGGGTGGGACGGTAAGGAATCTATCACTAACTAATGTCTCTTACAGATATATCGTTACACAAGTAGTAACTTGTGCATCTGAAAGAGACACGTTAGTGATAGATTCCTTACCTTAGAATAGATACCCCAGCAATACCAACCCCGGTGGTGGGTCTGCGAACCAATATTCACACCAGAAAGTCCTGGAGGACGGAACGGCCAAAGACGCCATCCCTCCGGACCTGGCTGTCCAGGCAGCAGTGTCTTGCGAACGTGTGCAGCGAGGTCCACGTAGCTGTCTGACAAATGTCCTGCAAGGGGACTCCTCAGCCCAGGGCAGTAGTAGTCGCCGTGGCACCAGTGGAGTGGGCCCTCAGCCCAACAGGAGGTTCCTTTTTAGCCAAAGAGTAACACGCCTGGATGCACAACACGATCCACCGGGAGATGGTCGGCTTGTGCCCCGCCCGTCCTTTCTTAGCACCCACGTAACCAACAATGAGTTGGTCATCCACCCGGAACTGGCGTGTGCGATCCAGATGGTAAGAGAGCGCACGTTTTGGGTCCAGACAGTGGAGCCTCTCTTCCTCTTTCGAGGGATGCGGAGGCGGAAAGAAGGTGGGCAAGGTGATGGACTGCCTGATGTGGAAGGCTGTGACTACCTTGGGCAGGAAAGAGGGTTTTGTCCGCAACACAACCTTGTCCGGATGGACGGAAAGGAAAGGTGGTTTAGAGGAAAGAGCCTGGAGCTCACTTACTCTCCTGGCAGAGGTGATGGCAACCAGGAAAGCAGTCTCAAGCGTAAGAAGACGGAGAGGACAGTTATGAAGCAGCTCAAAGGGAGCGCACATCAGGTAAGTAGAACCAGGTTCAAGTACCACTGGGGCATCACGAAAGGAACAGGAGGGAACATATAAGTGATGCCCTTTAAGAATCTGTTAACAATCGAGGACTAAAACAAAGAAGGCTGATCAGGAAGCCTTAAGAAGGCGGAAAGGGCAGAAAGGTAGCCCTTGATAGTGCCCAGAGCAGAGCCCTGCTGGGCAAGAGAAAGAAGGAAGAGGAGAACCTCAGAAAGAGGGGCATTGAGAGTATCCACAGACTTTGCTGGGCACCATGCCACAAATCTGTTCCACCTGCAGGCGTATACCGTCTTTGTGGACGGACGCCTGGCTGCCAGAATCACAGTACAGACTTCAGGAGGCAAGTCAAATGGCCTCAAATGTCGCTGCTTTATCTCCAAGCATGGAGGTGGAGACTGGACAGGTTCGGGTGGAGGACAGTCCCCTGCTGCTGTAACAGAAGGTCCCCCTGAAGAGGCAGATGAATCGGGGGATCGACTGACATACTGAGTAGCTCGGTATACCAGTACCTTCGCGCCCAGTCCGGAGCCACAAGGATGACTTGGGTCCGGTCGTGCTTGATTTTCTTCAGCACTCTGGGCAGAAGTGGTATAGGCGGAAAGGCGTACAACAGACTGCAACTCCACTCGCGACGAAAAGTGTCCCCGAGCGAATGCCGCCTTGGAAATTCCAATGCGCAGAAATGATGACATTGCGCGTTCTCTTCGGTGGCAAATAGATCTAACCAAGGCTCTCCCCACTGCAGAAAGAGGCCTCGCGATCCATTATGCACCTTCGGCTGAGCTCGCCCTGGCGTTCAGAGAACCTGACAGGTTTTGAACCACAAGGGTCACCCCCTGATGTTCCAGCCACTGCCAGACGTGCAGAGCCTCCTGGCAGAGGGTCCACGACCCCACCCGCCCTGTTTGTTGCAGTACCACATGGCAGTGGTGTTGTCCGTGAACACCTGCACTACACTCCCCCGGACAGAGTGGAGGAATGCCTTCAGTGCTAGACGAATCGCCCGCAGCTCCAGAAGGTTGATATGGAGCCGGGACTCCACCGGAGACCAGAGGCCTCTGATCTCCGCCTCTCCCATGTGGCCTCCCCAGCCCTGGAGGGACGCGTCCATCACAACTACGTGCTCCGTTGGGGAAGGGAGAGGGATCTGCCGCTGACCCAATCGCGGTCCGTGAGCCACCACTGCAGCTGTCTCGCAGTGCCCTCCGAGATCATGACATGGTCGGACATGTTGCCCTGATGCTGGGCCCACTGAAACTTCAGGTCCCACTGCACAGCCCGCATCCACCACCTGGCGTGATGCACCAGAAGGATGTAGGAGGCCATTAGCCCCAGAAGCCGCAGCGTCAACCTGACCGAGACCCAGGATAAAGGCTGAAAGATTGGAATCAGAGCCTGAATATCCCGGACCCGCTGTTAGGGAGGATAAACCCGAAACTGAGCCGAGTCGAGGACCGCTCCGATGAAGAGGAGCTTCTGAGAGGGGCACAGGTGTGACTTCTGCACGTTGATGGAAAATCCCAGCTGGTGAAGGAGGTCCACCGTTGTCTGAAGGTGGCTGACGACTGTCTGGGGTGAGCCCGCCTTCAACAACCAGTCGTCGAGGTAGGGGAAGAGTGAAACCCCTAACCTGCGCAGATGAGCTGCGACCACCGCCATCACTTCGTGAACACCAGTGGGGTGCTGGTAAGGCCAAAGGGGAGCACGGTAAACTGAAAGTGATCGTGGCCTACCGTGAACCGTAGGTTGCGCCGGAGGGCAGGCAGGATGGGGATGTGGAAATAAGCGTCCTGCAAGTCCAACGCTACCATCCAGTCTCCTGGGTCCAGGGCAGCTAAGACCTGAGCCAATGTCAGCATTTTGAACTTCTTCTTCCGGAGGAAGCCATTGACGTTCCGTAGGTCCAAGATAGGATGCAGGCCCCCCTTGCCCTTTATGGGTACCAGAAAGTACTGGGAGTAACAACCACACCCTACTTCCGGCCCAGGAACGCGCTCAATAGCCCCCTTGGCCAAGAGGGCGGTAACTTCCTCTTGCAGAAGTTGCAAGTGAACCCCCGACATGCAGTGGTATTGCGGTGGCATGGCTGGAGGGGTCGCCTCGAAGGGGAAGGAGTAGCCTCTTCGGACGATTTGCAGCACCCACATGTCTGACGTGACAGTGCACCAGTGGAAGTGGTGATGGCGAACCCTGCCCCCCCCCACTGGCATCACATGGGCCTGAAAGCACGGACTAGGAGGGTTTTGAGGCGGATGCTGCAGGAGAAGGTGTGGACTGGCCTCGCCGTTGTCCCCGACCGCCGCCACTGCGGTTTCCACGGCTGCCACTGCGCTGTGTATTAGTCTGTGGTGCGTGGCTGGCAGCACGTGTGGGAGCGCCCGTTCCTTGGCCACGAAAGGAGCGAAAGGCACCCGTTTGCTGGCGTGGGGCCGAGAGGCCCAAGTACTTAACAGTAGCCCTGGAGTCCTTAAAATGCTCAAGCGCATGGTCTGCCTTGTCGCCAAAGAGGCGACGGCCATCAAACGGCATGTCCAGAAGGGTGGCCTGGACATCAGCCGTCGTTGCCATCGCTCTGCCTAGTGAGTCCGTGGTATCCAGCCCACACCGGATGAAATAGCGTGCCGCATCTCGACCCTCCGCAAGGGCTTGGGCGAGTTTAGTCCGGGCCTCCTCCGGACATCGTGGCAGCACGTCCGAGTCTGTGTCCCACAGAGTGTGGGTGTAGCGGCCCAAGAAGCATGCGGTATTGACTGACCGCAGTCCCAAACTCAGGGATGAGAACACCTTGTTACCGAATTGCTCATTACTATTCCCGATCGGGCGGGGCCATTGGGAATGCGGTCTGGGAAATAGAGGCCTGGATAACCAGCGGCACCACTCCAGCGCCGGAACCGAATCAAGGGAAGGATCGGGGACGGCGTTGCTGGGGGCGACACCCTAGGTGCCGGCGTCAGTGAGGTCGTGAGGTCGACCGGCGACGACCCGGATCCGGAACCGGATCCAGTGAGGGCCTGCGGCGCCGGGACCGAAGTCGCCGGTGGTGCTGGGGCCGAAGCACCCGATGGCGTTGGAGCCGAAGCACCCGACCCGCTAGGCCCCCCAGCCGGGACCGCTGGGCCCGAAGTCGCCACGGAGCTCGGCGGAGGAGGGAGAGACCTCATGGCCATGAGGTACCGCTCGATCTCCTTTGGCGTTGCATCGTGCCCAGGGACCAGAAGGTATGGGGCAGGTTGCGATGCCCGTGACTCCGTCGGAGCCACGTGGGCGGTGTCACCTGAATCCCCAGCTGCGTCGCGTGAGCATCGGGGTGGGACGGAAGAACGATGACGCCTTTCCGACCTCTCACGCCTCTTACCTGAGGACCTTGATCCCGAAGACCGATGCCGACTCTCGGAACTACGAGGGCTCCGACCCCGGGACCGGTCCCTTGACCTCCTATGGGACCGGGACCTTGAACGGCGCGGGCCGACTGCCGGATCTCAAGCCGCTTGCGGGACCTCTCCCGCCTAGCCTTAGACGGCAGGGCCCGGCAGTCGGAGCAGGTTCGGTCATCATGGTCGAGGCCTAGACACTGAAGACACCGGCGATGGGGGTCGGTAACCGACATCAGTCGGCTGCATTTGGAGCAGGGTCTGAACCCGGGCATACCTACCAGCACCGTAGGAGTCGAACGACTCGAGAAAAACAGATCAAAAAAGTTTAGTCGAAAAGTGACTAAAAGGTAGAGCTTCTCCGGATCTGCGATAGCTGGTGCGGAAAAAAGAAGAACTGACGTCAGCGCGCGAGGGCGGCGTCTAAGTACTCCGGCAACGTCATTCCGGCGCTAACGACGCCGACGACGGACGCAGAGCCGCGGATGACGCCTACCGATGCGCAGGGGTATTGCTACGCGAACGTTTCTGGATCCAGTCTGATACCTGGGGATATTCTAAGGTAAGGAATCTATCACTAACGTGTCTCTTTCAGATATTCCATGTACAAATTCTGGTTTCAGTCATTTAAGCCAAACCAACGCACCTTATCTTTAGACCAGGAGAGCGCACCCTGTTTGAAGGCTAATCTTTTCTGGTTAACAACTTCCTTAACAAAAATGTATATATGAGGACTTTTTCTTTTTTTCGCCCTATTTTACTCCCCACCCAGTGAAAAAATATTGTTACTTTCTTCTTGTGTGTCCCCTCTCCTGGGAACCCCCTAAACCACATTGGGTTTGATGTAAACTAACCCCTGTGAGCTCACTACCCCCTCACCCGGCAAACTGATACACATACCAAACTTCCATGCAAAATAATCCCTGAGCTTTACTTTGATCAATTAAGGTCCCTACCTTCTTAAGGTCTCTGAAATTAGACAATTTTTTCTTCCACATCACCTTAAGTAGGGTAGGAAACCTCAACTGTACAGAGGTGCCAATTGATCTTAAAATTGGCATAAATGTTCCCAGTTCCCATTGTCTGTCCTGGGTAATTCTTGAAAAATCCGAAATACCCAGTCTCCTTTCGTGAAGCTGCCAGCTTTTAAGGCTTCCAATAGTACACGCTCTTTTAGAGTATACGTTTTAAAGTTAACCAGAATTCGCTGGGGATTTTTTCTGTTTGGGTTTTTGGAAAAAGCATCTCTGTGAATTCTCTGGATGTCTGATTCCAGTTCCTTAACATCCACCGTGGGGATAAACTCTTTTAACAAATGTATGACCTGGGTTTTAATGTCCTCCTCCTCTGAACCCTCTTGGATATTCAAAGTTGTAATGTTTTTACGCCTAGCATTATTTTCTAGGGTCTCCAGTTTATTCAGCATGTCCTTTTCTCCCTTTTTTAATGCCAGAATCTCAGTGCAACTCAGTTCAACTTGTTTATTCAAGGCTTCTATTGAGGCTTCTATACGCATATTCTTTCGGTAATTGCAGACATTTTGGCTTCTAAAGATTCCCATGACTCTTGTATTTTAGCCGGCTTCGTCTCTGAGATGGCAAACTTACTCTGAATTGCTGAAGATAAGGCATCTAACATCTGTGCCAGATTTAGCTGGTCGGGGGTAATTGACACTGATGGTATAACCAAAGAGTGGAGTTAGAGGTGTCAGAGCCAGAGACAGATTCCAAGCCATTTTCACCTAATACCTAAAACCTATTAGCAGTTGTAATGTTGGGGAATTCTGCCTCACCGGGAACCGGAATAGTTTTCATTGTGCTTGTTTTCGCCTCTGATAACTTTAGTGTCTTAGTTGGCAATATCTTCCCCTTGCCCTTACTTATAGAAGACTGTGGCTTGTCCAATGACAAGGCAGTGATTTGTTGGGTTTGTTGTGTTTTTTCCTGTACTTTAAAATAAGATCTTAAAGATGGCGTAATCTTAAGTATCAGAGTTTCTTTCAGCTGTCGCGAAGACGAGATGACTTGCTGAATCCCCCTTAAGTTCTTGCCTGGTTTCTTAATGGGGGGGGTTCCATGACGTAGGGACCAAGGAAGTGATAGTAGAGGAAGCCTCCAAGTACTCCGCCAGGTTAAAAATGTTATTACGCAAGGTATAATAGTATAATGCACTGAGGTTATGGCTTTCTCTTCTGCTACCGCCTGTGAATACCGGCTCTCCAATAACTCAGAGGACTTAAGCAGGGTTAAGTTGTCAGCGAAACCCCTTTTATCTGCTTTATCTGCTTGAGGAGGTTCCAGGGCTGATATCTTTGGTTTTACTTTCCTTTTTTTCTTTGAGGGCTGACTTGAGGGGGAGATCGCATTACAATCCCCTTTATTTGAATTTTTAGCTCGTCTGGGGGTCATAGGCTGAACGAAACTAGGACACCAGCTAATTTTAATCTGCTGGGACTGGAAGTTACTGAAAGGCAGGAGCAGTTGAGACACTATTCTATGCCCTTGTAAATTTTGTGAGTCAACTGCTGATTTTTTTAGAAAGTAACTCTTACTCGATTTATTAAATCCAAGCTCTACCTTATCCTTGTTAACATACCCACTAGTGGATGTCTTTTTGCATCTACTAATCCGACGTGGAGTTCCAAGCAGCGAGATCTTTGAAGCTGCACGTCTGTCTTTGCGGATCCCAAACGCTGCCTGAATGAGCCGCCCTCCTCCGTAATAATCCGTGGAGCTCCTGCTCATCCGAACCGGATCCAGACCTGCGTTCAGGGCCAGCCCAACAGCCGACCTACCCAGCAGCTGCAAGCCACTCAAACACCGCCCCCGCCAGCAGTCCACAGCCGCAATATGCGGAATGCCCAGAGCAGTGAGAAACAGATGGATGGGGGAGAACAAGACACCAGAATCACCAAAAAGAGCACACAAAAAACCCCAGGCAGCCCTCAAAGAACCGCCGCCTTCCGTAAGTAGTTAAGCTCAGAAATCTTTTCCAACGGTGCCGGGAGGTGGAGACGAGCTTGCGGCGCATAATGACCTGCCGTCATGTTCCCCTGCCTGCAAAGATCTTCAACCACATCGCACAGTGTGCTCCGAAGCCTGTTGTTTTGTAAAGCTGCCAGAGGTCCTCCTGCGACTCCAGTGTCTTCAGCCAGTGGGTCCTGTGGAGGGTCAACTACAACTTCGTTGTGCTCCCCTGAATGCTAGGGGCTTTCCCTAACTCTCCTGCATGTGGTGAGTCTCCTGGACCTTGCTGGCCCTCTTCCTGCAACTTCTTGACTTCCTGCGTGGGTTGCTTTTGCCAGGGCTTGTTGGTGCATCGCCAGACACCAGCCCCTCAGTACTGAACATCCTTTATGGAACAGCATGTATCCAGCTTCTGGGTGTCCTCAGAATCACCTTGTCCCCACAGCTGCAGAGTCAAGGTCATCGACATCTATTCTGAAGCACCTGACATCGGTGGGCATTCGTCACCCGAGCCCCTGGTCACTCTCAAGTGACCCAGATTCTGTCCCCTCCGCTTTCAGAATCCATGTTTGGATTTCATTGGATACTTTCTCCTCTTCCAGCAGCAGCACTTTCCTGAAGTCCACCATTGGATTCGACAGCTGTTTGCGACGCCACTTCACACTTATGTCCCCGGCTTCCCTGGGATAGGTAACTTGGGTACCACAGTTGTAGTGTCCCACTACAAGGATACACGGACACAGGCAGGTGCGTTCTTAACTTCTTTATTACTACGTGACTGCCTCGTTCCCCGTCCCTACACTAACTGACTGTCAGCATATATGTGATGAGAAATAGTATAAATATGTTTACTGGATACGAGGTGGATGTTAATATGTTATGTACCTATTCTAGGCAGAGAATACTTCTAGATAAATGGCATGTTGAGATGGATTACTGTTTAGGATTTGAGTAATTGAAGACGTTTTCTACTTAATGTACATTAATTTACTTAAAAAACACCTGTCTGAATTACAGCAATAAGTGGTTTTTTTGAAGGCATGATGGAATGATGCTTAGACCCCGTAAAGGGATATACTCAATTTTGTTAAGTCACCGCGCTACACAATTGTATGCTTAGTTGAAGCTTGAATTCTTTTCATTAATGACATAATGTGTAGACCCCATAAAGTGAAATACTCAATCACCGCGCTACACAATTATATGCTTAATTGAAGCTTGAAACCTTTTCACTAATGAAACAATAATGTGTAGACCCCACAAAGGGAAATACTCAATCATGATAAGTCACCGCACTACACAATTGTATGCTTATTGTAAACTTGTGACCTTTTCACTAAATATAGGATAAACCAACCGTTTTTCAGGCCGTATGTCACTACACACAACCTATTGCACGCGCCATAAAGCTAAGACCTAACGTTAGAAATCTTTTGTGAGCAAACATAACCAAAGTCACCTTCTGTCTTTTCCCTACCCTCTTTTTTGGTATCCACTTCACTGGTGCCCCTACCCTCCACACATAATACATGTATGTTTTTACAATTTTCTTTTTGCTTTTTATTTTCTTTTGTTTTTTTTATACATCCCTTTTAGCCCTGAAGATTCACAGCCACATGCTGTGATGAAACACGTGTAGGCTAGAGTGATAAGCACAGTGATTCTGAGAAAAGAACACTGTTGAACAATAAAACCTTTTGAAAACTTATGTCTGTCTGATCTATCCCATTGGTTTGGCCATTTGACCATTTGAAGATTGAAATTTGATTTGATACACTAAGTGTGCTCTGGATTCTTGTCCAATTACATTAGAGAGAGGTCCCTGATCCTCTTCTCTTACAGAGGTTAAGGTTTTCCTCTGCCAAGAAGCACCTAATTCCATACCACGACATCTTAATACTTACCGTGATAAGCTGAGCGCCACATTTCTGAACACTTAAAAACCTGTTCACTGATTGTATAAAAATTCTTGACTCAGAAAGGCAGCCACTACGGTTTTCAACCCAGTTACTACCAGATTCATAATGGATAGGGATAAGATCGCCTCCGAGATGTTTGAAAATCTCTCCAAAGGCACACATCCAACCACCACTAGGACAAGTGGAAATCAACAAACGGGAACCAGCTTGAAACAAAAATTTCTTAAACTAGAACGACTTAAAAAAACAGAAAATTCGCGCTGGTGGGATGGCGCAACTTTGAAGCAATATCTGAGGGTACAAAGAATTCCGAGAGGTCTTCGCTCACAAACCTTTCCTACCTTTGATGACCTCGACGACGACCTCCTCAATAAATGGGAGGAATCAGTAACCATGAACTCTACCAACCTAATGAGAATCCTAATAGAAAATGCAGACCGAAAAGTAACGAAATTACAGGCAGAAATTGTGGAACTAGAGAAGGAGATAGAAGCCCTCAATCTCAAGGATGCAACCGAAAAAAACTATAAAATTCTTGAAGACATCCTGATCAAACATCAAAATGATCTCAAGGACCGCAAGGCAAGACAGATATGCAGAGATGAAGCTGACTACCGGGAAGGAAGAGTTTTTACTTTTGCCAAAAAATATGACCAACAAGTCCGTAAACCAGCTAACAACCAACAAACTGCCAAAACTGGAGCGTCCAATATATCCTCAAGCAACACCTCTCTTAGCAGTGTTCCGGAAACTGAGAGTGAACCAGAAGATAACGCGACCGCCAATCAGGATCCGAGAATGATGCCAACAACCTCCGGAGCAAGCACTGCTTTTTCTCGGGAAGTCAGGACAATGAAAATTACCAATCGAACAAGAGTAAACCCAACCCACGCAAAACCCGCAGAGGCCAGAGAGGAGGACAAAGACGACTACAGAGAGAAACTGAGGTCGGGCACCAAGAAGTGAAGAATATATTTGATCAGGATGTACAGGTGATTAACCTTTCATCCGTAAACCTGGACAGACATATGATTTCCTTATTGAGCAAAGGTCTCAGTTTTAATCCTACGGACCAAGGTGACCCATGTAGGATGAAGATTGATTTGTTCAAATATATCAGAGGACTTAAACTCAAAAAATATTTCTGGGGCACTCCAACAGAACATACAATTTCTAATGATGACCTAGAAGAGACTACAACTAACCCCATTAGTATCCAAGAGGTCCTGGCATCACACCTCCTATTGTCAATCACGGATTTTGATGATCCCCCAAATTCATTCAATGACCTACTAACAGACTTGGAACTGAAGACTGACAGCACAATAGACAGTGGCCTAAAAAACAAATCCAAATGGACACCAACACTTCCTAGTGGTAACACCATTGACACTTTCTATAAACTCGTATTGGATGATATTAACAAGTATGAAAACAAAATCTCGAAACAGGGTCTTACATTCAAAGACAATCTAACCAGAGAAGAGAGAATAGCGTTAAAAACTCTGAGTGATAACCAGGACATTATCATCCGTGAAGCTGATAAAGGAGGGAACGTAGTTGTCATGAATAGAATAGACTACAACACAGAAATCTTCTCCCAACTTTCAGACAATTCCTGTTATGAAGCTATTCCTAATAATCCTATGGGCCCCGTAACAATATTGATCAACAACCATTTGAGAGAATGGAAAGGGGCATGTTTGATTAATGATGCGGAATACATGTTTCTAAAAGTCACACGTCCTTCCTATCCGTGGCTTTATACCCTGCCGAAAGTCCACAAAACCGCACCCTTTCCCCCTGGCAGACCAATCGTATCGGGGATTGGGGGTCCAACTGAGAGACTTTCCCAATACGTGGACAAATTTTTGAGTCCACTAGTGAAAAATTTGCCATCCTATATTCAGGATTCCAAACATATCTTGAGTATCTTAACGGACATCACATGGCAACCGGGATTGATAATGGCGACCCTTGATGTGGTTTCGCTTTATACTTCCATTGAACCAGAACTGGGATTACAGGCTGTTACAAAAGCATTAAACACCAGACCAATCACTCTGCTCGAACACACCAAGATGCTGATAACGATGATGGATATCATTTTAAATCAGAATTTCTTTGTATTTGACAAAAAATGGTACAGACAAACTAGAGGAGTAGCCATGGGCTCAAGGTTTTCCCCTTCTTTTGCCAACATATACATGGGAGCTCTGGAGGCTAACATGATCTGGAGCATTAAGGGCAGCAAATGGATCGATAATATTGTGTATTGGGGTCGCTACATAGACGATTGCCTCTCAATATGGTCAGGATCAGAAACCACACTTGAAGAATTCTGTGTATATTTAAATGACAATGAGATGAACATGCGCTTCACCACACATATCAGCACTACAAATGTTTCCTTTTTGGACTTAGAACTATACATTAAGGATGGTATTCTACAGAGTAGATTATTCCGCAAAGAAACAGCATGTAACTCAATACTTCACAACAACAGTTGTCATCCTGATCATCAAAAAAACCGAATCCCGTATGGAGAATTCATACGAGCAAGACGGAACTGTAGTGAAGAACAGGAATTGGAAACTTGCTTACAGGACATGCAGTCCAGGTTCTCGAACAGAGGTTATAATCCTCAAATTATTTCTAAAGCTGGCCAAAAGATCATAAAAACTAGCAGGGAATCAACTTTGGCAGCCAGACGCCCAAGAACTGATATTAAACAACAACCGGTGAGACTTGTGACAGACTTCAATGAATTGAGTCCTGTAATACGAAAGAGTTTCCAAAAGCATTGGGGCATCCTTAGTGCTGACAGAACATTAACTGAGGTTATAGGAAATCATCCTCAAATTACCTTTCGTAAAGGGAGAAATCTCAAGAATAGACTAAGTCCAACTGTGCCCAAAGCTACAAGGACTTGTGACTGGCTGACTCAAAAGTCCAAAGGCTTTTTCAAATGCGGCATGTGCCCAATGTGCAGGTGGGCTAACCATGGAACTAAGACATTTCAGGATCACAGATCCAAACAGTATACAATCAACACAAACATTAACTGTAACACAAAGTTTACTGTATACATCATTGAATGTGCTTGTAAAAGTAGATATGTGGGAAGTACGATCAGGGCACTTAAAGAACGCATCAGAGAACATGCTAGAGCTTATGCCACTAAGGACCCAAGATATCCCATGGCCATACATATGGCCTCTTGTCCTTCGCAAGGAGAGATCAAATCATTTACCTTCTATGGCATTGATGTGATACAACCTTCAGTAAGAGGTGGAAACAGAGAACTCCGCCTTAGAAGGCAAGAAGCACTATGGATCATGCGTCTGGACTCTACCAACAGAGGCCAAAACACAGATGATGAACTCCATTTTTTCTTAGGTTCGGACCATTAGGATGCTCTCATAAACAATCATTAAGTATTAATACTGTATATGAAGTTAATGTGCAGTGGTAAATGTAATGAGTAATACTATATAATTATTTTGTAGATTCAAATTCACAAAAAAATTTCCAGTTTATGTGGACATGTATAACTGAGATATATGAATAACTATGTTGAAAATGTGGAATGAATTACCATGCAAATGATGGCATCAAATATCCCCATTAGGGATTTCTATCGCTAGTATTTTCCCAAGATTTTGAGGGTAATGTTTTCTTTTCCTCCCTAGTGGGAGTTGCTCTTCAATTTTTCTGCCGAGTGTAATGATAAAAAAATTGATTAATTTCCATTTTACTATTTAGGACTTTATAGATACTCCAACCCCCCTTTATGGGTTAACCTTTCCATGGAGCTTGATCCATGCCGGCTGCAAAGGAGATCCTAAATTATCTCCGTAGGACCTTTTAGTTGGAGTAACCCTTGATGCGTCTGGGGTCTCCGCTACTCACCACACCAAATATTTTAGAGACTATTAATACTTTTGTGATTCCACTTCTCTACAGGCGCAGAAACGCAATAATAATACGCTTTAGTAGTCTCTGATATATCGGACATATTTGGGTCCATACAGAACCTTAAACCACGCGGGGTAAAATTCTTCTTCAATTTTCCTTCATGTGAACTCTCATCCCCGTCCTTCTTATTTTTGTGGGTTTCTATTTTTTAGCTTTTTATTTTTTGACCCGGTCCTAGTTCACGTATATTTTGCGTCCCCTACTTTTGCATATTTACTCCGCTCAATGAGGGGAATTTTAGCAGTAATGTGAGTAACTCTTCTAAATTTTGCCTACTATTATTCGAACTGAGCGTTCTAGTCGTTTTTGAAACTGCCCTATGTTAATGGGCGTGAACCGCGTGGTGTTTGTTCCCGCACTCGGAAACAGGAGCTGCACTTAGCTCAACCCACGGGCAGCAAACGGGTAAGCCTTAGAAGCGATCTCTTTGGAGACCATTGCCTCTCGCTATATGTTTTAGCAAACCACTTTACCACATTGATATTATCCCTTCTTTGGTTTTTAGCCCGAAAATACCGACGCTGTGTAAATTCACACACTACCCCCATTCTGACGGAACGGAAACCGATTATTTTCGGTACCGCTCTCTTTTATACAGAAACATCCAGATTAGGACCGGGACGGAATTATCACCGGTCTCCCGGTGAGTCTTTCCTTCACTACTCCTGTTTACTCCCTCATGTTCTTTTTGAAACGCTTGTATTATACCGGCAATCATTATGTCTTGCTGATTGTAATTTATCCTCACTCTACAGATAACGCGCCTCGATCATTTAGATCAGGTAATCAACAAACCCCCCCTTTCTTTACACTTTCTCCCTTATTTGTCGCGTTTCCTTTGCAGCCAAGTATGTCTAGTCCATGTTTCTCAGTGCATAGATTGTTTGTTAACAGGTCTGGAATTACAGCCACTGATATTGACATAGATATTTTAACACGGTTGGGACTTTTGCATATGCTTTGAATTTTCTAAAGTTTGTCGTAGCGATTGATTACAATATAAATATAAAGAATATGTCAACAAAATTCCACTTTCATGAACCATGCAGGTCAGCATATATGTGATGAGAAATAGTATAAATATGTTTACTGGATACGAGGTGGATGTTAATATGTTATGTACCTATTCTAGGCAGAGAATACTTCTAGATAAATGGCATGTTGAGATGGATTACTGTTTAGGATTTGAGTAATGGAAGACGTTTTCTACTTAATGTACATTAATTTACTTAAAAAACACCTGTCCGAATTACAGCAATAAGTGGTTTTTTTGAAGGCATGATGGAATGATGCTTAGACCCCGTAAAGTGATATACTCAATTTTGTTAAGTCACCGCGCTACACAATTGTATGCTTAGTTGAAGCTTGAATTCTTTTCATTAATGACATAATGTGTAGACCCCATAAAGTGAAATACTCAATCACCGCGCTACACAATTATATGCTTAATTGAAGCTTGAAACCTTTTCACTAATGAAACAATAATGTGTAGACCCCACAAAGGGAAATACTCAATCATGATAAGTCACCGCACTACACAATTGTATGCTTATTGTAAACTTGTGACCTTTTCACTAAATATAGGATAAACCAACCGTTTTTCAGGCCGTATGTCACTACACACAACCTATTGCACGCGCCATAAAGCTAAGACCTAACGTTAGAAATCTTTTGTGAGCAAACATAACCAAAGTCACCTTCTGTCTTTTCCCTACCCTCTTTTTTGGTATCCACTTCACTGGTGCCCCTACCCTCCACACATAATACATGTATGTTTTTACAATTTTCTTTTTGCTTTTTATTTTCTTTTGTTTTTTTTATACATCCCTTTTAGCCCTGAAGATTCACAGCCACATGCTGTGATGAAACACGTGTAGGCTAGAGTGATAAGCACAGTGATTCTGAGAAAAGAACACTGTTGAACAATAAAACCTTTTGAAAACTTATGTCTGTCTGATCTATCCCATTGGTTTGGCCATTTGACCATTTGAAGATTGAAATTTGATTTGATACACTAAGTGTGCTCTGGATTCTTGTCCCTTTTATCTGCTTTATCTGCTTGAGGAGGTTCCAGGGCTGATATCTTTGGTTTTACTTTCCTTTTTTTCTTTGGGGGCTGACTTGAGGGGGAGATCGCATTACAATCCCCTTTATTTGAATTTTTAGCTCGTCTGGGGGTCATAGGCTGAACGAAACTAGGACACCAGCTAATTTGAATCTGCTGGGACTGGAAGTTACTGAAAGGCAGGAGCAGTTGAGACACTATTCTATGCCCTTGTAAATTTTGTGAGTCAACTGCGGATTTTTTTAGAAAGTAACTCTTACTCGATTTATTAAATCCAAGCTCTACCTTATCCTTGTTAACATACCCACTAGTGGATGTCTTTTTGCATCTACTAATCCGACGTGGAGTTCCAAGCAGCGAGATCTTTGAAGCTGCACGTCTGTCTTTGCGGATCCCAAACGCTGCCTGAATGAGCCGCCCTCCTCCGTAATAATCCGTGGAGCTCCTGCTCATCCGAACCGGATCCAGACCTGCGTTCAGGGCCAGCCCAACAGCCGACCTACCCAGCAGCTGCAAGCCACTCAAACACCGCCCCCGCCAGCAGTCCACAGCCGCAATATGCGGAATGCCCAGAGCAGTGAGAAACAGATGGATGGGGGAGAACAAGACACCAGAATCACCAAAAAGAGCACACAAAAAACCCCAGGCAGCCCTCAAAGAACCGCCGCCTTCCGTAAGTAGTTAAGCTCAGAAATCTTTTCCAACGGTGCCGGGAGGTGGAGACGAGCTCGCGGCGCATAATGACCTGCCGTCATGTTCCCCTGCCTGCAAAGATCTTCAACCACATCGCACAGTGTGCTCCGAAGCCTGTTGTTTTGTAAAGCTGCCAGAGGTCCTCCTGCAACTCCAGTGTCTTCAGCCAGTGGGTCCTGTGGAGGGTCAACTACAACTTCGTTGTGCTCCCCTGAATGCTAGGGGCTTTCCCTAACTCTCCTGCATGTGGTGAGTCTCCTGGACCTTGCTGGCCCTCTTCCTGCAACTTCTTGACTTCCTGCGTGGGTTGCTTTTGCCAGGGCTTGTTGGTGCATCGCCAGACACCAGCCCCTCAGTACTGAACATCCTTTATGGAACAGCATGTATCCAGCTTCTGGGTGTCCTCAGAATCACCTTGTCCCCACAGCTGCAGAGTCAAGGTCATCGACATCTATTCTGAAGCACCTGACATCGGTGGGCATTCGTCACCCGAGCCCCTGGTCACTCTCAAGTGACCCAGATTCTGTCCCCTCCGCTTTCAGAATCCATGTTTGGATTTCTCTGGATACTTTCTCCTCTTCCAGCAGCAGCACTTTCCTGAAGTCCACCATTGGATTCGACAGCTGTTTGCGACGCCACTTCACACTTATGTCCCCGGCTTCCCTGGGATAGGTAACTTGGGTACCACAGTTGTAGTGTCCCACTACAAGGATACACGGACACAGGCAGGTGCGTTCTTAACTTCTTTATTACTACGTGACTGCCTCGTTCCCCGTCCCTACACTAACTGACCCTTTCCTGTCTTGTCCCCACCTCTTCCCCTCTGCCCACCTAGCTCCGCCCACCCCAGCTACTGGACTGCTAACTCTTACATCTCCCCCTTTCTTAATAACACAACAAATGAAAGGATTAGTCCATTTCTACAATCAGTCTCTTCGGGGGTTGCACGTGACGCCGAGGTCTCGCTGGTGTGGACACAATGTTCTCGGTGGATGGCTCCTTTGGAATGCCCAGTGTCTGATGTGACAGGCTCAGGTTCGTCTTGACTCTCGGATATGGGGATTGTGGTCGTGTTTTCATGATTCTCAGGGGAACATTTCTTGAAGTGAGAAGCGTTGCGGGTGACTCGCCTATTTTCCGATTCTGCGGTCACCATGGTGCCCTTTTGTTGTACAATTGTGAGAGGCTCATCCTTGAAACGACAGTCAGTCTTTTGGCGCTGTTCTTGCTTGACAAGGACTCTGTCGCCCTCCTTGAGGGATGGTGACCGGGCTCTTCGCTTGTGGTCAGCATACTCCTTCATCTTCTCTTTGCGGCACTGATCCGTTATGGCCATGTCTCGGTGCTGCTGATCCGAGAGGGGCTTCTTCAGTGCTCCGTCCCAGGTTGGGATCCGATTTCTCATGGTTCTCCCAAGCATGAGAGTGGCAGGGCACTGGCCCGTCGTGGAGTGTGGAGTGGTCCTATAAGCGCACAGAACTTCATTCAGGGCTGACCCCAGATCTTTCTTCTCGGCGGTGGCTTGCTGGAAAGTTCTCTTGATGGTGGACATGAATCGCTCTACGGTGCCGTTGGCTTGGGGCCAGAGTGGTGTGACTTTGCGGTGTTGGAAGTCCATGTGCCTCGCAAAGTCGCTGAACTCGCGACTGTTGAACGGGGGTCCGTTGTCTGTCTTAATGATCTTGGGGACGCCCCATGTTGCGAAGGTTTCTTCAAGCACCTTGAGGGTGCAGGCGGCACTGGTGGATGATATGAATTGGGCCACTGGGAATCTGGAATACTCATCCATGATGACAACTACGTACTTCCCGGATTGCAAGGGTCCGTAAAAGTCCATGGCAACTTCTTGCCACACCCCGTCGGGTAGTGGGGTCATCTGCAGAGGTGCAGGTGGGTTGCTTTGGCTGGTCAGTTGACACGAGTGACAGTCTTTCAATGTGTCCTCAACCATCTGGTCGAGGGCTGGAAACCAGACACGCTCTCTCAGTGCCCTTTTGGTGGATACGACCCCGCGATGTCCTTCGTGGGCGAGGTCAATTACTCCTTGTCTCAGTGTCGCCTGGATGACTAGTCTGTGATCTCTCAGGAGGAGGCCATCACTGGTTACGGAGAGTTCGTCAGCGATGTGTCGGAAGGCCTGGAGTTCTTTCTTGATGGCAGGGTCCTCCTCTTCTTCCTGCGGGTGGTACCTCCATCTGTTGGATTGTATGCGCTTTAGTACTGCTTGCAAGATGTTGTCTTGAGTGGTTGCTTCCCGAAAGGTGAGCATGGGGATAGCTGGTGGACGAGCATGACCAGTCACAAAGTGGATGTATTCTTCCGCGATGGAGGGCGCAGTCTCTGAGGAATCTTGGGGGTGGCGGGACATGCAATCCGCTGGATTCTCTGCCTTCCCCGGTTTGTGAATGATTGTGAAGGTGTACTCTTGAAGCCGCAAGCCCCACCTCTCAATCCTGGGGGTCATTTTGCACTTGGGATTCCCATAGATTGTGACAAGGGCTTGGTGGTCGGTTATGAGCGTGAAGTGTTTTCCGTAGATGAAGATGTGGAAATGCTCACACGCCCACACGACGGCCAGGCTCTCCTTCTCAGGTTGGGAGTATTTCTTTTCGGGGTCAGTCAGGCTCCGACTAGCGTAGGCGATGATTCACCTCTGGTCCGAATCGTTGTCATATTGGGCCAAGATGGCTCCTAAGCCTACGGGGCTGGCATCAACGGTGATTTCAGTTTTTCTCCTTGGGTTGAAGTAAGAGAGACAGTCAGCCGATTCCACTGCTCGTTTGATGTCAACGAAGGCGCGCTCACATTCCGGGGTCCAATCAAAAGGCTGCCCAGCCTTTGTGAGGAGTCTCAGAGGGTGACTTACGGTGGCGTAGTCACGAATGTAGCGGGCACAGTAGCTCGCCATTCCCAGGAAGGAACGTAGGTCGTTGACATCGGCTGGACTCTTGGTGTTGTTGAGCATGGCGATCTTGTCGGGGTCCGGTTTCATGCCACTGGACGAGAAGATGTGACCGAAGAACTTCAAGGTGGACTGATGAAATTCGCATTTCGCTTTGTTGAGGGTCAAGTTGGCGTCCATCAAGGCATGGCAGACGCGGTCAAGGGCGATGTCGTGCTCTCGCATGTCAGATCCGTAAACCAAAATATTGTCGCTATAATTGAGGGCATTGGGTACGTGCTGGATGACAAGACGTATTGCCTCCTGGAATATTTCAGCAGCTGACGAGACGCCGAAACTGAGTCTTTTATAGCGGAATAGACCAAGGTGCGTCGCAAAAGTAGTGATGGAACGTGAGCTGTCGTCCAGTTCGAGCTGATGATAGCCCTTGTTCAGGTCCAGTTTGGAAAACACTTTCGCCCCATTGAGCGCTGTGATCATGTCGCTCAAATGTGGGCCGGGGTGTCTCTCCCTTTCGATGGCCGTGTTCGGCAGGCGCATGTCCACACAGAGACGGACCTTGTTGGGGGTCCCTTTCTTGGGAACAATGACCACCGGGGACACCCAGGGGGTGGGGCCCTCAGTGCGCTCGATGATGTCTGCGTCCAAGAGTTCTTGCAGTTCATCTTCAACTGCCGATTGTAGGTGGAAGGGCACCCGCCGTGGATGTTGGGCCACTGGCTTGATTCGTTCATTAACGTGTAAGTGAACCTGTCGGCCTTTCAATTTGCCCAAGCCCTGGAATAGTGATGGAAATTTTACAACATAGTTCGAGCTGTCGTTCACATTGAAGAGCACATGCACTAAACGGAGGCGTTCAGCGGTGGGGAGGCTCAACAGGCAGTCAGCATCGGGCCCCTTAATGACATGGATGACTGCTGGGATGGAGATGTCGCCGTGCGTGAGGGTGGTATCGAACTTGCCGAGGCACGGGAGTGGTTTTCTCGACATCCAGGTGTACACACGGACAGGCGCGAAGCGCAAATGGGGTTTTGGGTCCATGCGTTCATGTTCAGCAACTGAGATGTAGTTGAGGGATGCGCCACTGTCCATCACGAATTTCGCTGCGTGGTTGCCCACTTTGATGTCGAGACGTGGGTAACGTTTGAGCTGATCGTTGTCAGCGATGTTGACGTATTCAGTGGTGTACCGAGACCGCCTGGATGAGGATGATCTTGATTCTCTTGATGGAGAACGACGGTCCCATCTGGAGCGTCTAGAGTCGTGACTGGAGTGAGAAGACGCTGCAGACCGAGTGGAGTCACCCTGAACTGCTCTGATGTGGTGACGTTTGGTCTCAGATCTCGAGGGCCTCTGCTGGCTGTCTCTTCTGTCGTTATCACTGAGTCTTTCTCTGTGGTATTCGCTACACATGGCCTCAAAGTGATTGGATCGTCCACATTTTCTGCAGCTTTGTCCCATGGCAGGGCAGGAGTCGATGTGAGGGTAGTCATACCCGCACCTGAAGCACCGCCTCGTGCGGTCGGGCCGCCGATCTCTCCTCTCAGGTTCCTTCCTCCTGTAGTCCGAGTGTCGCCTGGGCAAAAATCTAGATCGGCGTGACCTGTCACGCGGGTTGCCACGATGATCTTGTCTTCCATGTCGTCGGTCAGAGATGCGATTGGCATGTTCATTGCTGATGCCGGGTCCAGTCTCGATATCCGCCGCATTTTCTTCAGCCTGGTCATACAGCCGGGAATTCTCCTCTATCTCCGCGAGTTCTTGCGGTTTTCTTAGTAGTCGTCGTCTCAGCGACTCTGAGTGACACCCAGAGATTATTTGGGATTTGATGGCTGCATCGGGCGAGAAGTTCGTAAAGTCACTGTATTGGGACTGACGTCGCAGTCGATGTATGAAGGAGCTCAGTGGCTCTTCCTTGCCCTGGCGCTGTTGGTGGAACTTGTGTCGCTCGTAATCGACATTCCTTTTGTGCAGAAAACGGTTATTTAGCACGTCCCTCACTTTGGCAAAAGTATCACCTTCTGTGGTTGGGATCTCTCGTACGATCTTGCTTATCTCGCGCCCTCCTAGGTTGCGAAGGGTTATTATTTTGTCTTTTTCCGATTCTATTTTAGACCCTTCAAGGTAGTCCTCAAGGTCCTCTAGCCATTCCTGCCACTTTAGGCCCATGCTGCTCCCTGTCGTGACGGTTAATGGCTCCGGTGCTCGCAGATGCGTTCCTCCCTTGACTTCCCTTTGCGCGGGAGGGTTAGACATTCTGACGGTGGACTTTCAGTGCTTGTTTGACTTCGGTTGCAGTTATTGGCGTTTGTTTCACAATTGTCTGCTACAACTACCAATGCTTGTTTATTTCTTGCTGTTCAGGTTCACTTGGTAAGATTCGCTGGGCTATCTTGCCACGATTCGTCAGTTTGCGCTGCCAGTGCTTGTTTCTGGTTCATTGCCTGACTCAAAGATGGCCGCCGCCCATTCACGTAGGGTCTGTCTTTCAAGCTGCCTGACCCCAAGATGGCCGCCCCTCTTCAGCCCACGAGGTTTTTTCTCGCCCAAGGCGCACACACACTCGGTGCTGCTAGACTCACTGTTGTGCTGTGGCAGGTCTCCACTCTTCCGGCGGGGTTTGGGTGAGTTTACTCTGCTATGCGTGGTTAGCTGGCCTCGCGCGCCGCGCATCAGGCGGCAGGGCTTCACTTTTGCCGGCAGGGTCAGCGCTGGCTTCGGACACTCTGCCACGCGCACTTGGGGCACTTCTCCCGCCCTCACGGCGCTGCAGGCTTACTGGGGCAGTGTCGGAGTGGGCTTCCGACCCTCACTTGGTCCCTTTGCACTCCTGGTTTTCGCGCGTCCAGCGCGACCGGCGCTCTCACTTGGCGCTCTTTCTTGTGGCGCTTCTGCGCTCTCACTCGGCGCTCCTTCTTGTGGCGCTTCGGCGCTTGCACACTTCGCTTTCTTCTTTTCTCGACCCTCTTCCGCTGTCGAGGGGAGATCAGGTCGCTCCTGGGGGGCTCGCTATCGGCGCCGCAGGGTCACGGTTGCAGCGGAGCTCTGGACGCTCCACGCTGCGGGACGGGGCACTCTCGGGTGGGTTTTGCTTCTTGCCACCCTTCGTCGCCAGTTGTAGTGTCCCACTACAAGGATACACGGACACAGGCAGGTGCGTTCTTAACTTCTTTATTACTACGTGACTGCCTCGTTCCCCGTCCCTACACTAACTGACCCTTTCCTGTCTTGTCCCCACCTCTTCCCCTCTGCCCACCTAGCTCCGCCCACCCCAGCTACTGGACTGCTAACTCTTACAACAGTATCCACAGGCGGGGTGGCTCTCCAACCTTCTGTCTTCCACAGGGTTTCTTCAGGGTCCACTGGGAAAGGTCCTTAATCTTTAAAAATCCCACCGCGGCTTGCACATAGACTTGTACGGAGCACTGGTCGTGTTCACACACTGCAAACGTTCTCTGTGGGTTCCCTATCTACTCACCTTGGGCAGTTCCTTGGGGTCCCAGCAACTCTTCGTCCACTTGAGATTGTCCTAACTCGAGTCGTGGTTTTTATACCACTTTCCTTGTATATGGCTTGGTCCCCCCAGGGCGAACTGTATATTAGTGCTATTTACTGTGATTTCTTTGCTAAAGTATTGAGTGCTTTGTGTCTATCTCTGTGTGGGAGATACTGTAATGTACTAGATACTGTTATATAATAAATACATATTTTTATAAGTACTGTGTGGCTCTCTTTTCATTTAATCCATTCTATAAGATTGCATTCTGGTAAAATAAGCTGCTTTACACTCCTTCAAGACTAAGCCTGAAGACTGCTCTCCACAGCTACCACTTGGATAGCTTTCTAAGGTTGTCTGAGACCTCCTAAATCACCATATTGGTTGTTTGGACTGGTGCAAGGTGCCCTTCTTACATAAGTGGACATCATATACCAGACCAGCTTGTCACAATATACGTTTATTTATTTAATAGTATATTTATTTGTGTTGAGTGAAGAATTGATATTGTTATTAATATACATGTTTATTGCGTTTAAATGCTTTTTAAATTATTTGTAATACATATTTTGGAGGTGTTTTACGTTCATATTGTTTAAGGTTATCTCTTTGGTGATTTAAAGTAGTATTATATATATATATATATATATATATATATATATATATATATATATATATATATATATTAGTTATACTTTTAGGGTATATCGTTTGTTTAAATAATGTGCTTGTAGTAATGTTTAATCAGATTTGTTTTTTTTAATGATATATGTAGTCAATATTATTGTTTTCAATATTTTTGACATAATATGTGTATTTATAAGTCATGATATTTCTGTTACCAATATATTTGTTTTCAATATATATGCAGATTTAGATGTTTTTGTTATCAATATATATGTCTGACACAAATTACTTTTATAGTTATGCATAGGGAGTCAATATTTTTGATAACAATATTACATTTTAGATAATTATGTGAATCGATATTTGTTGTCTCACTATTATGTCACTAATCCCATAACAACATAATACTTCTTATGATCTACCAAAACTTGCTGAAATCAGTTACTGTTATGAAAGTTTAGTTTGCTATGGCAGGAAATACACAATGTATCATACTCACCTTTGTGTTTTTATTAACTTTTTTATTTTTTCGCTCTGTCACATGCCTATTTAAAACGTGTGCAAAGGTTATGCAAAACATGCTCTATAAGTTTCATGTAAAAGGTTGGAAAGTTGATAGCATAGAGTATTGTCAAGCATTTCACTTGATGTAAACATTGTATATGTCATTGTTTGAACACAAAAGACGAATATATGTGAGTCTCCAGCAAGAGATTATGCTCCCACCTAGCAGGGCTGGCACTGAAACTGGTCTACAGTTTGTAGATGTTTTGAGTCAATGGGTTACAGAAGTGTTCACTTAGGAGTGAAGGTATCAAACCTTTCATAGAGCTGGTCATTTCTTGAACAAAAAGAGGTCTATGTTCTGTTCTTCTCATGATAATTTATTGCACATCTTCATGTGTACAGATCTTGATGTTCAGAGGTAGCCAGTTATATCAAAACATGCTTCGTAGATAATGTTACTTGGTACAGCGAGAAAGAAATAGAAGCACTCTGTTAACATCCCAAATAGGATGGTATTTAGTTAAAGGGTGACTGCAAATCCTGATTCCCTTTATCAGACAACATATGAGAGGGTTGCAACCAACTGATAAACGTGTGATCAGCTGAATGATGGTCACAGCAGCAGATTTGCAAGCATTAGTAGTTCTATGATCTTTGTCCTTGTATTAGTAAAGAAGCTTTAAAGTTGACCACTTACATCACAAGCACATCAGTGTGATCTAGAGTGCTTCCCTTGCACCAACAAACTGGGGGAGGCCACACATACTAGACGTGTTATTTGTACTAGCAACCCAACACATCTATACAAGAATAGAAGTCTCTTATCAAAGGTCCTCTAACCTATCAAGTCAACTAAAGGTACATACTTGTCGAACAACATATCACATCAATAACTCTCTGACTCCCAGAATCCCACAAAAGATCTAGGTAAAAGGACAGGAGAAAAGAAATTGTCATCCACCAACTCTAACAGAGTGGTCAACCCCACCAGAGAAAGCTTATTCCGACAGAACATAATGGTGAACGTGCACTTTCAAACATAAAGGATATCTCTTTCAGGTGGTCACAAACAGAAGGAAAGCATACATAAGAAATGCCTGTTCAATCCTGACAAAAGGTATCACAAGTGAAAACCTCCAGATCCAGCTGTTTACAAAAGTACTTTAGGAGCTAAGTAGCATGAGAAGATGCACAAATATCAACCTCAAAATGGCCACATTTCTTATACACAAGATAGAAAACCTATGGGTTCAATTTCCAGTCTCTAGCTTCATAGAGATGACATAAATCAACCACCATGATGGACATTCTGAACGATATTCTCTACTCACCAAAATGCGTAGGCTCAACCAACATTCCCACATGACCCTTGCTATAATTGTGATTCTCCTAGATTTCGAATTTCCAGAAGTTAGTTGGTCCACGCGCCAAGAGCATTCTTCTGCAGTCCACTTCACCCCCATATGACTGTAAGTCTCACATTCTGCATCAACCAAATGATGTTACCAAATTTAGAAGGAACCCGAGGTGTGCGCTCATGTTTCAAGCCTCTGTTTTCTCTAGTCATCTAAGTAGCTTACCCCTAGAATTTTCATGCAGGGAATTTTTGTCGACTTTGCAGAGCCATTTATGAAGATTACATTCATTCAGGTGTTACTGAGCTCTGAATTGCAGCAACAGTGTGAATGACTGAATATGTGTATGAGAAAATCTGAATGAAAGATGATTAAAGAAATATCCTCCTTTAAGATTTCTTATTAGAAAATCAGGCCCTTTAAAAGTTTGAAAAATGTCCACCTAGATAGTGTTAAACTGTTTCTTGAGTCTGTGATGCTCTGATGGTATCAGCAATGAATTTCAAAATAGTTGTTGTAGTGGGGATAAGCAATCTTTGCAAATGTTACCACAATTATAAGCCTGTGCAGGAGAATGAGAGCAACCTTCATGGGAGACAGCACAAGCTCTCGGCTTTGAACACTTTTGAGACTATGTAGTAAATAGTCAAACATATGGTCCAACCAGGAAAGCTGCCACTGTCCTTGGCATTCCAGTGCTGCAAAGTGCTCCAGGCAAAACAAATAATTGATAAATAGGGCCTTTTCAGAACTAGTGTTACCATCCAGTCCAGAAGGAGAAGAGCGTCTTGCAAACAAACAAAAAAATCCACTTTGAAAAGTCAGATTTCTAGCCTTTGCTTAGCTGCAGGACCCAGATTTACTAATGCTTTGCACCAGGTTTGTGTCATTTTTGTGGCGCAAACCCCAACACATATAGGATAGTATCCCAAAGTAACTCAAAGTTGAGCTGCACACTGCTTTTCATTACTTCTCACCCATGGGCTGTGATCCAAATTCCTATCCACAAATATTGGTGGACGGGGATTTGTGCCAAAACTGTATGCCTCTTCCTCTAGGCAGGCAAAACAAGGATATAGGTTTCATTTCTCCATGGTTTTCCAATTTTCACATGTGCTGCATTGTATAGCACACATGCAAAGTGTGAAGTCTTGAAGCACTGTTTTTGTACTGGAAGGTACAAAACCAATGCTTCAGAGACCATGCACACACAGTTGCGCTGTGGCGCATGGCTGCCAAAAGGTAGTCAGTGCTTAGGGGCCTCACTTCCATTGGTGCAGCCGGCACAGTGGTACTGGAGCCCAGAGCCCCAAAGCAGTACATTGAACATTGAAAGTTGTTGAACTTTACTACCCCAATAACAGTCAAAGGGGCTGCTTTCCTTACTTGCACCAGGGCCCATGGGGATGTATGACGTTACAACGCATACTTTTACAACGCATAGCATTACAACGCATTTTTTACAACACAACATCAATTACAACACATTCCATTACAACGCATGCCATAACAACGAATTTTTTTAACTACCTTTACAACGCATTCCATTACAACGCATACTACCTTTACAACGCATACCATTACAACGCATACCATTACATTGCATGTATGGTAAGTATTGGATAGTGTAGGGGTAAAAATTACTATTCTAACTCCAGGGGGGTGCAACAGTAGGGTAAGTGTTGGATAGTGTAGGGGTAAAAATTACTATTCTAACTCCAGGGGGTGCAACAGTAGGGTAAGTGTTGGATAGTGTAAGGGTACTATGCGTTGTAATGGTATGCGTTGTAATAACATGCGTTGTAGTGGTATGCGGTGTAGTGTCATGCATTGTAATGGTTGCGTTGTAATGGCATGCGTTGTAATGGATGTTGCGTTGTAAAAGTTTTGTTATAATGGTAGTGCGTTGTAAAAGTTACATTGTAAAGGTTGTTTCCGCCCTTGGTATCCATGCTACGCTACTGACAGCACTGGGGAAGAGAGCAAATGCACCATATCATAGATATGACACATATTTGTGTCTACCTTTGACGCAATTTTAAAGAACAGTAATCTGTGCCCTGTGCTTACATCCATTCAAAGGCTGAAAATGGACTCGGTCAGCGTCTTTTTTTTTCCCTTACTACGAACACATCACAACCAAATTCCACCTTCAAATTGGGTGTTTGAGCTACTGCACCTTTGCTAACCATCTCATCTCGTTCATATCCCAGTTCCTCTTTTTAAAAATGAACTTAACGTGGACTGGATAGTCTTAATGTGAGGGGCAGACACCATTTACAGTCTTAAGAGCCAAAAGGTCCACAGCAACCTTCACTTCTTCTACCAGACGTGTTACTTCGCTTTCCCACAAAGGAAGGAGTGTGACATATCACACTGGGACAGCATAGAATGTTCCCTGCCACTCCTGGTGGATGGAATGTTTGTACAGTGGCGTAACGAAACTTGAGGGGACCCTCTGCAAAGTGCTTGGAGGTCCTGCTCTCCCCCTCCTGCCCCCAGCCCCCCCCCGACCCATTCAAGAGCTCTCAGGCCAGGGGCCCGCTGCCCATGCAAAGTGCCGGAGGGGGCCCCCCACACTGCGGGAGCTCTGTCGGCTAATGTTATGCCTCTGCGTTTGTATGACTCGGCCAGGCACTGAGTATTCTTAATGTTTAAGTGCTACATGCAAATATTGTGTCTATGTCTTAATATAAAATTAGCTAACAATTTGACGGAGAAACAATGTTACAGGGGCAAATATTGTATCATTTTCGGTATATGACATGCAAGACACCTTGCTTGATGCATAAGGTAGTTATTTAACAATGGCATCATAGCATCTACTTGTGTCTTACCTGGGAGGCGAAATGGATTGCAGAGCTATTGCACAATCGATTCATTTTTCCAAAAAGATTGCAAAGATATTTATGGATTTTGTCTCTTTTAACTTAAATTAACAAAGACTGAGAGAGAAAAACAAACCTTTCCAAGCAAATTATAATCATAGTTGTAAAATGTAAAAGCCTCGAATTACTTTCTAACAGATAAAGAAACAATGGCACAGCAGCAGTAAAATCCATTTCAGAATCAGTACCCTTTGTTCACTCTCTGTATTCAATGTTCTTCTACTGAGAAGAATTGGTTTTGTCATATCAGTGTTTGATCAAACTTCTGAAACTGTTACATAAAAGAATGCCTATCTTGCTATCATCGGCATATTAATTGCAAGCAGGAGCAAAAAAAAACAATATCTGAAAGCAGAAGATATGCTGAAAAACTACTTTCAGGCGGCACATCCAAGCAATTGAACAAAGATGTCCAAAACCCCTTACTCCAAGGTGGTGCAAATCACGATTGGGTGAAGTTACTCTATGCTTATGGTGGAAGAACAGAATTATTTTTGAACAAATGCAGGCACACACTGCTGGCGTGGTCTTAGTTCAAAACATAATGGCGCCGTATTCCCTAAAATTTGCAGTCTGCCTGGACAGCAAAATTATTTATTTCAATGTACTACTGCTTGCCCCTGTTAACTTGTTACATTATTTTATTTAGTTCAAGGTTTTTTGGTAGGCCTGTGCACTGCTTTTTAGTCCTCTAAAGTTCATTGAGAAATAAGCCAGTAACTGGTAACATTTACACAGAACTCTGTGCCGAAATATCCCTAGGCGCCGGGGAGTCAATTGCAATGAGGGATCATTCGTGAGGAGGGTAGGTCTTGAGCAAGCTACAACCCCTCTTTTGGGTCCAGAGCAGAAAAGTTCCTACGTCATATAATAGTATTTTTTATTTTTTTACACTATAAGACCACAAGAGACCCGAACTGATAGTTGTGTTAATAGTGAGTAGTTTACTACATAGATATTAATAAGATGGCCTTAAGACATACATACCCATATCATTACAAGGCACACATTCAAATGTAATCCTGTCCTCCCTTTAAACATGAAGTTTAAAGGGGGTGTCGGAGTGAAGTCCTTATCTTCCTAAATCCATAATTGGCCTTACACCAGAGTTTTGCACCACCTGTAATCTGAGATAACCAATCCAGGAAAATTATCTCATGATGCCAGAACTGTAAGGGGACAATGGCAATAGGTGAAATCATCTAAAATAGAGGCCATGAAAAGTGACTTTAAAAGGCCATTTATTGGTGGTTGGAAAATGTGATTTAATAATTAATGCAGCATCAAAAGAATGTGATCAGAATGGGAATATGGCAGAATGGAACCCGCGCCAAGTAAAAACAAAAATCAAAATATATTAATAAGGAACTGTGCACCCAGTGCAAAACAAAGAGCTGTTGTGATTCCTTTGATTTTCAATGTAGATACCTTTTCATTTCGATGTGAAAATGTGTTTTTGAACTTACACCATTTGAATATTTGCGATTCTTTCGAATGCATGTTTCTAGCATATTCTTCTGTTCTGCAAATGTGCCTTTAAGTGGTGATAATCAAGCTTAAGCAAACCCATTCATAATAGTTTCATTTCTATATGGTTGCTTAGTTTATACATTTTCAACAAGTAGCTGCAAAAACACTTATGTTTATTGTTTATTTTTAGAGTTATTCCAGTAATGTCATAAAATACAATGACCATTTCTTTCAGATTCTACTTTTTCCATCATGTGTCTCCTGACTCTTCTATTTCCATCGCTTAGATCTTTCCATTGCTTTCGCAGAAAGGGGGACATACTCAGAAATGCCTTTAGACTCTTCAGTTCTCTTTGTACTACAGGTTCAGATTGTTCTATTATTATTTTAGATGTTTCTGTTTCTTTCATAGAAAATGTGCAGACATACAAATGTTTCCATCATATCCAGTACCTGCCTGGGATGACATATTTTTATTGCTTTTAGCACTGTAGGTATATATTCAAAATGATGGTCGAACTGACACATTTACCACCCTGATTGTTTTGTCTTATTGCTACTATAGTCTCTGCAAGCGGCATCATTGTTTTCAAAATATACATTAACATAAGACTGTAGAGAGCCACCCGGGCTCTCTACTACAGTGATGCCACAGCACGCAATCATTGGGCAGGCACGTCCGGCGACTCGAGGAGATAAACGGCAGAAGACCACTCGGGGTCTTCCTGCCACACAAGTACTCCAGTGTGGGCTTCTCATTATTACGGGTGGGCCCCAGCGTAAGATCAGGCCATTTTACACTGGCGACGAGGCTGGTATTGAACCCCTGCCTTGCAGACTCACCGGGAATACGTTGGAGCAGATCCTGCACAATGCCGCTGCACATCGCTGAGGTGTGCATCCTGTCGGTGGTTGCTTCCCCGCTGTTTCCCCAGAGCACATCAGGCCAGCGGGACATCACCCCTCCTTTTGCCACCCACAGGGCTGAAGACTGCAGCGTGCCCGAAGCACCAAGCGTGTGCCTCAAGTGCAGAGCGAGGCAGGCACGGTCAGCAGGAGGGGCCGCCTGCGCTTGGATCCAGCAGCCCCTCCCAATCTCTCACGGTTAGCATACGCCGGTCGAGAGCAGCTTGCATGTGTGGGGCAGGAGCACCTGGAGCAGAGTGCAGGAGCAAAGCTGAGGGGGCTAGGACCCACCAGTCACATGCATGCGCCTGAGGATCAGACAGTCTGCCAAGTGCCCCAAAAGACCCACACAGTCGGTCCTGCCATGCAGCTGAGGCTGTAAAAGAGGGGAACCACAGCAGGCCTCAGTGTGCACACAGGGGAAGGTTCAGTGGCCTAGAAAAGGCGGAAAAGAAAAAAGAAAATCAACAGCCATAAGGGTGCCTACACACACCCCGCCCCCAACTGCATCAACCCAAGCAGCGGAAAGCAGGCCAATCACCAGCGCGACCAGGCAGAACAAACCACATAGCCACTAGTCATGAGCACACAGCTCCAGGCAGGGGCGGCTGATCCACAAGCAGGAGCGGCAGATCTGCAGGCACGTGCTGCAGCACAATCTGAAGTCTACAACCAGGCCACGGTAACCCAGCTACCTCCATTCAGCAAAATCGCTGACAATGCAACAGCGGCCCCACACTGGAAAGCCTGGTTGGGGCGCCTCAACCATTACTTCAGGGGCACAAGAGAGACAGAAGGGGCGGTGAAGAGATCGCTGCTGATCTACTATGGGGGCACAGAGATCTATGACCTGTCTCAGACACTCCCCAACAAAGGGAACGAGGAGGACTATGAGGCTGCGGTCACAGCTCTAAATTGACACTTTGACCCTCAACTCAATCCTGACTTTGAGCAGTTCAAATTGCGGCAGGCAAAGCAGTCTGAAACTGAATCAATGGACATGATTTACACACAACTAAGATGGCTCGTAGGCAAGTGCACCTTCACTGACTAAAAAGAGGAGATAAGAGCCCAGATCATTCAGGGGTGCCATTCAGGGCACTGAGGCGTTTGATCCTCCAACAACTGGGAATCTCACTAGACGACATCCTCGTTCTTGCACGGTCTCATGAGCTGTCAGACGCCTGAGCAGACAACATCGAAGCCGCCCTCAACAGAGGCGCCACCGCACCGCATGCCCCTCGGAATGCCCGGATCTGGGTTAGAGAGTGTTGAAGCTGTCTACAGACCCCCGAACTCGACTCGCAACACCACCAAGGCCCAGAGGGGAGGAGCCAGCGGGGACTGTGGGGCCAAACACCCCCCAACCGGCCTCTGCTTGGCAAGAGGGAAAGTCTGTGCCTGGTGTGGAAATCAAAATCACTTCGCGAGAGTATGTAGGTGTGGCAGGTTCCAGCCGCCTCCACCAAGCCACGCAGAGTCACGACACGCATTCGTCAGCTGTCGATTGACGACTATCACGCCCAGCACAAGAGAATGACACAGGGGTCCGTTTCGACACAGAGAACGATGATGAAGACGTTTTCATCATATCATTTGTGAGCCATTCTGACAAGCAAAAGTGGCCTCCCCCCATGTGCACCATCAAAGTGGCCAGATCCACTGAACAAGCACTAATTGACACAGGGGAGTCCGTGAATGTCATAGACTCAGAGGAATACGAGCGACTGTCACCACGACCCCCAAACACTCCCACAAAAGCAAGAATATATGCCTATGGCGGGACACACCCTCTCCCCTTAAGAGGAGCGATGAAAGTAGAAGTCACCAGCAACAGGCACATGACAAGAGCGAGGTTCCATGACACTGAAGGGAAGAAAGGAGCTCTCCTCAGCTGTCACACAGCAGAAGACCTAGGCCTCGTTTTCTTTGCAAACCAGGTACATGACTTTCATGCTGATGCCTTCCTGCAGGAATTCCCACAACTGTTTGAGGGTCTGGGCAAGCTCAAGGGAAAGCAGGTCAGACTTCATATTGACTCATCCATCAGACCAACAGCCCTGAAGCACAGGAAAGTGCCTTCCCACTCACGACCACATGTAGAAGCTGAACTGTAGGAGCTAGTGGACCTGGACGTCATTGAAAGGGTGTGCGGCCCCCACCCCATGGGTGTCACCGCTGGTTATTGCACTAAAGCCCAAACATCAAGGGGCCATCCGGCTGTGAGTGGACATGCACCTCCCCAACAAGGCCATCGAGAGGGAGCGACACCTGATTCCCACAATGGACGACATTGTGGCAGACCTCCATGGGGCCATGTGGTTCTCAAAGCTAGACCTAAATGCTGGGTATCATCAGCTGGAGATCGAACTGGAGAGCCGATGTATCATGATGTTCTCCACCCATGTGGGCCTCAGGAGGTACAAGAGGCTGAGCTTCGGGGTGTCATCGGCCGCCGGGGTCTTCCAAAATGCCATCAGGGAGACCCTATCTGGCATACAAGGAGTCATCAACCTCAGCGATGACATCCTGGTGTTTTCAAAGACACTGGAAGAACACCACACGCATCTGCGAGCTACGCTTCAACGCCTGGCAGTGGCCTCATCCTCCACAGAGCAAAGTGTTCCTTCTACCAAGATTCAATCGACTTCTTTGACTATGTCTTATCGAGAGATGGGCTAAGAGTGGACCCCAAGAAAGCTACTGCCATACAGTCCGCCCAGACTCCCACGACACCTACAGAAGTCTGCAGTTTCTTGGGGATGGCCACCGACTGTGGCAGGTGTATACCAAACCTGGACTATATATATGAACCACACACACACCGGAGTCACCTGGGCATGGACCAAAGAAGCAAATGCTGTATTCCAAGCCATCAAAACTGCCCTAATGGACAAACAAGTCATGGCCTACTTTCACCCTGGAAAGCTGATCGTAGACGCAAGTCCCATAGGACGGGGAGCCGTCCTCCTCAGGAGTGCAGCAGTGACACATGGGTGCCTGTTGTGTATGCCAGCAGTGCCCTATTGGACCCTGAAACAAGATACTCCCAGATAGAGTGAGAGGCACTGGCCATCAATTCGGCGAGCCAGCACTTCCACCTGTAACTATATGGGCAGGAGTTTTGAGTAGTAACAGACCACAAGCCGTTAATCCCTTTGTTTGCAGGAACATTGAGACTGGCACCTCCCAGGATAGAACGGTGGGGAGTTCAACTACAATCTTACAAGTTCAAATCATGTTCCACCCAGGGGCCCACAACCCGGCCAATTATCTCTCAAGACACCCGGACCCGACTCATAGTCACCTCTCATGCTCAGAAGAAGAGCACACTGAGGCACTCATCAGAATGGTCACCCAGGAGGTATTTCCCAAGGTAGTGATGCTGGAGAAAATTGGACTGACATCCAGAGTAGATGAAACACAAACAAGGGTCAAAGAAGCTCTGCTCACAAGAGGATGGATGCGCTTCCTAGATGGTGCACATGCGCTCAACGTAGAAGACCAGCAGGATAGACAACAACTATGGAGAGTCTGCAGTGAACTCAGCGAAGGGGACCACAGCGTTGTGCAGCAAGGCCATTTCATTGTGGTCCCGAGGAAGCTGCAAGACCAAGTTGTTGGACTGGCATGTGTCGGGCACCAAGGAATGGCTAAAACCAAAGCACATCTGTGCTGCAAACTGTGGTTCCCTGGCATGGACTCCATGGTGGAAGGGAAAATCCAGAATTGCCATTTATGCACCATAACAGGAGGTGATCCTGCCCCAGCCCCAGTCATCATGGAAGAACCCAGCGGAACACCTTGGTTGAGAGTCAGCATTGACTTCAGCACTGTAGAGCAAATGGATCTTACTTAAAATTCCCTGTGGTGGAAGTGGTCAAGTCTACAGCGTTCGCCCAGGTCAAAGTTGTCCTCGATAAAACTTTCGCACTGCTGGGCCTCCTCGAGGAGATCATGTCCGACAATGGGTCCCCGTTCCAGGGAGGAAAGCTCCAGGAAGTTGAGCGCTTCGTGAGGACTCTCAACTTGGCGCTGCGCATTGCAGTGGAAAGGGTAGAGGATGCAGAAAGATCCCTACACCAGTTCCTCAATGCATATCGACAGAGCCCCCCACAGCACCACTCACTGTGCGCCATCGCACCTGCTTTTCAGATGAGCCCCGCAGGACAGTATCCCGACTGATCCCGCATGGAGTCCCCCGGAAAGAGACAACATGGCTGTAAAAGCCTGAATGGAGAAGACGAGTCATAAGACAAGCCTTGCCAGAGGTGCCAAGACACTGTCACTGTGCGTAGGCAATTACGTGGTAGTTAAGGACAGACACCCTGGCTGGAAGTTCTGGACCCCATATGAAGCCGAAGTGTAGAAAGTCGTCTGCGTCCAAGGGACCATGGTCTCAGCGCAGAGAGGCACGCGGGTGGTCACCCGAAACATGTCCTGTTTCAAGAAAGTGTCTGGACCTTCCCCGGGTCAAAAGGGACGCCTTGAGCTGGAGGAAGCTGAGAACACCCAGAGTGGTGGGTTGCTACTCGAACCAACTCCCAGCAGAGACACAGAAGAGACACAGGCTGGCGCAGCCATGCAAGCCCAAAGCATGTCAAGTCAAGACACCCCAAGTGTGCCAACGACATGCCGTCCAGCGGAAGCAGAGGCCAGTTCCAACTCCCGGAGCCAGAGGCATGGTCTCGGCTGAACCCTGCGCCCTGCCAGCGGCTTAGAGACTTTGTGTGCATTTTATCTTGAATATGTATTTAGTGTGATTATTAGTGACTAAAGAAAATGAGGGATGTGGAGAGCCATCCTGGCTCTCCACTATAGTATTGCCAACGCACACAGTCCTCGGGCGGGGTCGTCCCGAGGAGATAAATAAACAGTAGAAGACCACTCAGGGTCTTCCGGCCACATGCGTATCCAGTGTGGGCTTCTCATTATTGCCGGCCATCATTATTGCGGGGACTACGGGTGGACCCCAGTGTAAGATCAGGCCACCTTACAACGACATCCTGATCCCATGAAAACCCAAGTGCCAGACTATAGTTAGGGGAGGACTTTAACCGGGTGATAGCGATCAGGATGACACTTACCCTCACTCATGCATGCATGCCAAGCAAGTCATACTGAGATACAGGCTTTAATCATCTTTTTGGAAAATCATGACCTTTTATACTTCGGTTGCGCAGGCTGCTCAAGCTATCGGTCAGGAGACAGTCACACATTCCATATTCCACAGAGCCAATCCTTGCTCAAGTCTATATGTGTTGGACACACCCACCGGAGCCTTTTGCTTTTATTGCTTTCATTGGTTCTCAAAGCGGCACTGCAAACAGAGCTGTTAAACAACACCAAGTTGATGCCTGTCTGCGCCATCTAATGGTTGCTAGAAAACCTGCAGCAGAAATGTGGAAGAGAACCGGTTGATCTCAACAGACTACCAACAAATAGTAATTGGTGTGGCCAATCAGTCTCACTTGACTATAATGTAATGTATGGCATTATCAATTGATTGTCTAATAAGGCATACAAGTAAATCACTCAGGACAGAAGTTGCTCATGTTATTAGAAGGCCCCTAAAGTAGATTATGCATTGCTTCCGCTTTGACAATTATTGTGGGGACTTCATAATAGACAACAAGTTTGAGTGTATTGGTTGAAAGGAAGCTTGAACATTAATTGACAGATGAGTGATATAGATAAAAGCTGGCAACAGTGTGCAAAGAGGTACTACAGCCTGGCAAATGGCCATATACTAGTGGGCAACCAATGCTTGGAGATGGGCGAGGGATTGGCCCACAACATAGGGATCACCCTCCAACCCAAACTGAGCCTTGTAACATCATATCAGAGATTGGTGACCGTCTGTTTTTATAAACTGAGTCTATCAATACACTGAGCGTTATAAGTTGAGTCTAGGATCAGATACTATATGAGCTGAGGGGTAGACTGACATACCTATTACAAGACTATGGTTTCAGTGGAGTCTCGCCCTTACAGCGTGCCTCTTTCTTGGCAGTCTCTCTCAGAGCCTTGCAATTGCTGCAGAAAATGTGAAGGATAACTGAGAACAAAACAAAAACATTCGAAACAAAAGAACCGCTATATTCAGGCCCATCCTAGGCCCTTTATTGGAAAATGTCTACCAGGCAACTGCCCCCCACTCACACCCCTCAAGGCATTTTGAGGTTACCGCCATCTTTCTGAAAGCGTTCAGGTATTCTTTTGGAGCAGATGACTTCATGTGCTTTGTGGGGCTAAAAACCAAAGTAATCAGTTTGTGTTGGCTGGAGGAAATACCACCAGGAAACGTGCTGATGATGTTTACTGCATAGCATAAAACATCTGTCTTAAAACCACACTGCCCACATTTTATTTTGTGAAAACCAACGCAGAAGTTTATTTAAAAAAATTCTGGGAGCTCTCTCGAAGTTAATACCTTAAAATGCTTTTACGAATCTCAATTTTGTGTTTTAGCACCTTTGGGGCTTTTCTCAAAACATGTCTAGAGCGTCTCCGGCCAGGGTTTATAATGAGGGGTTTCTCAAAATGGAAAAATACATGTAAAAAGCACCACTGGCACGTTACTACACACAGCCCGAAACGTCAAAGAACAACCGAATTGTCACAGGTGTAAATATGCTCTTCTAAATGAAAATCTGTAAAAATCAGACACTTCCGAGAGCAACCCAGCGGGGTAACCAAGCCCAGGCTTTGTCAGCTGGAAGGGAGGGGGCGTTGGTGGGACTTATTAGGCCAAGGAGATTAGTTCACAGAGCATCAAACTCACCAGTGCACTTTAAACCTGACTCCGATACACAGCACGTAGCTGTCTGCATGAGGCACACTTCCTCCTTGGGGTGTGGAGTCTACAGGCTGTTTTTAGGTCTTGCGTGGCGTACTGCGCACATGCGCAGTCGAGCTCGTGAGATTTGTAGGTCTCGCGTGGCGTCCTGCGCACATGCGCAGACTAGCTCGCGAGATTTTATGTCTTAATGTGAGTTTCTCTAGAGAGGGTTAAGCCCCGCCTCTCTTCTTCATTGGCTGGCCTCCCAAACGGTGGCCAGCCATTGGAGAAGAGGTCGCCATGACGTATTTCTTTCTCTTTAAGCCCCGTCCTTTTCAGACTGGGTTCCTTGCCTTAGGTTAGTGGTTAAAGCTTTCTTATCTTCTTTAAGGGTCCAGATGGCCCCATAAAGAAGATAAGAAAACTTTCATCAGCAGCAAGTCAACCCGAGCCAGTCGTGGGACGGGGATGAAAGAGAAAATGACACGACACGGCCAGTGCTTGTTGGGAAAGGGCGCGGGAATCCAGAGGGCGGTGCAGAATGCAGAAAGTGAGCTTCGAGATTAACAGGTAAATAAGCCAGCTTGAGTTGAAATTGAAAGCCTCCTGACCCATGACACAAACACAAGCATTTCCTCCTACAATACATGCCAGGCAGTCCGCGAGCCATTCCCTCCATCTCTGCCTCCCATACGCAGCTTTCTGGTAAATTCTGTTCTTGTTGTTCGTGCTTCCGCTTTATTGTTTAGTTCAGAAAAGGGGGTGGTGATGGACAGAGTATCTGAATTAAACAGAACACTCGTACCCAGCTCAGAACCTGGCTATATGCAAATTAGTCTGTCCCTGGCCCAGTGCATCATGGGAACAGGGCAGACCAAACTACCAAGCCAATTCTTTTACTGGAAAGGAAACAAGCTTCCGGGGACCGGTTTCTGGCATTACAGCCGTCTTCGGCCCGGCTTGCTTGAATCCTGATGGTGCAGGGAGCAAGGGACTCATGTCTGAGCAGACCCTACCACGCTTATGGTGGACAAAACGATTCAGAAAAGGGGGTGGTGATGGACAGAGTATCTGAATTAAACAGAACACTCGTACCCAGTCAACAGACCAGGGCTTGATCCATCACCGTTTTTTTAGCTCACTGCACCATCCCAGCTCAGAACCTGGCTATATGCAAATTAGTCTGTCCCTGGCCCAGTGCATCATGGGAACAGGGCAGACCAAACTACCAAGCCAATTCTTTTACTGGAAAGGAAACAAGCTTCCGGGGACCGGTTACTGGCATTACAGCCGTCTTCGGCCCGGCTTGCTTGAATCCTGATGGTGCAGTGAGCAAGGGACTCATGTCTGAGCATACCCTACCGCGCTTATGGTGGACAAAACGATTCAGAAAAGGGGGTGGTGATAAACAGAGTATCTGAATTAAACATAACACTCGTACCCAGTCAACAGATCAGGGCTTGATCCATCACCGTTTTTTAGCTCACTGCACCATTCCAGCTCAGAACCTGGCTATGTGCAAATTAGTCTGTCCCTGGCCCAATGCATCATGGGAACAGGGCAGACCAAACTACCAAGCCAATTCTTTTACTGGAAATGAAACAAGCTTCCGGGGACCGGTTTCTGGCATTACAGCCGTCTTCGGTGATGGATCAAGCCCTGATCTGTTGACTGGGTACGAGTGCTCTTTTTAATTCAGATACTCTGTCCATCACCACCCCCTTTTCTGAATCGTTTTGTCCACCAAAAGCGTGGAAGGGTATACTCAGATGTGAGTCCCTTGCTCACTGCACCATCAGGATTCAAGCAAGCCGGGCCAAAGACGTCTGTAATGCCAGAAACCGGTCCCCGGAAGCTTGTTTCCTTTACAGTAAAAGAATTGGTTTGGTAGTTTGGTCTGCCCTGTTCCCATGATGCACTGGGCCAGGGACAGACTAATTTGCATATAGCCAGGTTCTGAGCTGGGATGGTGCAGTGAGCTAAAAAACGGTGATGGATCAAGCCCTGATCTGTTGACTGGGTACGAGTGTTCTGTTTAATTCAGATACTCTGTCCATCACCACCCCTTTTCTGAATCGTTTTGTCCACCATAAGCGTGGTAGGGTATGTTCAGACATGAGTCCCTTGCTCACTGCACCATCAGGATTCAAGCAAGCCGGGCCGAAGACGGCTGTAATGCCAGAAACTGGTCCCCGGAAGCTTGTTTCCTTTCCAGTAAAAGAATTGGCTTGGTAGTTTGGTCTGCCCTGTTCCCATGATGCACTGGGCCAGGGACAGACTAATTTGCATATAGCCAGGTTCTGAGCTGGGATGGTGCAGTGAGCTAAAAAACGGTGATGGATCAAGCCCTGATCTGTTGACTGGGTACGGCCGGGCCGAAGACGGCTGTAATGCCAGAAACCGGTCCCCGGAAGCTTGTTTTCTTTCCAGTAAAAGAATTGGCTTGGTAGTTTGGTCTGCCCTGTTCCCATGATGCACTGGGCCAGGGACAGACTAATTTGCATATAGCCAGGTTCTGAGCTGGGATGATGCAGTGAGCTAAAAAACGGTGATGGATCAAGCCCTGATCTGTTGACTGGGTACGAGTGTTCTGTTTAATTCAAATACTCTGTCCATCACCACCCCCTTTTCTGAATCGCTTTATTGTTTAGTGGCACTACAGTTTTGAAAGTTTTAAGCTTATCTCTTGAAACTGCCTCCCCGCGGTTTGGAAGGCGCGGTACATTGAGAACCGTGGCACACCAGCTGAGAAAGACTTACTCAAAGCCCCCCTCCCCCAAGAGAGGCAGGGGGGCCAACACCCCTTCCTTTGTGGAGGAAGGGTTAGCTCGATGTTAAAAGGCAGAGATGTTTAACGTGCTACAAATGAGGAACAAGTTCTCACACAATCAATCACCCCTCTCTTCACAGCACAAGGACAGAGGTTTTCTTTTGTTTGCTAGGGGAGGGGGTTAATGGTCACTGCTGGAATGTGAATCGCCCCTCCCCCTTACACAGGCGAAGGATCCAAGCTTCGGAGGGGGGGTATACCCAAGATCTACATTTCTAGACCTTTGAGTTTTTTTGGCTGCAAAATGACTGATAAAAATACACGTCATAAAAGAAATAAAAGGAGGCGAAAAGTACACGCGTGCAAAGTCTCAGTGACTTGCAGTTGCTCGATCCACCTGCGGGTTGCATCCTCTTCCTGCCAACAACAGGGGAACTTCTTGGAGGGAACATCAAGCGAGAGGCCAAGTGACGTATGCTATAGGCACTGGGCTTCTATAGGAAAATAAGTCGAAAAACATAAAAGGTTAACCGGTCAAATAAACATTTGTACTAGTATGCACTCAAACGCATTTTTATTACTGCCTTTTTACCCTGGGTACACCTAGCCTTGTCGGAACCTTTCTGCTTCCCTTCCAGTATTACTGCAGCATCGCGCAGCTGAAAATATTAATGTCTCGCGACCACTTGAGTACCACACATCCTCTTGTTGGCAGTCTTCGCTCTTGTGTGTGAGTTAGGTGTATAGTTCTCTGGAGTTGTGAACACGCTCAGGGTTGTGGCTAGCTATATGCATGGATGTGCAAAGGCTGGCTCTGTAGTAGCACAGTCAAATATTGTGCACGTATGAACACATTGAAATGCTATTATGCAGAGCATGACAGTCCTGTGTGGACATGTGAACCGAGCGGGAACTCTTCGTGTGCATGCACAGGTTGACAGTACAGCAATGACTGCACACATACACAAAGTAGGGATCCCTTGTGTGCGCACACATCTAGAGCAATTAGACTCGGTGCACACACACCAAAATGGCCCAGTGTATGCACCCATAGTAAAGTGACCATATATACACACAGCGTGGTAAGATTACCCAGTGCACATACCGTATGTTGACATATACACACAAGATGACGCTGTGCATGTGCAAATCCGTATACTTGGGTGATTTCACACACACAGCAGCCCCTACATACAAACATATATAACCAGTAAAATGCCTTCCGCATACATGCATGCCACAAAGTAACCGTACATGTTCTGTAACATAAAGTGGTTCATGCATTCCCACATTATTTGTTGCTGCAGTACTTTTTGCCCACACAAGACGGCACTGTGTACTACGGTACAAACCTACAGTAACTTAACCCCATGAATGAACGTGTCCAGCGCAGGAATTTTTGTAAACTTATGTATATGACAGATATATCGATCAGAAATGTCGGACCCAAGGACGTGTCAGCAGCCTCGGCACACAGGCATGCAAGCTGCGAGGGAGTGCGCGCGCATGACATAAAATATCTGTGTTTGTACACAGCAGTGTGGGACCCTCTGCTCAAACTAGGAGAAGGGGGACGAGGAGCACTCAGTATTCAAATGTAGTCTAAACTTAACAGTCTATACCAAGAGTGCAACACTACAAAAATGTGTTGGCTAGCACAAGAAAAATGAATATTGGAATAACGGCAAAACGGAACGCAAACTAAAAATTAGGCTCACAGAACACAAGAGTAACATTAGGACTAAAAAGAAGATTACACCCATAGCCATTCATTGGGAAGAGAATCAGCATAATATTGCTCAACTACATGCACAGATCATTGAAATCATAGTCAAAAAGGAAGGACAAGACAATTCAGCCAGACTATTGCAGCGCAAAACTTACTGGATTGATCTTTATGTACAGGGGTCCCCAATGGACTCAATGATCGAGTAGATTTGGGATGTTTTTTATGAAGTATGGTCATTTCCCTACAATCACATCGCAGACATAGATACTTGCATAAGGATCCGTTTTAGTCATCACCAAAGCATTTGTTGTCTCACAGCATGCTGATAATCCATGAGTACTTCTATATTCTTATTAACTCTCCATTTTCTTCTTTTTCTTCTAGCTCTATGACCCTTATATATTTTTCATTGATCATGTGGGGAGATTCCATAACATGGGACAGTGTTCAAGATTTCATGTTATAAGGTTATGTTCTAGGCAGAGATTATTGTAGAGACATGCAAATGAATGAATATATTTATGTTTGGGAGTCATGGATACCGCGTATTATAAATCAGATTATGCATATAAACTACAATGGATGTTAACTTATGTCACATGAAAACTATTTTGTTATAAAGTATAACAGAGACAATATGCGAATTCACAACGTCTCATGTACAAGAGCGCGTATAACTACTAAGTAACGTTACCATTGAGCCCGTTGTATAGATACCAAAAAAAAAAAGAATGACATATAGAGTTTTTGCACCCTAATATGTGAAGTTTGTAGAAATATCATTATGTATTGTAGACACTGCATATGCGTGTATTGTTGACAAGCTCTGTGCACTAGATGTACATGAAATATAGCAAACAGGTAATGGGCGATTTCATGTGGAAATCACTTAAATTCGCATATATGGCATAATGGATTAACCATCTATAATTAGTTCCGATAGGCTGTATTGAACAATCCATAGTACGGACTAGGCCACTCACATTTGGGTCATCTTCACATTTACTAATACTAAACATTTGAGAGGGGCTTCTTGGTGGACTACAGTTCCCATCAGCACTCTTAGATGCATTCCCTCACAGGAACTCTTTAAAATCCCTGTATGGCATCCTTGCGCGGTCAGTGGGGAGGACAATCTCAACATACTGGAATCGCATCGACGTTACGAATTAGCACTAAGGTAACTAACCAGCTGTAGCTACGGCTACTCGCATAATCTTGCGACCTCGACAGATATTTTCTAAGCTTTTTAATACATGATAAGAAACAGTGGCGGTGCGTCCGTTGGGGCGTTGCCCCACTAGCCATGGACGCACCTGCCAACAAGAACATGGCATGCATAATTTATAAAAAAAAGTCAGAACGGTACGGGATTATATTTGAGGAGCGGCAGCACGCTATCGTCCCCGGCCGGGAGAAGCCCGACAGAATCGGGCAGCGCATAAGGCAGTGGGCCAGTGGGCCGTGCGGGGGCAGTGCAAGCAGAATAGCGGTTGCCAGTAACTGCGCGCGGCGCGGGCCTGTCAAAATATTGAGGACTTGTGGGTTTCACATGCGCAGTGTGTACTTCAGTAACTGTACACACTGCGCATGTGAAATCCAGGAGGCCTCGATATTTTGACTGGCCTGCGCATGCGTACTGTGGTCCGCCCCCCATCCCCCCCCCCCCCACTTAGCACTCAGAGACTAGACAGGCATGGGACCCGGCCCCGGTCTCATTATGGGCAAAAAGAAGTCTGCTCGTAAGCCAATTGGCCATACAGACAGGCATAGAGAGTAGCAGGGCTTTAAATGGGCCAGTTACATCCAGGACTCGGGATCGGCAGTAATTAAAAATAGACATTGAAACAGTCCTTATCGGCCCCTATACCATTGTCCTGTCCCTAACCAGTAAAAACACTGATCGATTTCTGAACAATTAATGCAAAAACTGTTAAGGTAATCCACGTCGGTGATTTTGTATATATTTCCCTTGTTTTATTTAATTTTGCATTCCCTAAAAATTTTACCTTTTTTTTAGGATGTTGGTTTCTTTTTTTTTTTCATTGTGGCATGTTACTCTTGTACAATGCTTTACCCTAAACACCTAACCATTATTGATAAAGCCAATAGTCATGGCTGGTTTTAGGCGTATGTTTGTTGTATATGTATATATATATATATATATATATATATATATATATATATATATATTACCTACTGGCGGTCGCCAGTAGGTATATATAGTTAGGATTTTTTCTCTATGGGACTTTTGAAAATTCTATGTCTAATAACTTTGGCGTTTGTGGACGGAATTGGCTGAAATTTTCAGGAAAATGGCACATTTTGTTTCTGAGCAGCCCCTGAAAATTTGGGGGGTGTTCGTCAAGGGGGGGCTGAGATAAAAGGGGGGTCCCAAAACGCGTTTTTCCCATGTTAATTGCCATAGGGCGGTTGGCCTCACTTTTAGCCCGAATGGCTGAATGGATTTGCACGAAACTTGGCAAAATTGTAGGGACTGTTAGCCCGATGTGCCTTTGCTAGGTCTCAATATATGTGCTCCAGTGGATTTTTAGAAATTAACGTTCAAAAAAAGATATATATCTGTGACAGCCCTCCGGGCAGCGCTCCGGTTCGCGTACTTTTCGCGTTACAGAGCTTTGCGAAGTGAAGCTGATTGGCTCTCCGGTGTCTGTAAACATTCAAAACAGTCCGTAGCGGCCGCCATCTTGTCTCTCGGTAGGATCGAGAGACAAGAGGAGGCCAAAACAAAGGGGGAAATGACCATAAGGGGGCATAGTAGATCCTCCCTGACCCCCTAGGTTTGAGGAGGAGGTTTTAAAAGGGCCCCGAGGGCCAACATTTTTTTTTATTTTTTTTATTGTTTTGCGTGGGAAGCTTCGGGTTCCCGAACCGGTAAGCGGCCCGGGGAGTGTACTATGAGGGAAAAAGAATTATAGACTTTTCAAATATTGTATGTTAATTGATTGTTCGTTTAGTTGTTTTTTTTTTATTTATTGTCCGGAGCGGCTGCCATCTTGTCTCTCTGTAGGATCGAGAGACAAGAGGTGGTGGAAAACAAAGGGGGAAATGAAGGAAAGGGGGCAAGGTAGACCCCTCCTGACCCCCTAGGATTGATGAGGGGGAGATTAAAGTGCCCCGCGGGGCAAAAAAAAAAAAATCGATTTTTCGCCGTAGAGGCCCGTCCCGGTACGCGAACCGGGCAGCTAGCTGGGCAGCTAACCGGCAGTGTAACGGGAGTCTGAGGAGAAGCTGATTGGCTGTTAACATTGTAAACAGTCTGGAGCGGCCGCCATCTTGTCTCTCGGTGGGATCGAGAGACAAGAGGTGGAAAAAAAAAATAGGTGTAAATGAAGGAAAGGGGTAAGGTAGACCCCTCCTGAACCCCTAGGATTGATGAGGGGGCTATTAAAGTTCCCCGCGGGGCAAAAGAAAAAAAAATTGCGATTTTTCGCAGTAGAGGCGCTTCCCGGTACGTTAACCGGGCAGCTAACCGGCAGCGTAACGGGAGTCCGACATATTGTGTTTTTGGAGCGTTTGTTTGCATACCGGGTAGCGTTCCGGTAAGCGTAACAAGGGGAAAATCAAGAGAAACAGTAAAATAAAATTTAAAGGAGTAGTTTTCCACCAAACTTGGCAAAATTGTAGGGACTGTTTGTTTGATGTGCCTTTGCAAGGCCTCAAGATATGTGCACGTGTGGATTTTGTCTAATTAAGGTTAAAAAAATATATATATATCTGTAAGCGTGCTCCGGCGCGCTTACGTTACGGGTTTTGTTTGCGTTGCAGAGACGATACGTCACGGTTATGCGATGCGTCATGAGGCGTCTCACGGGCTATGTGATACGTCACGTAATAAAGAATATATTTTACAGCTATAGATATTAGCTTTTAAAAAACCAATGAAAATCACTGAAAAAACCATAGGTTATAGACCATATATAGTTAGGAATTTGCATTTACAAAACCTTGAAAATTCACTGAAAAAACCATAGGTTATAGACCATATATAGTTAGGAATTTGCATTTACAAAACCTTGAAAATTCACTGAAAAAACCATAGGTTATAGACCATATATAGTTAGGGATTAGCATTTACAAAACCTGATTTTACTTGCACAAAACCATTGAAATTCCATATATAGTTAGTTGCACTAACTATATATCGCGCACCCGCAATCCACTGCTAATGATGTCACATATTACATCATTCATGACATGGTCAGTGACATCACTGATGACATCACTGATGACATCTCAAATGACATCACTGATGACATCACTGATGACGACATCCAGTGACTGTATGTTCCTGTAAAGTTAAAATATGTCTTACATATTGAAGAATGAGTGGATGTATAAGTGTCTGGATGAAGGATTTAGTAGGTGCATGACTGACTGTATGAGAGAATGATTAAATGTGTCTCACTGAGTGCATGGGTTAGTGACTAAACTGTCTTAATTTGTGCATCATTATATATGTTGTTCTGTAAACTGCTGCATGTTTAAATCAGTAGCTATATGAGTAACTATATGGGTTTTTGAATGGTTGCCCAAGCATTTGTATGGGAGACTGAGTGTGTGTGTGGGTGGCTGGGAGGTGTATGACTCTGTGCATAGATGTGTGAGCAGTTGATTCACTAAATGTATGGGTTCAAAAGTGCATGTAGAAACAGCTGTATGGACAGTTGACTGTGTACATGAGTGTATTGGTGAGTGAATGGATATCTCAGTGCTACATGTCAAAGTAAGTACATATGTAAAACACAGTCCATGTGAGAGTTGACATATATAAATAACTGTGCATAAGAGCCAGTGAGTGGCTGTATGGATCATTGTGAACTTGTATGAGGGATTGTATAAGACAGTAAATATGTGTTAGTATATGTTTGAATAAGTAAGGTGTGTATAACTGTATAGTTGAGGAAATGGAGGTGTGATTGATTTTTTGCATAACTGACTAGGTGTGTGAGTAACTCCATGGATAAGTGACAGTCTGTGAGTGTCTGTTTATACTGATTGTATCTAAGGTTATATTAGAGTCTGAAGATGTTCATTGTATTATCACATAAATGATATCATCAGTGATGTGATCAGTAATGTCAAATAAGATGTCATCAGTGATGTCATCAGTGATGTCATTTGAGATGTCATCAGTGATGTCACTGACCATGTCATGAATGATGTAATATGTGACATCATTAGCAGTGGATTGCGGGTGCGCGATATATAGTTAGTGCAACTAACTATATATGGAATTTCAATGGTTTTGTGCAAGTAAAATCAGGTTTTGTAAATGCTAATCCCTAACTATATATGGTCTATAACCTATGGTTTTTTCAGTGAATATATATATATATATATATATATATATATATATATATATATATATATATATATATATATATATATATATATATATATATATATATATATATATATATATATATAGCTGGGTGTGACAGTGATGGAATGGCCTGTTGTGCACCACACCTAGGGACTGCAGCACCCCCTGCACCACACCTAGGGACTGCAGCACCTTATGCACCACACCTTGGGACTGCAGCACCCACTGCACCACACCTAGGGACTGCGGCACCCCTGCACTGCTCCTAGGGACTGCTGCACCCCCTACACCACACCTAGGGACTGCAGCACCCCCCTGCCTCCACGCCTGCAAGGACTACTTTTCTCTCAGGCCGCTACAGCCCCTCTACAGGGGCTACCCTCCTTTCTAAGGCCTCTTCGGAAACCAAGGGCCGGCGCGTCAGTTAATGCAGAAGTGGCAACTGACTACGAACAGAGGTGCAACCCCCTGCTCGGTGGCATCTCCCCGTCCGTGTAACTCACACACTGCACAGAGCATGCACTCACTGATGGGCGGGTCTTACAGCACTGCAGGGAGCGTGGCAGAGGTGCCCAGCTAACTACATGGTCGGCATCAGAAGGGTTTGCCCCGATCGGATCGGTGCTGGGAAAGGAAGGTACAATGCCTCGAAGAGCGCGGTGTTCTCGAGCATGGAACTCCTAGACTGGTGTAGCAGGGTTTCCGTTCTCCCGCAGAACTGTGCACAGAGATCTAGAACCTGGGTGAGTTAGGGTGACCCAAAACTCACCTTAGTATCAGAAATCCCCTTACCAAGCTAGCTACAGTGTCTCATTGGTCATAACAACTTCCCAATGACTTAGACAATCCAGAACATGAACTTAGGGAACCTCAGGTATCGTGGAACACATGAACACTCTTTCGCTCTATAATCATTTCAAACAAAACTGGGAGCCAAAGAACACACGTGCAAGTTTGAAATATTTATTTTTCAATGCAAGGTTCTCAAACGCAGTATCTTATATAATATCAACATACATATTATAAAAGTCAGAGTTATCAGCATAGTCACTAGTCCATAGTAAGCGAACGGTGATAGCATATTATAATGCAAAATCTATAGAAATGTTGTATCACCTATATTTCGCGCACCCTATTTAGCATTCTATATTATATCTAAGAAGGTCTCATTTGGGTTTTTAGCAGGGCGGGCCCATACCTCTAATGGTCAGTAGGAGAAGATCACATCAACAGCTACCAGCTCTCTGCATGCGAAGCATCAAGTGTGTTGATTCATTCCCTGTAACTCTATCTTAAACACGCGTAGAGCCCAATGTTGGCAGCAACATTATTTGTGTTATGTCTAATGTGGTGCAAGGATCAGGCCTTCAGCAACCTTGTGTTAGGTTATTCTTAGAGGATGCAGTTCTCAGTGTGCAGACAGTTGTACCAAGTGTACCAAGCACAACTGATATCAGAGCAATAACATATTATTCTCAAATAACTCACATCTTTCGTCTAGGTTGAAAGCTACAATAACAATTAGGTGTCGTGTGCAAACTGAAGCCGAAGGAAAATAGGACGTTTAAACATTTAATAAACTCATGCTAACTTAACACAATATATAGAAACGCAGTAACCATATGACACCCCCCCAATGATCCGAGGACGGTCAAAAAAGGAAAAAAAAACAAGCCAATACTATAAGAAAGGCAAAACATGAAAGCAGAGTTCAACAATATTGAGCCACGCTAAATGTATGTAAATGTATATAAGAATTAATAATACAAAATATGTATGAATGCCTATAGTGGCCACACAAAAATATAAAAAAAACTTGAACTTGAGGCCATTTATAAAATCATAGGCCCAGAACATATAAAAGTCGAATGTTCGTAACAGAAAAGGCACCATTCAGAATTACTAAAAAGTCACGTGCCATAATAGTGAAAGTCTCCAAAGCCACTCATGGGTGGATAGAATATGCAAAATAGGTAGCCACAGCTTCCAACATGAAATCACCGTCATCATCCGAAAACAGTTCAGCCATCCAATTAAGCAATGGGAAAGAACATACGTGCTCCTCCAGCACCGAATCCTCTAGTAACATCAGAGGACAACTCAGTGGGTTCTCGAGAACGCTATATGCCAGAAAGTCATGCGCCGCTGCGGATATGTCCCACTGACCCATTAGTCCATGCATCGCTGCCACGGCCATAACCCTTTCGCCAGAACAAACCAACTCGTGAGCAACTACGGGGCTCAACAGCTGATCAAAATCGACGTCAGGAGAAGTCGTCAAGCAGATACACAAATCAATGGCCCAGTCGAAATCACAGCTCAGGCAATGAAACACAGGCTGGACACATGTGAAATAGGAAAATCGAAACGATAATCCAAAAGCTGTGCTTAAAGTTGCAAGCGGCAAGGTGCCATAGTAATCAAGCATCCGGTTGCGAAACAGTGTTAGAAGGGGCTGAGCGGCTCCTTGCGCAGGATGGGCATCCATGTTTTATAAAGCAAAATATCACCAAAAGGCTTGCAGCCAAAGCCAGCCAAACAGGGAATCCGCCAAACAAACTTGCGAATATAGAATGAAAGAACGCAGGGATAATACCAAATACTTTTTCAAACGTAGTCACGAGACCACTGCTAACCAATTTTAAAAAATGTGCGAGTCCAGACGTGGAGGAGGCATTAAAGATTTGATGAACCAGCTCGCAGAAATGAAACGGCAAGTCAGTATTTAAAAGTGCCTGCACCTCTGTGCGTGTGTTAGCTATGTGAAGGACATAAGTTTCACGGGCCGAGCTCAGGGCCACTTCTTTTTGAGACAAAAGGGCTCTTATTCGGCTCAAACCGTTGAACTCCGCTCTCAAGGTTGGGATGCGCGGCCAGATGGAAACATCAGAATTCCCATGCGTGGGTGGATATAACACGTTCTTGCAACACACCACACGTTCTGATACAGTAACCACATAGGCGATACCGACCATTAACCCACAACACTCCTCGTTATTCAAAAGTAAATAACTACCGTTAGTCAATAAAGTGAATGTGGGAACTATTGCAGGAACCGGTGTGCCTTTTAAAACACAGGCTAAATTAGGCCGGTCCTGATTACAAGAACCATGCAACTGAATGTGCCTGCATATCAGTGAACGGTCAGACGACTGTGTGCATTCTTCACCATTCTGATTCACTTCCTTCCCTTCCTTCAGACACCTGTATGTGTATGGTAAAGACCATGTCTCATGTAGGAAAGCACTGCCTAGTGGTTCATATCGCCCTATAGCAATATATTGCATACAATTTGTAAATTTATACAGAGCAAATGGTAAAGTAATAATACCATGGATAAGCCATGTAGCAGCAGCTGCCTCAGCAACAGAAAAGGGCAAAGATTCTAATTTTTCAATGTGTAACATAGAAAATGATGCATCTCGCATGGAAAGCATGCGCTGCTTGTCAGTCAAATTAAATGGAGCAAATAGTGATGAGACGTTCATGTAACTCCAAGGCACTCGGCCAGCTTTCAGAGTCTGTAGTGTCCAAGCAAACTGCATAACAGAACGCAATTGATTTTGACCATGATGTAATACGGACACTTCATCATGCACAATGTCAACAAAAGAAGAAACAATATTGTTCAACGTGTAAATTCGGGAAGAAAGCATGTTAATACTGTTATCGACAACTCCAAGTACTTTTTCCAAATTTGCTTGGTCAATTGCCCTTAGGCGCTTAGCAGCCTCAATTTGAGAAACTTTCCAAATTTCATTGTAAACTGCATAAATCCACAGTTTAGATCTACCCTTAGCAGGGCCTTTTATAAAATCATTTAAATCCACATTTTCAGTTAACTGAGACAGATGTAGTTTAACTGCAGCTAACGTGGAATGTTGTAACCAATTCTGACTCAGTTTACCCACAGAGTAAGTGGTGACAGTATAATCAGTTTCAAAACGGGGATCTGGTCTGACTTGTGTGAACCCTTCAGTCAACCCCAGAAAGCGACGTTGGTAAGAATCAGCACTTCTTTGCCACAACAGCCAACCCTTTGGATCCAAACTGGATACATTAAAGGACGAATTGTGTATTAGAGACTGTATCTCACGAATAGACAAATCAGAAAAATTACCCCAACCTGAATATTCTTCTAACTCGGGGATAATTGGCGTATTTAATTTTTTAGAAGTAGCCAATCCAAAGCATGTTGTTTGGGAAATAGTAGAATTTAGAAACAACATGTGATTCGGGATGAGACATGCACGGTGCAAAGCCTCAGTGCCTTGTACCTGCCAATCTTTGGTACCCCAAACCGATTTAAGGTCAATTATTCCCTTCCAGAACTCGTAGCCATCTACAGCCAATTTGTCTAGAAAGGACTTCGAATACAGCAACTTTGTATCTGTAAGTCTAACTTTGGACATGGACTTTTGTGTCATTCTGAAGTAAAATGACTCAGGATTCGATTGATTAAAATCTGTAAAGTAACTATTTTTTCAGAAATGTACTGGAGCTTCCTATTAATGGAGCTGGGCAGTGTTCCCACTGCGTGTAATTCACAGCAACCCTCCTGGAGTTTGTCTTATGTAAAAAATGATTACCATAATGTTGAAAACAAAACAAATCACCATAATTAATAGAATCTAAATACAGATCCTCAGCATCAAAGGCAGCGTAATATTTCAAATCAGAGAACAATGATTCTACGGCCTGAATATCCCAATCATCAGAACATATATTTTGTTTAATCACATCCCCCATGTTTACTCTAAGCACATCGGAACATTAATCACTTCAGTGGGCCCATGTATTTGAAATCTAACCGCATCCCACACAATCCCATCAAGGACAGGCCAAGCAGTAATGTTGACTGTATTCAAGTTTCGTTTCAGTCTGTGTGCTGAATGTGAAGAGGAAAGAGGGGCCAATGTTCCATTAAGGTACCGAATTCCTGTTCTTTCTTTAACATAGTGACCATCGATCAGGCGGAAAAAATAAAACACAAAACCAATCGACATAAAAAGGTAAAATGAAAATAGAATCAACCAAATGTATGTCCAAGGGGAATTAAAAAATGTTTTTTAAATAAGGTGGCATATTTTGCAATAGTTGAGGGTTTCTTTGAAAGTTCTGAAACAGAGCCAAAAGAGAATCTGGACTGGTCGGCCAAACAAGTCTGCAAATCAGGCATTGATAAATCAGCAGGATAGGTGTAGTTCAGCTCATCAATGTTAGCAACAGGAATAGTATTTAATAAAGGACAGGAAATAGCAGGCATCTCGAGGGACACCTCCGGTTCTGCACCAGAAGTAATAGCCAGCACAGAATGCCTCACCATGGTAGGACAGGAAACAGCCGGTGTCATGCTATGAAGAATCGGCCACCCTGTGTGTCTTGACATTGTCAATAGAATTAAATCTGTTTTCCTTACGACCTGGAGGTGGTGGTAAAATGACTGTTCTTGTGCCCTTCACTCCAAGAACTCGAACCGGTGCACCATATGAGGGACCAAACTCTTTCTTGTTATCGATCTTCTCTCGAACCAGTTCTCCAACTTGGGGTAGCCAGCCAACTACCGGGATCTGCAACGCATCATCCGATGTGGAGGGCAAATGTTCCTTAGCTAGACTGTCTCTGGTCTTTTGTAGATCCTGTAAAACATTGCAATGTTCATCTACGTCAAAGGCCGTGGCCTGGGCCTTGCAGTCTAGACCGTCGAGGTCAGGTACATACATCTTGATACCAAAGAGCATTTCGGACGGGTTCCGCCCACCCAGAGACCTTCTAGGGAGATTATTAAGCGCACGCTGCACGCCATTGAGGTGGGCCAACCAGTTTCTGCCAGTGCCTATAACTCGAGCTGTCAAAGATTGCTTTAAGTCACGGTTCATTCGTTCCACTACACTATTACCCTCGGATCTGTACGGACTCGAAAACTTGACTTGGACCACCAACGAAACCATAGCATCCTTTTACGCCTTAGAGGCGAACGCCGGACCCTGATCCGAATGGAAGGTACCACAGGCAAAAATCCCTATAAAGACTCGCAAATCCTTGATGACAGTCCGTGAATCAGCGCTTCGATGTGGCCATACCCACACAAAGCGTGTGCATGAATCAACTGCTACTAAGATGTACTTGTATGCAGTATCAGAAGAAAATGGACCGCAGTGATCCAAATAAACGCATCCAAGCGGTTTATTAGAAATGTACAACTGTGTCTGAGGCGGACGCGCAGCAGTTGAAGGTTTAATCTGCTGGTAAATGTCACATTGAAGGACATAATCGCGCGTCTGTTTGTACAGTCCCCGCCACCAGAACCTTTGTAGTAGCTGAGTTACAGTGGCTGAGACGCCCGCATGCGCAGACGCCACACCTTCATGAGCCGCTGTAATCAAAGCTGCCCTGCGATCCGAGTTGGGAACTAGACGTTCGCCAACATCAGGAATTTTCACATAAGGAACCTTATCGGGACTTAAGTGGTATGTGTATTTAGAAGGGAACCCCGCAGGATATTTACCTCCCTTCTCGGTGGCAGCAACAGCTGCCAAGATGTCATTATCTATTTTGCTTTTGGACCTCGTGACTGCTGCAACTAAGTATTTCGATACCGCTGACTTCGCTGCTTCATCAGCAAGCGAATTACCAACAGCGTGGACCCCCACGCGCTGATGGCCTAAAGTATGAATCACAAACACGAGCTGCAACTTCTCTTTAAGTTCCGCCACTCGGACCCAGATCATTTTATGTTTTATTGTGCTACCTTTGGAATCACGAAATTCATTCTGAATCCAAAAGAACAAGTTTTCATTGTAAGACTGGACACAGCAGTAAGAGTCACTTACGATCAAAGTCGTCACACTAGGATCTGCGTACTCCAACGCAAGCATCAGAGCACGAAGCTCTGCTAATTGTGCGGTGCAGTCCCCAAGTGTCTGTGTATGCACAACACTGGACTTGAACTCATCGTTCACCATGGCACCGACCACAATGGCGCATGCAGAAACGTAGGCATGTTTAGAGCCATGCGCAACCTGCGCCGAACCATCAGTGTAAATGATGCAATGGAAATCATCCAACGGCCGCATTGCTAAAGGAGCAGGATGAACAAATTCATACTGTAAATACTCCTGCGACCGTAAAGTGGCGTCAAAAATAAACGTGACATCCTGGGATGTCAAGGATGCAGCCCACTGAATCCACCGAGGGTGCAAAGCTTTGGAATTTGGTACACTGGCTTTCGTAACTGCCTCCAAGGCAGGACACGGGGTAACAACCAACATGCGTTTTCCTTGTGACAGGGCACGTTCTTTAAGAATTGCCATCTGCACAGCCGTTAAAACTTTCTCCACAGTGGAAAAAAGCAGTTCAGCCGAAGTGTACAAGTGTGACTTGTAAGCAATAGGTACTGTATCCCCTTCATTAAAAGTCAGGTACGTGAAACCCACCGCCCCAGGGATAATTCTTATCACCAGGTTGGTCTGGTTATCACGAGTCTGTAAGTATTCAGAAGCGAGCAAATCAGCCTGCAAAGACTGCAGAATGGCTGAATGCTCAGGCAGCCAGCATGATTTGGAAAAAGATGGTTGTATCAAAGCATACAAAGGCTTGATACGCTGGGCATATTCCGGAATGTAAGTCCTCCCGAAATTCAAAAAACCCAGCAAAGATTGTAATTTTTTCAGTGTTGTCGGAGAGCGCAACTGTGCGCATTTCTCCAGGAAGTGAGGTGCCAACCCCTTTCCCTCGTTGTTAAGCTCGTAGCCGAGAAACAACACTGTGTACTCTGCAATGTGCGACTTTGCAAAGTTAAACTTGTAACCTATGTCTGCAAAGTTACAAATTATGCTATTTACTCGACACAGATGCTCCCAAAGATCGTCGTCTGTGAGATAAATGTCATCCACATACGAACAAGCAACTGGGTCGAAGCCCTCCAGAAGAGAGACTATGCGGGCGGAGAATACTCCAGGACTATTCTTATAGCCCATCGGGAGACGCCGAAACATTTTTTGCATGTAAAGCTGGTCCATTGGGAACTTAGACCATCTAATCTATGGGCATAAAAACCATTGGAAATGTCAAGCGTGGTTTTGAACCGTTTACGCTCAAGACTATTCACTAAAGCAGAGCCATTCTGTACTGCGCAGTTACGGCAATGCGAGTTTAAATGCCTATAATCCAAAACCAAACGATATGAGCCGTCCGGCTTGTTTACAGTAAAAAGGGGGTTATTCATCGGTGACACACACGTTTCAATTACACCTTGATATTCCAATTGTTCATGGATAGCCGCGACTGAAGCTTTGGCTTCACGCCGTATGGGATATTGAGGTTGAGGCTGCGGCTGAGACCGTAAAGGAATCTCGTGGCTTGGAGACAATTTATCCCAGCCACACTGATTGCGGTACACAGTCGGCGCAAGCGCCAGAGCCCACTCTTCTGCAAAATGCAGCGCCTCCACTCTCGATACAGTGTGCGCAAAACTGGGGAGGATCACCTCCTCCCCTCGCGGAGCTGCGAGAACAAAAGGCGGGGGCCAGTCAGCCTCCGAAAGCAAAATGTCATACGTAGCCGAAAGATTTTCCCAAAATACCCCTTTTACAGTTCGCTGCATGTCACCTTCGATTAACAGGACAATTTCAAAAAGACGTTCAGGGGGAGCAACATGCGTATCAGCCGTTTCAATTACAACATAAGTGTCAGTCGCTGTCACCTTCAACAGTGGACGGAGGGCCTCTCTCACTATGGTAATCTCTGCCGCGCTGTCCAGCAAGGTCAGAGCCCACGTCAGATTCCGAAGCCGCGTTCTCACTATCTGGGGCATATCAATGCGCTGTCAGGGCGGCGACTTTCTTCGTGGCAAACTGCGGTCTCTTGGGCGTAGCGCCTTCTTGCTGATCTCCACCGTTACGCGGGCGGGGCTGACCACGTCCTTGCTGGCCACCCCGGCCCCTGCCGCCCCCTCCACCACCGGTTGACGGAGCCGATGAGTCCTGAAAGGAACGAGGAGAGCGTTGGTCAGAAGCCTGAAACCTTTCAGGTGATTTAATCATCGCGCGATCGCGCAAATCATAAACTCGATCCGACTGCGCAGGCAACGGAGACGCAGGAGCAGGAACCTGTGTTTGTTGTTGTTGTTGCTTACCCTGATTCTGCTTTTTAGGCCAATTCTGTTTCTTGGACTTAGGTTGACCACTAGTTTCCGAAGACTGACCCTGGGGCTGCTTTTTCTCTTTATCAGAAAAAGTCTTAAGACCCTTTGCATTGCGGCCAACCGTTTTATAAGCCGCCACAATTATCCTTGCTAACTGACGGGGTTTCTCGGCCTCTGGAATTAACGCTAAAGCGTTAGCAACCTGAAAGTTCACTGCATCCCCCTTGACATTTGCAAGGATCAGATCGCAAACTATATCAAAGGTGCCACACAGGCGCATACCCAACTCAACCGCCGACTCCGGTCCGTGATCATCTTGAACACGTTTAAGGACCGCACCCAGATTGGTCACAGACGGGGTGCCATAGCACCTCGAATAGACCGCTGCAAAAGTCTTACCCCAGGTCTCACAGTCAACAAGTTCAGGGGCCAAATCTTTTGGTAAACTAAGCGTAAGAATCCGGTGTTTGTCACCAGGATTCGTATTAGGAAACACAGCTTCCAGCTGGCCGAATTTCTCCGCAAGCCAGAAAGGAAAATCATCCTTATCCTGGGGCTTCTTGCCCATTACGGAATTCACCATGACAGAATTGATTTTTAAACCAGCCTGCTCTGCTCGAAGCTGCGCACCCCTAGGGGCTGCGTCCTGAACATTATGGCTTGTGTAATGAACAAGCGCTCTAATCACAGACACTGCGACCTCATGAAGGAAATTTACTACCAACTAATAGGAAATCTCAGCTAAATAAATTTACCCCTGTCAGCCTCGACGAAACTCGTCAAGCCATTCTCTCCAGCAAGTCAGGCTCCCCTTTTGACCCGTGCCCCCCTCTGCTGCTTCGCGCTTTAGTGGACACGGTCAATCCAAGTATAAATGCTATCATCAACTCCTCTCTGGCCACTGCCGCCATTCCATCTCAATGGAAACTTGCTGCTGTAAAACCTTTGCAGAAAAAACCCCTAGCTGACCCCACCACGCTCTCCAACCTTCGCCCAATTTCACTGCCCCCACTGCTGTTCAAACTTACTGAAGCGGCGGTAAACAAACAGCTGACCAGATATCTGGAGGAAAACCATCTCCTACACCCCAGCCAGGCAGGTTTCAGAGCCAAACACTCCACAGAGTCAGCTCTTCTACATACAGTGGAGACACTCAAGATGGCAATGGATCAAGGAAAGAAGGCCGTCCTGATCCTGCTTGATCTATCGGCGGCCTTTGATACGGTCTCACACCCCGTATTAATTGGCCGCCTGGCAGAATCGGGATTAGCAGGAACTGCCTTCAAATGGCTGAAAAACTTCCTCAGTCATAGGAAACAAGTTACCATATTAGGAAACCACTGTTCAGACGAAAAAGCACTAAAAACAGGGGTACCACAGGGCTCTAGCTTGAGCCCAATTCTTTTTAACCTTTACATGACCCCTCTGATTGAGCTCATCACATCCTTCAACATCAGCACGATATCCTACGCTGATGACACTCAGCTCATCCTTGTACTGGACAACACCAAGACTAAAGCAGAAGAAAATCTGAGAGACTGTCTCACTGCAACCTTTGAATGGATGAGAACTCACCACCTCAAGTGCAATTCAGGCAAAACTGAAATCCTCCCTTTTGGCCAAAACAATCTTTTCTCCCCTAAAAACTGGTGGCCCCAAGACGCCGAAGTCCCGCCGAACACTATCAAGTCGGCCCTCAACCTCGGGATAAGGTTTGATGAAGCCCTATCTTTCAAACAACAAGCAGGTACTGTGGCAGGGTCCTGCTTCAACATTATTAAGGGCCTCAGATGGTTCTTTGACCTCCTCCCCCTGACAGCCAGAAAGACGGTAGCAGTGGCCCTCATCACATCCCGTCTAGATTACTGTAACAGCATCTATGCAGGTTCCAACAAAGCTGTTCTGCACAAATTGCAGATGGTTCAGAACGCCGCCGCCCGCCTAGTGCTGAGATTACCTAGGAAGTCATCTGCTTCAGCAGCACTTAAAACCCTGCATTGGCTACCTATCCACAAGAGAGTGTTATTCAAAATCTTACTAATCACTTTCAGGGCTTACCACCAGTCGGGCCCCACCTATCTGTCACAAAGGTTTGGAAGATATACTCCCTCCCGCTCACTCAGATCTTCCAACCTAAACCTATTGGTGGTCCCCAAATTCAGACTCACTACAAAAGGAGGAAAATCCCTTGGAGTGTTGGGAGCCAGAGCCTGGAACAAGCTCCCACCCCAGATGCGTCTGATCCCCTCAGAGAACCTGTTTCGAAAGGCCCTTAAAACCTGGATTTTTAATGCCTCTGACACCTTCTGTCTAGCGCTAATTTAACCTTTACACTTTACAAACTCTTATCAGATCCACATAATTTTCCCCCTCTCCTGGTTTTTTATGTAGTTTCCCAATTTTTCTCCTCTGTGACACGTTATGACTAGCGCCAAGATGCTCCATGGAGTGTAAGTCACGCTTTATAAAAGCCAATCATTCATTCATTCATTCATGAAGTCGCCGCAGATCAGCCACGTTACAAGTGGCGCGATTAGGGTGAGGAGTGAATCCAGCCAAAGCGGGCCAATTAGTGCCCGGAATGGACAAAGGACCCAACCTCGGAGCGGTTAAAGCGTGTGGTAGGGCGCCACCAAACCAAACTCCATGCTGCCAAGCATCAATAGGAACCTCCAGTGCCCTGTACGGAGCATACACAACCTGTACAGCTGAAGCAGTGTATGAATGGAACACTCCAGAATTAGCGTCCACCGCCGGAAATGTCACCCACGAATAAAACAGTTCGTACGGGTAAGCATGTTCCGCACTCACCACCAGAACCACAGCCAAGCCTTCCACAGGGACATTAAAAGCCCGCAAGTGGTCACGCACCGCAATGCGACTATGCTGCGGGATGTCCATGGCTTGTGCCATGGTAGCACAGGAACTCGAAAAAACAAAGAATACTTTGTAGCACAACTGGGTAGTAATTCAAAGAAACCGTTTTAGATTAATTCAAGCTTGAAAAAGACCTATTTGAAAAATAGGTAGGTTGTCCGACACCACCGTTTTCCGGAAACGGGAATGAAGGGGTTAAGGTTTGAATGATATACTACTCGAGTGTCATGATATAAGGCCAACAACGTATGGGCGCCATGTAACAGGGTTTCCGTTCTCCCACAGAACTGTGCACAGAGATCTAGAACCTGGGTGAGTTAGGGTGACCCAAAACGCACCTAAGTATCAGAAATCCCCTTACCAAGCTAGCTACAGTGTCTCATTGGTCATAACAACTTCCCAATGACTTAGACAATCCAGAACATGAACTTAGGGAACCTCAGGTATCGTGGAACACATGAACACTCTTTCGCTCTATAATCATTTCAAACAAAACTGGGAGCCAAAGAACACACGTGCAAGTTTGAAATATTTATTTTTCAATGCAAGGTTCTCAAACGCAGTATCTTATATAATATCAACATACATATTATAAAAGTCAGAGTTATCAGCATAGTCACTAGTCCATATTAAGCGAACGGTGATAGCATATTATAATGCAAAATCTATAGAAATTTTATATCACCTATATTTCGCGCACCCTATTTAGCATACTATATTATATCTAAGAAGGTCTCATTTGGGTTTTTAGCAGGGCGGGCCCATACCTCTAATGGTCAGTAGGAGAAGATCACATCAACAGCTACCAGCTCTCTGCAGGCGAAGCATCAAGTGTGTTGATTAATTCCCTGTAACTCTATCTTAAACCCGCGTAGAGCCCAATGTTGGCAGCAACATTATTTGTGTTATGTCTAATGTGGTGCGAGGATCAGGCCTTCAGCAACCTTGTGTTAGGTTATTCTTAGAGGGTGCAGTTCTCAGTGTGCAGACAGTTGTACCAAGTGTACCAAGCACAACTGATATCAGAGCAATAACATATTATTCTCAAATAAATCACATCTTTCGTCTAGGTTGAAAGCTACAATAACAATTAGGTGTCGTGTGCAAGCTGAAGGAAAATATGACGTTTAAACATTTAATAAACTCATGCTAACTTAACACAATATATAGAAACGCAGTAACCATATGACACTGGGGAAGCGGGGGTGAACCTAACCTGCGCATGCTGCATCTCCAAGCCTACTGGTGTACCATCAATCTCCGGGACATCGTACCAGGGTGGGGCTGACACACCCCGTCCGACCTCGCACCTGCTCTCTCGGCCGTGCCAGTGCTCGGAAACAAGTCATCATCAGGACCGCAAAAACAAGCAACTGTCAATGACACGCGAGGCCCACTGGGCAGAATGTCTCCCTGATGCGGCCCACAGGCTCAACCAGTCCATTCATGGTGCCTAGCAGCCTGCCAGTGTGTGCCAACGCATGCCAGCCCCTGGGGCTCACTGCAGGACAGGTTACCTCTGAATTACATAGGGACATCAGCCTAACACCTTCCCCGACAGCTACAGAAGGCACTCAGACCCAGGCCAACCCTGATGCGCATAGGATAGAGGCAGGCGTGCCATCCGGGGCACGGGAACTTCGTATGGGTACCCGCATATACGGCACATCACCCCTGGTACCCCACCCTGCATCACAACAAAAAGGAGGGGGTATACTGGGAGTAGAGCCAGAAGGCTAGTGCATTACGCGCACGGTCAATACAAATAGGCACATGCCACAGACCGCGCATCTTATGCGCAACCAAGCCTCAGCCCAGACACGTGAAAGGAATACAGAAGCCACTGCGCCTATCACATAACCACTGCCTATGTGCATTTAATTCCAAATCATCAAAGGATAAGCGATACGGAGCCTGTGAACTATAGGGAATCACTAAGGCGTGACGTCTCAGCTAGATCTGCTATCTTCATTTCACAACATTCACAGACACACTAACGTGTGAATTCCAGCCCGGGACGCACGCAGCTTCATGAATGGCACATTTACCGGATTCAGGAAAAGAGGGAGCCATTTCTGGGCCAGGGGAGAACGCCAAAGCTGTACTCGGAGGAAAGGTGGGGGTGCATGGGGTCAGAGATGGTGAACAATAAAACCCCCTGCACTCGAATCATTGCGATGCAGTGTGATTAGACCCTGCCAACCTCCACGCTGTTGGGAGACGGTTGAAGAGCTGACATTTCTAGGCGCCTGGGCGATATCAGATGTCACCCAAACAGGCCCAGCCTGGGAAACACCCAGAGGGGAAAAAACCCCACAAGAGCGCCATTGGACGAACACGCAAAAAACTCTCAACCATGGGGCGCCGACAGGCGAAAGGACGCATACCCTCTTACACCACAGTCATCCCTGTGACAGGCGGCCGTGCCACCGGTGCTGCGTAGACGTCCTTTGAGTGCACTAGGCGGCTGCCTACTTCTGCCCATGCCGCATACGAGCCCGGAGAGTGCACTTAGACATCCCTGGTGTGTGTATATAATATTCACCCAAAGTCTGCTAATGCAGTGAACTGAATACACGCCCTGCCAATTTGGTTCACCTTGTACCTTAGTCTGGAAATACAACAGGAAGGAAAGGCGCAGTTATACGGTCTCCACCACTAGCTTGTACATATTATACCTATATGCTCACAATGAAAGCATGCATGGCCATCTTCAAATTACAGACAAGACATGTCCAGAAATACAGCCACTGATCGGGTGCCCTCACCTAGCAAAAGGCTCTACCAGCCGTAGGCAGCATACCAGTGGTACCACAGACACACAGCTGAAAAACGCAAGCGGTGGGCACAGCGGGATTTGACAGAATAAAAGAAAATAAACAGGGACGCAGAGAAGCATAAGGCATGCAAGGACAGGGAGAAATCACAGGGGCGAGGGACATGAAATAAACACTTCGATATTGAGACAGCAGCAAGTGTGAAAAGGTGAGGGGGATGAAGACAGCAGCCGTGGTATGTAGAAACTCCAACATTCGGGCTCACCAGCAAAATATGTCGCGCCTATTTAAAACTTGTGAAAGCGCCGCCAGTGTGAAACATAGTGTGTCTGTCTCACGCCTCGAGTAAAGCATCCAGTCCCCGCTTGCACATCTTCTGTCCGTCCGCGTGCACATCTGGAATCCGTATTGATACCAAAAGGCCCTCGCATGGCGAGAGCAACGCATGCGCGCTACTAACGCCAGGCAAGACCTAAAAAGGAGGTGGTCAATTGCTATCGCTTAGCTGTCACTCAGTGGTTTGGCGATAACTGTTACTTAGAGAAGCTACATTTTAGCCAGAGAAGTATTTTTTGAGCAGACATCATTTTGTTGGCATATGCAAAGGAAGTTTAAGTGTAGTTTTCCACTGCAACAGCAGGCAGAATTAACTTAAAAGTCACTACATAAGTGTGGCTGACAGAAAATGTTAGTGTAATCCTGTGCTTGATTACTGCACTAAAATTAATGCAAAAAACTATGCACACAAAGTTTGCTTTGTGTGTGCCAAAAGCATTGTTTTTTTTATTATTTATCAGAAAAATCATCATAAACTTTAATTTCAAATATGGTTAGTCATCATGGAGAGCTAGATTATGGTCAGGTTAAAGTACGAGTTACTTACCTTCGGGAACGATGTATCTGGTAGAGACGTTGTCTAGCCACAGATTCCTTAACTTCGAATTATCCCCAGGCGTCAGACTAGATCCGGAAAATTTTTGCAGCAGTGCCCTAACTTCGTCCACGAACGTAACGTCAGCAAGGTCATATAACATATAAGTCCCTCCTGGCGCGCTGACGTCAGTTTCCTTCTTTTCCGCGTGCAACGCGGATTCGGAATAAGCGGTTCCTCTGGCCTCTTTTCAGGCCCCTTTAACCCTCTGCAGCTGGAACAGTGTGCAATGCCTTCTGGCTTTTAAACGTGTGCCTCCTGTTGGCAGCAAATGTCCACGACTTACCCACGTCTTATCTGCATGTGGTGTCTGGGCGAACACCACGACTCAACGGATTGCGACACCTGCCAACAACTCAAGCCAAAGTCTCGGCGGGAGCGCCGGACGAAGCTACTTTCAGCTTGTCTGTCCCAGTCAGAGTCGTCACAGCCCCTAGCCTCCACTTCGGCGGCAGGTCCAGGTGGCAATGGGTTCCGTTTTGTGGCGTCGGTCACCGTCCGGTACCCTTGTGCGTAGCTCGCCCCTTCCTGGTAAGTCCTGCGCTTGTCACCGAGGTCCTCGACCTCCCTTCCTTATGTTGTCGGGGGGACTAGTGGAGATGTGTGTCTTCCTCTGAGAAAATTATCGGACTTAAAATTCTGCATTGATAATGACTTACCGGTAATATTCATTACTCCAAGTCATACACCTTGCTGTCAGTCCTTACATAAATGAGCAACAGCTCCTCCCTGCCGACAATCCCAATGTCATGTTTCAGTAGGATAGTTGCCGGGAGGCAGAAGAAGCCGCTCCGTATCATGAACGAAGCAGGCATTACCCACTTCCGGTCCATAGGGAGTCAGCAGTCTAACTGTACTCGGAGGCTGCCGGCGACATTAAGCGCTTCCGGGGGAAACCACTTAAGACCCGTGGTTTTCGCCCGCTCAGCTCTTCGGATTTTGGATTCGGCGGTCCTCCACCGAGAAGCGTTTCCCTGCGACCTTCTGTCGGTACCTACCAGGTATTTCTCGCACTGTTGCGCGCTGCTATTCCGGTCCCTTCTCTTCACAGCGTGAGGGAATTTCCCTGTTGGGCCACGTTAGGGACGCCCTGCCGGTAGCAGCTCACCTGCTCCCCTTCACGCGCTGAAGCGCTTTTGTTTAGTTTCCCTTTGCTGATTTTGTGGGACCTATTGGGCACGTTCAGTCCCATCATTACTGCACCACGCTGGAGTGCATTTGTTTTGTTTCCCTTTGCTGATTTTGTGGGACCTATTGGGAACGTCCAGTCCCATCATTACTGGACCGCGCTGGAGCGCATTTGTTTTGTTTCCCTTTCCGCACCAGAAGGCGATTTGCTGATTTTGTGGGATTACTACACCGCGCTGGGGCGCATTTGTTTTGTTTCCCTTTCCGCGCCAGAAGGCGCCTTGCTGATTTTGTGGAACCTTATTGGGAACGCCCAGTCCTATCATTGCTACACCGCGCTGGAGCGCATTCTTTGTTTTCCTTTCCGCGCCAAAGGCACACTTGCTGATTTTTTCCACGCCATGCTGGAGCCCATGCGTACTTCTCTCCAACCGCGCAGGAGCGCTGATTCCTTGTTTACGCCTGATGACTTCCTCCACAGGAACATTCCTTGCATGTGCAGAGAGGGAGGTGTAAGGAAGGGGCTAGGTTGTGTGCTTGTGTTTTATAGTAACAAGGACTCTTATTTCTCCTATATAGTGGTCCATATACACGGCGGTCCCCAAATAGAGGGAGATTCCTTACCAAGCTATCAAATACATCCCAGGGTTCTTTTGGCTTCCTTCCCTGTGCCCATCAGCATCCTAACCTGTGTATAGCCAGCTTGGGGGTAAGGTGGGTACGGTGGTGGTGGCTCATGTCGTCTCTGCAAGATTACTTCACAAGTCACGGGTAAGACTTGTGAAGCCCTTGACACCCAAGCTGAAAACTGTCCTGCTCCCATCTCTACCCTCCAGGCCATGCCCACATCCTGTGGCACATAAACCCTTACCTTCCAACATCCTGCACCACAAAGCACAATAAGCCAAAACATGGGAGGGAGGGATGGGAACCAGGACTTTGACGGGGAGGTCTACGACTTGGCATTATGGATATTACTGGTAAGTAACCAGTCATTACCTCCTCGTCATACCTCCTGTTCACACTCCTTACATAAATGAGCAGATACCCAAGCAAGAATTGGCTTCAACAACAGAGCTGCAGACCGATTATTACAATAAAGAAGCAGCAGTTACACCCCTTGCAGAGAACGCAACACAGCGTTACCAAAACTGGCAGATACATCACCACCCACCACCAAGCGATAATGTGACAAAGGTGTGAGGAGAAGTCCAAGTGGCAGCCCTGCAAATCTCCACCATAGTAGCCCCTTGCAAAAATGTCCAGGAAGCAGCCATCCCCCGAGTACAGCGGCCCTGCACAGGCCCAGGCACTGGCACCCCTTTGGACTCATAAGCTGCCAGAATAGCCCACCTCAGCCACTGACAGAGTAGCAACAGAATGCTTCAGACCTTGACCCGCCAGACCAAAAGTAACAAAGAGGGAACCCATATTCCGAATAAGGGCACGGTTCGAATACACCCCTAGTCAGCTTGACATCTAAATGGTGTAGCAGAACCTTCTCCTCAGACCGAGGATCTGCACACAACACAGGCAATACCATCTCCTCCGAACAAAGGAAAGCGGAGGTTATTTTATGAACTAAAGTAGGATCAGGCCTGAGAACAGGGCCAGCTTTAGGGCGTGCGATCGGTGTGACCACACCGGGCGTTGACTTGGGGTGAGGACGTAATATTTTAAAATGTAGATTACTTTAAAAGTACATGCTGCCGCGTTCCTGACCTCCAGCAATTTTCAGACATCAATTAAAATGTCAAGCTAACTCTGGTGATTAATTGTCTTCCTAGAAGGAGACCAGAGGTTTGTCTAGTGAATGTTTTGACTCCTCCTAAGGTAGTGCAGAGGGTTAAAATGCCTGCTGCTAAGAACGGGTACCATGCAATAACGAAATGCATATAATGTAAATAGGTCAGAAGGTTACTGCTTCTGTAGGAGAGCTCCTTTTGTTACTTGTCGTTTAGAAGTTAAAATCCTACTATAGAACATTGAGCTATTCACTATCACCCTAGAGCTGCATGCAGACTGCAAGGTATTTGATTGCGCTATATATTTTTTTTGCCCAGTCTTTCAGCATCCTAATCTCGTCAAAAGGGTTCAATTGGGTAGAAAACAATTCTTATTATGAAAGAGAACCCCTAAAAATGATGTTACATTTTAAATTCTGAATTTATGCTTTTCCTGAATAAGGACTCAAACTATATTGCCTACCAGTATCGATGACATGTCACTCCTACACTTGAAGTCCTGTCTCATGTAACATTTCCTATACACTGATTTACTGAGAGACAGAGGTTATGGAGACTTGAGGGGCACTGTTAAAGGGTGCTAGTGAGGGAATCCATAGCAAGGGTGGTCATTGGTGGGGGGGCAAGAATTGTCTCACACGGCGCCACCCTGCCTGAGAACCACCCAATCCGGATGGCACTTCAAAAAAGACTCAGAACAAAGCAATAAGCCCAACTCCCCCACACGTCTGTCAGCGGTAATAGCCACCAGGAAACCACTTTGATCGTCAGAAACCACAGGTAAAAATCCTCCAGAGGCTCAAACGGGGTGGACTGCAATGCCATTAACACTAATGGCAGATCCCAACCAGGAGTCAAGGACTTCACCACAGGCTTCTCAAGAAAACTACTCCTCAACAGCCTGGACACTAAAGGCACTACTGCACCACAGCCAGGACCCCGAAAAGTACGGACAGCCTCGCACTGAGCCCTCAAAGAGCAAGCAGCCAAAATTAAATCAAAATCACCCTTCAGAAATTCCAAATTCTGCACAGGATCTACAGTCAAGGCAGACCACTCCCTGTGAGAACACCAACCCTGAAAGGAAACCCAATGCTTGGCATAAGATTTTAAGGTAAAAGGTTTACAAGACTGCTGAATAAAGAGTCACCTCAGGAGAACAACCTGGCGCCACAATCTTCATCCTTTCAACAGCCAGTTCGTGAGCTGCAACCTGACCAGACAACCCTGAGACAGCCCCGGATAAGTCAGTGGAGAGGGGTCCAGGGGAAGTTTCCAGCATGGCAACACCCCCAACTGTAATAAAAGAGGAAACCATGGCCGCCTGTTCCAGACTGGAGCCACCAGGATCACAGAGGCCTTGGCGAGCTTGACTTTCAGAAGAACTCTCTGAATCAAAGCAATCGGAGGAAAAAGCAAGTTACTTACCTGTACACTGTAGTTCTCCAGTATTGATATCTTTCATAGATTACAATCACAAAAGAGGGGTGAGGGTCAAATAAATTTAGACTCTGCCACCCGAACCCCCGGAGACCTGTAATCGTACACACAAGAGGGGTAGGTAGAGTAAATAACGAAACATATATACTAATACAACACCAAATAGAGAGAGCCCCAATAGGGTAAATCACTCTATTTGAGAAAACTGCCCTCACTCACATACCAAGGTATGTGACATGCTTCATCATTGGGCCTGCTTACAATACGCCCTGGTGTACCCCACACAGGGCGGAGCATAAGGGAGGGGGAAAAATAATAAATTTCTTTTAACACAACATATAGTCAAAACAGACTAAACGAACACAACACTTAACACATCAAATAAAGTGAAATCGTGCTAACACCAAGTGTTTTCAACCGAAAAAGTGCGACTAGAAAATTGTGCAGTATGAGGAGTGATTTAAAACTGATTAAAGGGGTCAACCAGAATACAAACTTTATTAGACTTTTCTTGGCACCTCTACCAGGATTAAAAAATAAGTGAACAAAGGATGGGAAAGCGCCTTCAGGAGATAATTAGGAACCTCAAGGCTTCCCTCCTACCACTGCCAGAGTCAACATGTTTCGACCGCTCTTTATGCGCCTGAAAGGTCACTCCGGTCTTCTTCAGGACCGTCGCATTCGGTATCACTCAGGGTTCCCCCGTATTTTGGAGACAAATTATTACCCCAACAGGGAGGTAGGTCCAGTTAATCCATACCACTCCTGTACAATATGTGGAGTGTTCCCTCAAGTGCGGGAGAACAATCGCTGTGGCAAAGAAAGAGAAAAAGGAGGGGTGGATAAGGAGCCCTTGTTTGGATCCCCCTACTCAATCTTTCAATTATATACATTGCCTATAGCCACAAAAATAGTGTGTCTAGTGTTGTTTAGGAGGCCCCAAATGCAGATTTTATGCATGGACTTCTGTTACAACTAGTAATTGTCCCTTTATAGTTCGGCGTGTATAAGACCCAATGCCTTATACTAGACCATTTCTCTGCCTTCGCATAGTCACTTATACCAAGTACCCAGTTCCACTAAAAACAGCCCAAGGGCCATTGCAATACAATAGTAACCAACTATTATTAACATAGGCACCACACTGCGGTGGTTATATCCAGATGGTTCATTTACCGAGTTTATGTCATTTATATACTCGTACTGGTGTCCGGTGTAGAGGACGCCAAAGAACACAATCTGGAAAGTAAGTAGTAAGGGAGATGTAATCTTAAAGGCTCAGCCCCCTCGAATCCCAGTCTGCTCATTGACATTCGTTTTTAAGTTTGTTGGTACCAGCGCTTGGCGCGCTACCCCCTGTCAAGACCCCCACTTTACCGTTCTGAAGGCTCGTCCTGGCTTTCTCTTTCACAACCCGTGGCACCGCGTAGATGAAGTACGACATGATTGCCCGTGCTCTTTATGTTGTTAAACGACATTGGCGTCCCACGTGACCGCGTCAAGGGACATCATTGCGTGCCCCGTACACGTCAGAGGATCATGGGAAGTGTAGTATGCAGCGCAAATTCCCGCTTCGTGTTCAGGGTTCGAGACTACGATGACACTGTCACGTTCCCTGAAAACTAACAAGATGCAACAATGTAAAATGTCAATTACCAATAATAACTATTTCGCCCCTGGTCAAAACGTCAGATTATCGTTATTTACTCTACCCACCCCTCTTGTGTGTACGATCTTTCATAGATTCACATGCTTGAATCTTCCTCGTCGTCATGGTGGGAGTCTCACGCTATTAGAAATATAGCAGTACAAAAGAAAAACTCCATGAAAAACCAATACAAATGCATTATACTTTGGTAACCCATCACCGTCATTATATGGTTCAAAAGTCTGCCAATGAGACGCCAGCCCTGGGATCACAATCTCCTGCAGAGCCACCATACCTCAGATTTCCAGCACCAGTGTGAGCCAAGGATAGTTATCGTGAGGTAAAAGTGGTCTACCTTACAAATGGGGAGGCGGGAGGGCCGCATGTGAATCTATGAAAAATGAAAAATCAAAAGGGAAGATGGACGGGGCGTGGCTTACGCGCCGGCGTGTGATGGCGCTGCCTTGGTGAGCTCCGTGACGACGCGGGAATCCCGACTGCTTTCTTCGTATTATTTCTGCACACGGAGACCGGCAAACGGCATTTTTACACGGCGGAACATGGTCCCCGTGTATTGCGAGCAGCAGCGGCGCTCGTAATTGCCGCTTTCACATCTTTTCACCGCTGCACCATCTCTGAATACTATGGGACGCGGGCGGCCGCCATTTTGTGCCGTCGCGCTCGCGTCCCGTTTTTTGACATTTCTACCGCCATAACAGCCAGTTGGCTGCAACAATGCTCATGTTCTGACAAGGTATGTGCCAAGATATGCGCAGCATGCTACCATTACATTTTCCTGACTTTTGGCGCCAAAGTTCTCCTCAGGACTTCTGATTTTACTAACAATACTTTTCGGCGGCCATTTTGTGGTGCTCCCTGCGCTGTGCTCCATACCTTCCTTTCATATGCTGTTAATCCTGCGTGCAACATTAAATAATTCTCTTGGGTCCCATATTTCATGGACGCTTTGCTGTTTCTCTGATGCCATATTCCTGGATGGTTCTTTTGGCTACGCATGGATTTGATTTTTACTGCATCTCGACGCATGTCATGTAGGTTTGAGGTATTGCTTCTCCAGTGCTACGTGTTACCTCTTCTATGACCTCTCCTTTCCAGTATTTCTTATACCGCTACATATAGGGTCTCAACACCTTTACCATTGCGGTGTGGCTTCCATTCCTGCGGCCCTCCTAGTTTGCCCCTCTGTTTGGCATCATGTCTCAAGACGCAGGCCATGCGAGAGCGTCTGTCACCGGTACCAAACCGAAACGCCCTAAGAATGACCCTCCATCTCCAATTCGCTCCTCACAGAACCCCGTGCTGGATTCTATTCTAGAAGAGGTTCGTGGCTTACAACCTTTCATGGTGGCAACTAATGAGAAGCTCAAGCAGATAGAAGACAGATGGGTCGTCGTGGAAAACAAAGTCCTGCAACTAGAACAACGCATCAGTGACGTCCAGGATGTCTCTATGAAAATTCCTATTCTTGAAAAGGAGATACAGCAGTTGAAACTTCACACAGAGGACCTTGAAAATCGTAACAGGAGGAATAACCTCCGTATTTATGGTGTTCCGGAGTCCCTTGGGGAGGGCGACATGGTGTCCTTCATCCGCAAATTCCTCTACGAACTTTTGGAACTCCAACCAGAATCTACTCCTCTAAACATACAGCGTGCTCATCGTCTGGGACGTCCAACGTCTAACCCGGCCAAACCTAGAGGTATTATCCTGCTTTTTCTTGAATTCACCGAATTGATGACTGTTCTTAAAGCTGCAAGATCAAAACGTCGCCTCATTTGGTCGGGCCACACCATCTTGATAGCCCAGGATTTATCGAATGCTACGAATGCGCGTCGCAAGGAGTTCCTCAATCTGCGTCCACGTATGAGGGAATTAAGCATTCAATATGGAATCCTACATCCTTGTCTCTGCAAAATAACCCACAATGGTCGTTCCCGTACCTTTGATGATCCACAGAAGCTTCGAGAGTATCTACAAACCGTCTCTACTTCCACGATGGACACTAATGACTGAAAATAACTCTTTTCTATTTTCTGCATTCACTTTTCTTCTGTCTTGACGACTGTTGTGGCCTTGTCCTGGTCTCTTTCTTGTCATTATTTGCTACGACTTTTCTTCTTGTTGATTATCTCCTATCTTTATTCCCGCGTTTTCCGCGCTCTGTAGGGTAGGCGCCCGCGTTGGCGTCTCCATGCTCCTGCTATCTAGGTATTCTCTTTTTTCTCAGGTCTGGCGTCTTTGCCTTGATCTGTTTCTTATCTATTTCCTTCTTTTTCTTTCCTTTCTTTTTCCTCTTCTTTTCACAGGCCATTCATGTTTATCCCTTGCTCATTTATGTTCCGTCCTCTTCTTTGTATCACTTATTTCCTTTCTTATTGCTAACTCCAGTACTCCTCATTGTTCCTCCTCGCTTTTCCTAATTACTGTGATGCCTCCTCATCTATTGCTTCTCTATATTTACCCGATTTGTACTGCCTTTGTTTATATTTCGTATTTGACTCTCATTTCTAACATGTTTGTCTCCATTGTCTCTCCCTGTAGTTCCTTACCTGCAGTGTATTGGACCCAGTTGTTACCCTCCTCCCTTGCCTTCCATCATGTGTAACTTTGTAACGTGGAATGTTCGTGGTCTCGGCAACCCTGTTAAACGTCAAAAGGTATTGTCCCATTTATCCAAGTTAAATGCTCAGATTGCTTTTCTCCAAGAAACGCATTGTACAGATGTCGAATCATTGAAACTTAAGAGGGCTTGGGTGGGTCAAGTTGTATTTTCCCCTGCTGTTGATAAAAAAGGAGGTGTTGCTATATTATTTCGTAAAGGTTTGGATGTTCAAATTCTCTCTTCTCAATCGGATGATGAAGGTCGTTGGGTTATGTCAAAAGTGACTATACAAAACAAAACTATGGTGCTCCTCAATATTTATGGTCCTGTCCGACCAGATCCTAAATTTTGGACTGATGTCAAAATCCTCATTTCCTCCATTGACTGCCCTAACATTGTCTTAGCTGGCGACCTCAACCAATGGTTAGACCCCTTTTCAGATAGACTATCTTCCTCCAAATTCCAACCTGATAAGACACATAAATCCTTCCAATCAGCCATTGCCTCACGTCCCCTCTTCGATGTGTGGAAAACATGTAATCCAAATTCACTCGAATATACATTCTACTCTAATGTTCACCGCACCAGGTCCAGAATTGATTATATTCTAGTCAGCAAATCCCTTCTGCCTGCGATTCAGAAATCTGAAATTGGTTCTATTTTTCTTTCGGATCATGCACCTGTTTATGCCACTTTTGACCTGGCCCAAACCTCCTCCTCTTTCAATCGTTGGAAATTTAACATTTTCCTTCTCTCTGATTCTGTATTTATGTCTAAAGTTAAAGGTTTCATATCTGAATACTTCTCCCTCAATTTACCCCAGGACACGTCAGTTTCAAATAACTGGGATGCTTTTAAAGCTGCTTTACGAGGTTTCACAATCTCTTATGTATCCAGGAAAAAGAAACTCAACCGTGACAAATTTTATCCGCCCAACTTTCCAACATTAAGACCCTAGAACACTCTTACTTTTCGTCCAAGAATCCTGACGCCCTCCTCCAACTTATCAAAGCCAAATCTGAACTCAATCAAATTGCCACAGTTGAAGCTTGCAATACCCTCTTGAAGGTTAAATCCAAATTTCATGGGGGTCAGAATAAAGCGGGGAAAATGCTAGCAAACTATCTCAAAATTAAATCTGAGCGAAAATCAATTGGCTCTATTCTCAATGAAGTAACCAATACAACGATTTCCTCTGATGAGGATAACTACTATAAACTCCTATATACGGATGATACGCACCCTGATGATGATGACCTCTCCCGTTTCTTCGAAGACCTTCCTCCTCCCCCATCTCTCCCTACCGAATTCCATCAACTAGAGTCTGAAATTACCCCTCAGGAAATTCTCAAGGCAATTACCTCCCTCAAGAAAGCGAAAGCCCCTGGTCCAGATGGTCTCCCAATTGAATTTTACGCCAACATGCATTCTATTTTTGTCCCCCATCTTTTACAACTTTTTAACTCCTTTATTGCAAATGCTAAAGCATCTGGCTCATTTTTGGACGCCCTAATAGTCATAATCCCCAAACCTGACAAAGACCATTCCCTGTGTAAAAACTATCGCCCCATTTCCCTTATTAATTACGATTGTAAAATTTTTGCCAAAATTTTAGCGCCCCGCCTCGAATCCCTTATTCCTCTACTAATCACAACCGATCAAGTTGGCTTTGTGAAAGGTAGACTTGCAGCTGACAATGCCCGTGTTTTTGCCAATATTATTTCCCACAGTAAACAATTCAAAGCCCCTCTAGCTGCCCTATCCCTAGACGCTGAGAAAGCGTTTGACCGAATTAATTGGAAATTCATGTTTAAAGCTTTACAATGGTTTGGATTTGGTCCCCACTTCATTTCCTTAGTTAAACTACTTTATTCTGCTCCCCGTGCTAGTGTTTTTGTTAATAATCAATTCTCAAAATATTTCCCCTTATCCAGAGGGACAAGACAAGGCTGTCCTCTTTCCCCTTTACTCTTTGTATTGAACCATTCCTCATTAGAATCCGCTCTAACCCCCTAATTCAGGGGTTCAAACAGTCATCGATTGAGACAAAAATTTCAGCATATGCCGATGATGTCCTGGTCTACATGGCTAACCCTGTCTCTTCCCTTCCTCCATTTTTAGAAGAAGTCCGCTTATACTCCTCTGTTTCTGGTTATAAACTTAATCTCTCTAAAACGGAGGTCCTACCCCTCAACTCATCCTGTTACCAATATATGTTTGCATCAACTGATTTTGCATGGTGTCCCTCCAAGATCAAATACCTGGGTATTTGGTTCTCCCCTACCTTGCGTGACACACTCAAACTGACCTTTACCTCCCTTACTCAAAAAATTCAATCGCTCCTTTAATTATGGTCTCCTCTTTTCCTTTCATGGTGGGGTCGTTTAGACACCATCAAAATGATGATTTCCCCACATATTTTATACACTGTATCCATGCTTCCTGTGAAAATCCCTAAATTGTATTTCAATCGGCTGAACTCCATCTGCTCCAAATTTCTGTGGAATAATAAAAGACCTCGTATTGCCTTAAATAAAATTATACGCCCAAAGTCTGAAGGTGGGGTTCGCTTTCCTGATTTCCAATCGTATCATTCTGCCTTTTTAATAAAACAAGCCTTCTCATTGGCATTCGATTTCAATGATACCCCTCTACCCAGATGGATTGCTGTCGAAAGGTCCCTGTTAAAGGACTTTACTTTCCAACAATCCCTTTTCATGTCAAAGTGTTCATTCTTGACTACACACCCTGTACTGAAATACTCACATACTCTACTGCACAATGTATTCTCGAAAGACTCGTCCCCCCCTACAAACTTTTCTTTCTTCTAGCGTATGGTATAACAAATATCTTAAGTACAAGGGTAAATCTTTCTATTTCAAGTACTGGAAAGAAAAGGATGTTATGTTTGTGTACCAATTTTTTTCTGATTCATCCATTATTCCATTTGATGTAATGCAAACTATGTTTGATTTACCTGCACATTTTCGCAAAGAATTTGACATTATTACTTCTGCCATTTTATCTCACCTATCTACCCTTCCTACTTTTGATCTCCTTCCTTCCCTTACTCCTTCCACTCCTCTATATCCTATGTTTACTCAACAAATCCCCAAAGCTGCTCTAATTTATAAACTGTTATTAGATAATGTTGGCCTTAGGCCTAAAACCGTTACTGAAACTGTTTGGGAAACTGATTTATCTTTCTCGTTATCTGTTGATGTTTGGGATCGCTTATGGTCTAAACTGTTTAAGACTTCGATTTCAGCCCGTATTACTCAGTCACTTTTTTTTCTTTACCATAGAGCTCTTATTACCCCCGTAAGCATAACAAAATTCTCCCCTTCTTCCTCCCCCCTTTGTTGGTCCTGTTCCTCTCACCCAGGCACACTCAAACACCTCTTGTTTGATTGCCCATCAGTTCTTATTTTTTGGAACTCAGTTTGGAAATATTGCATGCGTATTTTTCATTTCTCTGAACCATTTTCATCGTTGCATATTTTTCTAGGTTCCCTATCTGATGTTTTGGACTTACATTCGTATAACGCTAAATTGTTTGATCTTCTCATTGCAACTGCTTTCAAAGTAATTTTGTCTTGCTGGAAGGATAACTCTAAATTGTCTGTGCATACATGGTGGAATTTTGTATGTGATGAGCACAGAACTGCAATTGCCTCTTCTTCTTCTGTCGCCTTAAAAATTAAATCTGTTCTTACCTGGCTACCTTTCTCTACCTTCTTATCCTCTTATCCCCCTCCCTAACCTTTCCTTCCTTTTTCTCTCTCTCCCTCTTTTTCTCTTTTCTTTTCTTATCTTTCTTTCTCTCTACTATTTTCTTCCATTTCATATTTTTTCTGAACCTTTTTTCATCTCCACTTATCTTTCATGATTATCTCATATTGGTTCTGTTCTATGTCACGCTGTTATATTATGCTGTACTATTTTTCTTAACCAAAATAAAAACCTTATTAAACTGAAAAAAAAAAAAGGGAAGATGGACGGAGTGTTGAAAATTGCAAGCACTCGCCCCCAGTCAACTGATCTGGGTTTAATCCATCATCATTCTTTAGCTCACTCCGCCAGTTCGGGCTGGGCTGTTCCCATGGAGCACAGGGTCAAGACTGATTTGCGTATGGCTAGTTTCAAACTGGAATGGCATGGTAAGCATAAAAATGATGGATTTAGGCCCAGATCTCTGTACTGGGGTGAATGTATGACAATGTTCTGCATTCTGTCCATCAACTGTAGTTTTTGCATTTGTCACCCCGAGTGGAATGGGTATGCTCAGACGCGAGTCCCGTGCTCTCCATGCCACTGGAATCAAGCTATCCTGGCTGATGAGGGCTGAAAGCCCGAAACCGGTCCTAGGATGCTTGTTTCCAGTCCAGGGAGGACCTGGCTTGGCAGTTCGGGCTGACTGTTCCCATGGGGCACAGGGTCAAGACTGATTTGCATATGGCTGGGTTCAAACTGGAATGGCATGGTGAGCAAAAAAACAATGGATTTAGGCCCAGATTTCTGTACTAAGGTGAATGGATGACATTGTTCTGCATTCTGTCCATCAACTGTTGTTTTTGCATTAATCTATGAAAGATATCAATACTGGAGAACCACAGTGTACAGATAAGTAACTTGTTTTTTCTCCAACATTGAATCTTTCATAAATTCACATGCTTGAATAAGAATAGAAAGCAGTAGCTCATCCAAAAAGCGTTTCAAGGGTAAGACGTCTTTTTCCTGATTGTTCAAATATTGATCTTTCAAAGACTACAAGATCTTCTAGCTTACATAGTGGTTGGGTATCTCAGAATACACAAAGACTACATATAAATATCATGAAAACAATCATATCCTGTATTACTTCATAAACAAAGATTTTCATTTAAAATAGACAATACCTTAAAAAAACAGTCGGCGTAGCACAACCTGTCCCACTGCTGAATCTCCTTTCCATGCTGTGTCCAGAGAGTAGTGCCTGGTGAATGTATGGACATTTGACCATGTTGCCGCTCTGCAAATGTCTGGGAGCGATACTCCCACGAAGGTGGCAAAAATAGCCATCTTGCTTGTCCATTGTGCTTTAACCTTTGAAGTTAAAGGCCTGTCAGCCTTCTCATGGCAGAATGCAATTGCTGAGGATATCCATATGGAAATACAATTTCTGGATAATGCCGAACCCTTCCTAGGAGTGGAGAAAGCGATTACTAGTTGATTTGACTTCCTAAAAGATTTTGTTCTGTCAATATAAAATCTTAAGCATCTTTTGACATCCAACGTGTGAAGAGATCTTTCTGCCATAGAAGTTGAATTTTTAAAATATGTAGGTAAGATAATAGGTTCATTTAGATGGAATGACGTCGGAACTTTCTGAATGAATTTAGGATTTGTTCTCAGCACAACTTTGTCTTGAACTGCATAAAAGGTTCAGATATCGAAAAAGCTTGAATCTCTCTGACTCTTCTGGCGGAAGTCAGAGACAGGAGTAGTGCCACCTTCCATGACACAAACTTTAGATGAGTTTTATGAATGGGTTCGAAAGGTGGCTTCATCATTTGATTAAGGACTGTGTTAAGTTGCCACGGTACCGCCGGATATTTTATTGGAGGGAACACACTGAAAAGACCCTTCATGAACACATATATTAATCTAAGAGACAAAAGAGAAAGTTGCTCCGGCCTTCTACGATATCTTGAGATTGCCGCAAGATGTACCTTTAAAGATGAATGTGATAATCCTGTTTGGCTAAATACAGTACATATGGAAGAATTTGGTCTGGTGTTGAAGACAAAGGGTGTAGCGAGTGATCCAACACCACTGGTAAAACATTTTCCACTTTGCCTCATAAGTTTTATTGGTGGAAACTTCCCTTGAGTGAGAGAATATTCCAACATTCCTGAGGGATATTCAAGGATTGGAATTCATGGTCATGAGGTTTCAAGCTGATAAATTTTGCGAGCTTATTGGGGATGTACCACTTGTCCCTTGTTCATAGATATTAGATCGTGCAACGGTGGAACCCGAACATGAGGGGAAACTGACATTTGTAGAAGCTCTGTGAACCAGAACTGACTCGGCCATGCCGGCACTTTGAGTATCAGGTGGCACGGTATCAATTTAATTTTCCTCAACACCTTCGGAATCAGAGGGAATGGAGGAAATGCATAAGCGAACATTCCCGTCCATCAAATTTGAAGAGCATTCCCCCATCATCCTCATTGAGGGAATCTGCTTGCCAACCGTTTGCATTTCTTGTTGTCTTGAGTGGCAAAAAGATCCAACCCTGGAGTTTCCCATAGTTGGAATATCTGTAGAAGCTGATGTTGATCTAGTTCCCATTCGTGGCATAGGCTTGCCAATCTGCTTAGGGAATCTGCCCACTTGTTGTGAATTCCTGGAACATGCTGAACTTGTAGAGTGATATTGTGCTTCAGAAGCCCTGCCAGATTTCCTGCACTTGTGCTGATAAGGTTTTTGACCTTGTTCCTCCTTGTTTTAAAAGATAAAACATGGTGGTCGTTTTGTCCGTTCTGACAAGGACTGGGGAAACGTGAATTCTGGGAAGAAACGCCTGAAGACAAAAAAACTGCTTTTAGTTCCAACCAATTGATGTGCATCTTCGCTTCTTGCCCGTTCCAATGACCTTGTATTTCTAGGTCTTGCAGATATGGCCCCCCATCCGTGCAAGGATGTGTAGGATAGTAGCATCTGCTTCTTATAGTTACCTCCACTTTTTGCAGATGTTTCACTGTTTTCGACTTAGACTGACTGGCTGGGATTGCTATCCAGGACCCCAGCCTAGCTGCTTTCGCGTCTAAATTGATTGCATGGGTAGGTGGCCAAGATGGCGGTGTGAGCGGACGTGCCTCTCTGAGCTCCCGCCGCCGGCCGCTGAACATAGCACCTTCATAGCCTTTGCCCGGCCGAAAGTGACCCCAGGGGGCCCCTGGCAACAGCGCCTCGCCAGCGACGACCTTCAGGCCCGGTTCTACGACCGAAGGTGGCCTGACCCTTGCGGCGTTCGGCCGCGGACACAGCGGCGGTTGGGGCCTGGCGCGCTCCGAGAGTCCGGAGCACAATTGAGAGCGAGGCCGAGGGGGGCGGAGCCACGGAGCCGCCAGGGATCGCCTGCAGCAGGGACCAGCAGAGGCGGCGGGTCCGGCCCGCACGGGGACGTGCGAGGCCTCCTACGGTCCCGCGTGGAGGCTTCTGCGGACCTGCCGCCCCCGTAGGAGATCGACGTGCACATTGCCTGGCTGCCACCGGCTCCCGCCGACGGACCCGCGTGAGCCCCTGAGGCCCACGGCACAGCCCCTGAGACCAACGGCGCAGCTCGGCGGAGAAGAGGTACGGGGGGGGTGAGAGTGATACCGGCCCCCCCCCCCCTCGCACAACACCTGTGGCCCGGCGCGCCTGACCGAGGTAACGTCGGCGCGAGTGGCGCAATTCCTAACGGCAGCCCGCCATTTTTAGGCGACCAGACACTGGGGCGGCGGTGGAACGCCTCCTGGAGGACCCACGCGAGCCCCTGTGACCCGCAATCCAGCCCCTGGGACCCGCAGCACGGCCCCTGGGACCCGCAGCACAGCACGGCGGTGAGGAGGCACAGGGGGGGGTGAGACAGTGACACCGGGCCCCCCCCTCCCTCACGCAACCGCCATTTTGGGTGACCAGACACTGGGGCCGCAGTGGAGCGCGACATAGTCCTGGCCCGAGCCCTGCGGCCACCGACACCGTGAGTGGCACTAGGGACCGGCTGCCTTCCAGCCCACCCTCTCGCGCTGCTGCCCGACGCACTAGCACTCGCACCTACCCGGGCACCACACGGGGGCTGCATCGAGGGGACACATCGAGAAAGGAGCCTTCCAGCGGCACACGGCGCCTGCCTGCCCAAGGAGCCTGACGGGTAGCCCGGCGCTGTCCTCTCAATCACGTAGCAGGCCTGGGCGGCGGATCTAGCACCTACCCGGACACTGGCCAGAGGACGCTCCTTGACACCACGGCGAGTGGGGGGTCCCGTCCTCCGGCGTAGCTCCTACCTGCGTAGTATACCCCTAGCGGATCCCTCACACTTGGGCCCCCACTGCGAGGGCCACATCGCGACGCCGACACCCGGCTGGACACACAGCCATCGCCCGGAGCGCGCCGCTTCTCCGCTGCCCGCGTGCCGGACGCCGGGGGACACAGCAGCGTCTGCGGCCCGAGCAAGCAGTGCCAGTAGCGGCCTGCTGCTGGGCAGGGGACACCGTGGGAGCCATGTCCAACGCTAGGACAAGGAAGGACCGCTCCATTGCTGAGCTCTTCACCCCTGGCGCAGTGGGAAAGAAGACTGATGTCGCAACTACCAGCCACCGCGCGGGCTCCGAGAAGAAGAGCCAAGCCTCGCCAGCCCAGGGACAGACGGACCCGGAGGGCCCAGTCACGCGCTCCTTTCTGGAATCGCTCTTCAAGGGGCTGCGCGACGATATCCAGGAGCTGAAGAAAGAACTCCAGGACGAGATAAAGGAGGTGCGCCGGGACACCAACGCCATTGGCGAGAGGGTGGCGGAGCTAGAGACGAAGAGCGACGCAAGGGATCTAGAAATTGAAGCGCTGCGACAGGAACTAGTGCGCATACACGACCAGCAAGTGGACCTCCAGACGCACGCCGAGGATTTGGAGAACCGCTCCAGGCGGCATAACATCAGGATCAGGGGGGTGAAGCACTCCCCGGACACGGAAGATCTCTTTCGCTTTACTCAGGGCCTGTTCAACCATATCCTAAGCCGGCCGACAGACTCTCCCTTGGGCCTGGACAGAGTGCACAGGACAGGCCCCCCTAGAGCGGCCACGGCCCACCCAGCCGACATCCTCGTGTGCGTGCAGGACTATCGGACCAAAGAAGAGATCCTCAACAAGGCGCGCCAGATGGCGCCGGTGTCCTATGGCGCGCACTCCCCTGCTCTTTATCAAGACCTCGCGGCGCTGACCCTAGAGAAGAGGCGCATCTTCCGACCTGTCACAGCAGAACTGCGGAAACGCCACATCTCCTACAGCTGGGGACACCCCTTCCGGCTTGTTTTCAAGATGGGCAATAATCTTCACCAAGTCCGCTCCCTCAGGGAGGCGTGCAACCTCCTGAACATTGAGGAACCGACCGAAGCGGAGAATCCGGTAGCCGGGGGCACCCCCAGTGAAGAGGCACCAGGCCGATGGCGGCAGCAGCGGAGGCGCCATAGGCCGCAGCGTCCCGCCACCAAAGAGATCGCAGACGGCCAACGAGCAGCAGTGGAGACCGTCGCGCAAAGTCTGGTGAATCAAGAAAACGACTGACCCGGGCCAGGGACCCACGAACCTGAGAGGTTACGGCTCGGCCGAGGCTGCTCGCGCCGGCGGCGGGGGTGAAGCCTCGCTAGCCCGCGTTCTTCCTTCGCCGGCCCTTCGATGGCCGACCTGGACGGTGGCGTGCACTGTCCGCCGTCACCGTTGCCATCGCCTACACTCCAAGTGATTTCCTTACCACAGGTCCAGCGGACATTCACCTGGATCTGGGACTATGATGGTTCAGACTTCTTTATGGTTGGGTTGACATGGGCAGAGGGGGGGGGTTCGGAATTACATCGCTGCTTGCACCCTTCTCAAGGTTCGGACACTGCGTCCAAGATGATTGTGGGGAGGGGGGAGTTGCACCAGTTGGGGTTGGGGGGGGAGTCTTGGGGAGAGAGGGGGGAGGGGCGGGGGGGGTTCTCCTTGTCCAGGGGGTTCGGTCGCCGAGAGGTGCTCTGACGCGGCCCCCAGCGCGGTGTCCTTCACGACCCGCGGGCCCACAGTCACTGCCGCCGGGCGGGCTTGGCACTACTCGTACAATCCCAGTTATGACACGACACCTCATAGTGCTTACGCTTAATGTGCGGGGTCTCAACAGCCCGAACAAACGCAGGGCGATACTATCCTATCTCGAGCGCTCCAAGGCGGATATCTGCCTTCTCCAGGAAACACACCTTGTGCGCAGCGACCAGCATAGACTCAAATCCCGCGCGTTTCCATGGCAGTTCTTTTCCTCTTCCCCGAAGAAGTCTGCAGGGGTGGCGATCCTAGTGGCTAAGTCCTTTGAGGGGAAAGTCCTCCAGAAAGAGGCTGAAGTTAGAGGGCGGCTCCTACTCTATAGCTTCCAAATCGCGGGCCACACCTTGCTTGTGGGCTCTGTTTATGGCCCGAACGAGGGTCAGGAAAAGTTCCTGCATACAGCTCTGGAGACCGTTACAGCCACCACACACACTCACTTGCTGCTGGGGGGGGACCTCAACATAGTCTTTCATAACACAGCGGATCGCTCGGGTCAGAGATCCGGTCAAGTAGGGGCGCTCACGGCGGCGGGTCACGCGCACCTGACAGACCTGGACCTAATCGACCTTTGGCGGCACACACACCCCCAAACTACTGCCTACACGTATTACTCGGCTGCGCATAAGACGTATGCGAGGCTAGACTATTTTCTGGGCTCCTCGCAGCTGGCGTTACAGGTGGAGAGCGTGGAGATACTGCCAGCCGCGCTCTCGGACCACTCCCCGGTGGTGGCGACGCTTCGGGTGGGAGCCATGCCGGCTCCACAACGGCACTGGAGGCTGCGGGACGGTCTCTTACAGCTGCCTGACACCCAGGCCCGACTCACGACAGCGATTAACCGTTTTTTGGAGCACAACGCCAATGATGACACCACCAAAGCTACCCAGTGGGCAGCCCTCAAAGCGGTCCTGCGCGGGGAAATCATTTCCATCGCCACGGCCAACAACAAGGAGAGGGAACTGAAACGTGCCGAGCTCTCCCAACGCGTGGCGGAATTGGAACAGATGCACCAACGCACGGGGGCAGCCAGAGCATGGCGTCAACTGTGCGCCGAGCGGAAAATGCTAGCGGCCTTGGACCAAGATGTGGCGGAATACGCCGCTATGCGCCTCAAACACGTCTACTATACCGGTGGCGACCGCTGCGGGAGACTGCTGGCAAGTAGGCTTCGGGCGCAAACCCAGAGGCAACAAGTGCGCTCTCTCCAGTTGCCCAATGGCGACTTGGTCACAGAGAACGCAGCGATTGCGACGGCCTTTGGCAGTTTCTATGCGGCGCTCTACGACGCGGATCACCTAGACCCTGACGCCGGCCCAGCCTATTTGCGGGGCGCGGAACTCCCCACCCTTACCCAGGCCCAAGCGGACTTTCTGGAGCGGCCCATAGGCCTGGAAGAGGTCATCTCGGCCATTGCCCGCTTCAAGGTCGGGAAATCCCCGGGACCCGACGGCTATACTGCGGCATTTTACAAGACCTTCTGCCAGCAGCTTGCCCCCCTCTTGCGCGATCTGTTTAACACATTTGACACGCCCGGCGCCATACATCCGGACTTGCTGGAGGCGTCTATCTCTGTTATTCCCAAACCGGGCCGTGATCCGGCAGTTTGCGGCTCCTACAGACCCATATCGCTACTGAACGTAGACCTGAAGCTCTACACTGGCATACTAGCGAGCCGCATCGCCCCATATATGCAACAACTGATAGACCCCGACCAAGCGGGCTTTATCCCCCAACGGCAGACCAGCGACAACACCAAGCGGGTGCTGCACCTCATTGAGGCCGGATCGCGCACTAAACCCGGCTGCATGCTGCTCACCATCGATGCGGAGAAGGCCTTCGACAGAGTACACTGGCCATACCTCGACCAGGCCCTCCGTCACTTCGGCTTTGGAGAGAAACTCCGCCACCGCATCTTCAACTGCTACCGCCGGCCCAACGCCGCGGTAAGAGTGAACGGTCATACCTCCCCGAGGTTCGACATTGGCAGAGGCACGCGCCAAGGCTGCCCGCTGTCGCCGCTCCTATTCGCATTGTACATGGAGCCGATGGCCCAGAGGGTGCGGCAACATGCTCTCATTTCGGGTATCAAATTTGGGGCCGACACGCATAAGATCAGCCTGTACGCCGACGACGTCTTGCTGTCCCTCACTGACCCAATGCGATCCCTGCGTGCTCTCTTTGTAGAGCTCCACACCTTCGCCCTGGCCTCGGGCTTCAAAATCAACGAAGCCAAATCTGAGGCCTTGAACATCTCACTGAGCCCGGAGGTGGTGGCCGAGATTAAATCGGAATTCCAAATCCAATGGTCGGACGCAACCGTCCCGTACCTGGGCGTTCGCCTGGCTCCTACTGTCCGAGGCACTGCGCGGGTCAATTACGAGGCCCTCACCCGCAAACTCCGGGAGCAGCTCCGGCGTTGGAAACCACTTACGCTGTCATGGTTAGGCAGAATTGCCGCAGTCAAAATGACACTGCTGCCGCAGATTCTGTACCTGTTCCAGACGCTCCCCCTGAACCCCCCGGCGGGTTGGCTTCAACAAACTCAATCGGAATTGTCACGGTTCATCTGGAACGGCCGGCGACCCAGGTTCAAGCATACTCTCGCCACCCTACCCCCCGCGAACGGTGGGGTCGGCGTGCCAGACCTTACCCTGTACTTCCAGGCGGCACAGCTGCGCACCTTTGTGGAATGGTTCCAGCTGGAGTCCGGTAAGCACTGGCTCTTCCTGGACCAGGCAGTGGCCGGCCGTACCCTCCAAGGCGTGCCCTTCCTTCCGCGCCGACACCGTCCCCCTAACTTGTACGCCTCTGAAATCACCAGCACCGCCCTGCGAGTGTGGGATAAAGTAGCCGTGGCCAAGGGGCTGACCACCTTCCCCTCACCCATGACTCCCATCTTTGAGAATCCTGACTTCACACCGGGCTTGGACACCGGCACGTTCACGACGTGGCGGACGACACCCTGTCGTGCGGCGGGACACATGTTCGATATCAAGGGCATCCTGCCGTTCCAGCAGGTCAAGGCGGATTACGGCGTGGCCGAATCGGAACGCTTGCAATACCTACAGGTGCGCCACTGGGTGCTCCACCCCTCGATCCAGCCCGGAGCCCAACGGCACCTCACGCCTTACGAACGATGGCTACTGACGCGCACCTCGGATAAGAAGTTGATATCGGACCTCTACCAGCAGCTGCTCCTCACGCAGGCACACACATACAACGCGGGCCAGGTCCGGTGGGAGAGGGATCTGGGGAGGCAGCTCACTAGGAAGGAATGGGAGGGGGTGTACCATAGAGCCAGACACTCGGCGCACCACACTGGTCTTACCGAGACATTGACTAAGGTAGCAACATACTGGTACCACACCCCTGAGAGACTACACCACTGGGATGCCCGAATCAGTGACAGATGCTGGAGGGGATGTGGGGAACTAGGGACACTGGAACACCTGCTGTGGAGCTGTAAGGCGCTGCGCCCCTATTGGGACCCTATCCTGGATCTTATAGATGCACATCTGGACACACAACTGCCGCGCTTCCCAGCGTACATTCTACTAGGCCTCCCAAACGCACTCATGTACCCTCTGAAATCCTGGCGCGGGCGCCTGATCGCGCTTGCGCTTGGGGCTGCGGTCCAAAACATTGTGGCACACTGGAGGGCGACCCAGGCTCCGCAACAACTGGGGTGGCTTCACCGACTATGGGCGATCCTGGGAATGGAGAAACTATCGCTGGCAGCATCAGGGAGGGGGGCGGACTTTGCGGAACTCTGGCGGCCATTCCTCGCCTTGCTTACCGGGGAGTTTCGGGAGGTGAGCTGCCCACGCTACCTGCGTCTGCTACGCTTGGCAGAAACACCTCTCCCGGACCCCAAAACACACACCCGTAAGCGCACAGGCCCCGCGGGCGTGGCGTCCACTGACTGTTGAGGGTGGTTCACAACCTATAGCTGAATTCCGGACATGGACAAGGAGAAGGGAGGGCTGGGGAGGGGTGGGTGGTGGGGTTGTTTACAGTTCTTTGTTTCTCGTGTTTTTCTTACAAGGCACTAGCACTGACCAGCTTGCACCGTTGTAGCACCTCTTAAGACGCGGCCGGCCCATTGGGTTGTAGGCGGCTTGCTGTGTTAATAAGATGACGTACCCGCTGGCCCCATGTGGGGTATCCGCGGGGTCGCTGACCTCGGCCTCCCTAGAGTGGTGGCGGCCCCTACAGATGTCGCTGAGGTGCATTTTTTCTGCCTATGCTCAATAAAATATTTAATACATAAATTGATTGCATGTACTTTAGGTACACTCCAGATTGGATTCTGGGGCACCCTTATCAGTCCCTAGTATATGGTATACTATGTACCCAGGGCATAGGTACCCCAGAGGCCTCCCTGGGGCTGCAGCATGTATTGTGCCACTCAAACTGACACAACAGGTCTGCTACTGCAGCCTGTGTAAGGTGATGTATGCGCTCCTTACTTAGATATAGGTTCACTATATCTACCTTATATCACTGCACATATAAACCTATCAGTGACCCCTATGGCAGGCCTTATCAATCCTGAAGGCAGGGTGCTGGTTTTATGTGAGAGGGTGTCCATGCATGAGCAGAGCCCCTCTGCAGCCTTCGGAACCTAATCTCAGGAGTTTGTTTGTGATGCAGCCAAACATATACTTTTAAGTGAATTATAACCTAGCGGTAAATGCCAACTTTAAAACGGCTGTTTAGAAACATGTTGTGTTTGGTGTCAAACACCTTGGAATCATACCTCCCCGCCAGTAACTGGTGGGAGAGGTATGAGTCTACCCTCCTAAAGGGACATATGCGACAAACTGGAACACCCGGTACCAGCTTTATCGAACTGGGCATCACAAAATGGATGCGGTCAGCCACCGACAAGAGTCTGCCCTCCTGCTGCTGAGCCAAGCTCGAGCAGAGAAAGGCTTGACAATAGGCTTCTTGTCACATGGAGGTGTAACCACATCCCAGACAGGCTTTAGTGTATATCAGAGTGCTTTGATGTCTGCACTAGTGGCACATTTGGTGTCCCTGTGCATAGTCCAGTTGAAACCGGTTGCAGGAGCCCTCGTCTCCTGCTCTGGCGTGAAACTGGACAAAAGACATGGGTGTAACCACTCTTCTGTCATGACCCTTCCATAGGTGGGTCCCCAGAGTTTGTCCCACCCCTTCCTTGTGTATAAAGTAGGAACCCCTGACTACAGGACTTTAGATTTTACCTGGACTAAACTCTGCTACAGAAACAAAGTACTTTGACGATCTGCACGACACTGACGACTGAAGAATCTCCCTTAGAGTAAAGGAGTTACTCCCCTGCTAAGCAGGCACCTAAACGCATCTGACTGGTTTGCATCTCCGAAGTTCCTGAAGACTCCGAAGATTTCTGCTACACAGGAGGTGGGTTCCAGAGGTCTCTGAGGTTGATATGCACTCTCAGCTATGCTGAGGCCAGCATCCCTCGTGGGGACCATGCAACCCAAACCCCTGTGCACTGTGTACTTTTGCAGCAGCATATGCTTTTAGTCAATCCCTGAGGTTGTGCTTTGGGCTACTTGTATTCCTGACCCAGAGCAGTGTTTCCTACACTCCACGTGGGCTGGTATTTTGTGATTCATCTCGAGGTCCCTTCCCGAGCCCTGGTCCGTTGGCCTGTGGGTCCCTGTGAATGTAACTTTAACTTTCCGTTTGCTTTCCTGGTTGCGCCAGATGAGCCCTGACTCTCCATTGCTTGGAGAGTCCCCAGGAACTTGCTGTTCCTCACCGGAGCAGATTTCCTCTGACCGCGTGGGTTGCAGTTGCCAAAGCTTGTTGGTGTTCCATCCAGACATTAACCACCCAGCACTCAACATGCTTCGTAGGACAGCTCACCTCCGGACTTTGGTCGTCGTCTCCTTGTCCCCGTGGCTGCAGAGTCAAGCATTGCGTCATCTCACCTGAAGCACCGGATATCGATGGGCATTCGTCTACCGAGCCCCTGGTCACCCTGAAATGACCCAGACTCTGTTCCCTCTTCTTTCCGGTTCTTCTCACCTCGTATCCAGGCTTGGATTCCACTGGACATTTTTCCTCTTCACGGCAGCAGCACTTTCCCGCATCACGCCATTGTAAACAACGAAGATTCCCGACATCACTTAACACCTATGCACCCGGCTCCCCTGGGTTAGTTAACACAGGTACTCCGTACTCACAAGGGTGCTGGCCTTAGAACGTTCTATGTTTGAAAGGGTTTGCTCAAAGTCCTCTCCGAAGGGTCCTTAATCTTTAAAATTCCAACCACTACTTTCCCATAGAGTTGTACGGAGCTTGCACCTGTGTTCTCACACTGCACCTGTCCTCCTTGGTTCACCTGTGTCACTACCTTGGGTGGTTCTTTGGTGTCTCAGCGATTCTAAGTGCTCTAGGCACTGCGTCTCATCAACTAGTGGCTGTTTCACCACTTTCTTAGTATATGGTTTGACCCCCCCCTGTGTATTGTGGTATTTACTGTTGTTCTAATGATTTAATATTGTGTGCGTTGTTCTCCAACCTCATAAAGAGGTTAGTAGAGAGTGTTTAGTATTAAATACATATATTTGATATATTCCTTGTGTGGTTCTCCTTTCATTTGGTCATTCAGGAGGTTATGATCTGGTAAAACAAGCTGCTTTACATTCATTCGAGACTTAGCCTGAAGGCTGCTCTCCATAGCTACCACTAGGTTAGCTTTCAATAAAGGTTGTCTTTAACCTAATCGTCAATAAGGGTTGTTTGGACTGGTACAAGGTGCCCACTATAATTAGTGGTCAGCATATACCAGGCCAACTTCTCACAGGATGCATCTGTTGTCATTATGTAACTGGGAGATTGAGGGTAGACCTGCAGAGAAATTTTTTCTCATTCCCCACCATGACAGTGCATTCTTTATTAGTGGAGTGATAAGAAGTAGGTCCTGGAAAGATCCGTGAGCCGGAGCCCATTGTAGGTTGAGAAGTTACTGAAGTGGCCTCATGTGGAGCCGGCTTTTTGGGACTAACGGAATGCAGGATGAAAACATTCCCAGCATGGACTTGAATATCCTCACTGAAACGGAATCTTTTTTGAATCCGAGAACTCAGTTTTAACATTTTCTGAATATGATTTTTTGACGGATACACCTTTGCTTCTCTTGTGTACAACACTGCCTCTAAAAACTGTAGCATCTGGGACGTATCAGAGGGTGCTTCCCCATTTACCTTTAGACTCAGGGACACAAAATAGATTCCTGCAAGTTCTCAGAGAGTTCGGAGTGGACTGATTGGTCGGACCTTTTATCAGCCAGTCGTCCAGGTACGGATAGACCGGTGTCCTTGTTGTCTTAAATATGCTACCACTGGCGCCATGCACTTCATGAATACTCTTGGTGCGGAACGGAGACTAAAGGGCAACACTTTGAATTGGTACTGGCGCTTCGCCACCTCGAATCTGAGATACCGTCGATGTTTTACGTGTATTGGAACATGGAAGTATGCATCTAATAGATCTAAAGAGGTCATATAGTTTCCTCTGTTCAGCATTAGAAGAATCTCTTGCAGCGATAACATTCTGATGAGCTGCTTTCTGATATTGCTCCTTTTATAAGGAGATTCAAAATCTCTTTCTTTAGTAAGGATAGATGTTGATGTTTCCTGGGAATGGGAGGTCGGTCGGTGGTTTATGAATGAATTCTAGGGTGTGGCCATGATAAATAATGTCCAACTGTCTGTCTGATGTTATTGACAACCATTGTTGGTAAAACAGAGAGGTAGAGGTTCTGATGAGGTTTGTTTTTTGACGAGGTGGTTGGCACCCTGAAAGTGTCACTGACTCCTACCGTCGTCGTGAGATTTTAGTCTAGTTGAGGTCTTCCTTCTATTCGCCTGTTGCTGGTAAGGTGCATTGGATGATCGAAACTGTTGCTAATTAGAAAATTGTCGATACCTTTGTTGCCGATAGGGTTGGTACCAATAAGACTGAAATGACGGCCTTTGTTGGTAATGGCCTCTTGTTCCTCTGCCCCGAAAGGACTGAATCCTTTGCTGTTGAAGAGTCCCTAAAGCACGTGCCGTGTCTTTATCCGCCATAATTCCCTGAAGGGCATCGTCCACGTGCTTGCCAAAAAGATTTTCACCATTGAATGGCATATCAATATTCTTTGCTTGAATTTCCGTCCGGAAAGAGGTGGCTTTGAGCAAGCCCTGTCTGCGAAGAGCGACAGCCCCTGCCATCTGCCTAAAACCCACTGCTGAAATGTCCTTGGCTACGTCAATCATTTAAGAAGCTGCCCCATCTAGAAGAATTGGCGTTGCCTCTCCGTTCTTATCCTCAGGAAGGTGAGATAGCAAAGCCACTAAATCAGACCACATTTGTCTGTCATAGCGGCTTTCTATAGCCAAAGCAATTGAGGCTTTGAAGGACGCGGACGCAATAATTGCAAAACGTTTACCTGCGCCATTCAGCTTTCTTTCTTCTTTGTCTGGTGGAACTGAACATGTAGCTGCCGGATTTCTAGAGCTCTTCTGCTATGCTTGCATGACCACTGATTCCGGTCTGGCATGACCTATCAGACATGCCGGAGACAATTCTGGGGCTTTATATTTCGTTTCCAATCTTGGAACTGATGCCGAAACAGAAGCTAGATTTCTCATAATTTTTAGGCCTTCCTTCCATATATAGCTCACCACTGGGATGTTCAGAATCCACTTTCTAACTGAATCTTTGAAGTTGTGTAAGAAATGGTCTGCCTGTTTCACCTGAAGAGGAAGGTCAAACATTTTTGAGGCCCGCTCCATTAGCTTGTGGAATCCCCCAATATCCTCCAGCCGAGAATTTGCTGGGGAAGGTGAAGGAGATAACGGAGCAATATATTAATCCCATTCATCACCCACAGGCTCATCCTCCTGCGTCAACTCTCCTCCTTCTGGTTGTTCCTCCACATCGCTCTCAATATAGTCATCTCTGATGGTTGTTACTGTTGGAGGGCGCGTTTTCTGAGAGGCTTGCGGTGGTGCGGTCTTCTTAGCGGAGGGTGCGCTTTGTGTCTTACTTGGGTTGTCAGGTAAAGGAGCATTTGCTTCTGAAAAATAGTCCTTAATCATGTGCTTCATATCCGTGACCAATGAAAGTGGCACTGAAAGAACCTTCTCTGACCATTGGAGGGTTCTCCTCCTCCTCAAACTCATAAGAGTCCTGAAAAGATTCATGCCTCTTATCTTGATGGAGGGCGGCCAATAAAAGAGAACTCATGAAACTATTCGGATTTGTCCTGATATTCTTCCTCATCTGGGTCTTGGATTTTTTTTTGCAATAACTTTATTTAGCATTTCCACATATATTGATCAATTCCATTAGTCAAGTTTCAGTATTTAGTTCCTTATCAATATGTAAGTTGCAGTTTAGGTAGAAAGCATTTCAATACAAGCAGTCAGGGTAGGACATTAAAGAAAAAATCAATATAAAATGTTATATATGTTAATATAATGTTATATATGTTATATAATGTTACCTTTTCAAAATGTTATATATCGTACCCCCATCGTATCTTCAGAGCATGCAGTGGAACCATACATATGTCAACTTCAACCAGTATTTCAAGCAGATCCCCCAAATCAAACCCATTCTCCAGCAGGTATATATTGCACTGCAACTAGAGGGGGAGGCATGTGTCCGTGACGTTTACCCAACACCTGTGGGGACAATGCCCTGTTCTTGCTGCGTAGTGTGGACTGTTTCCTGCGCTTCTAAATAAAGTTTAAACGGTGCCCATGTCTTTACGCCTAGATGGGGGAGGGGTAGTGGTTGCATACCATTCACTGTGTGGAGCATGAGGCTAAACTGTTCAGCCAACCTTTCACTGATGGAGCAGCCTTCCCACCCCAATAAATGGCAACTTCTCTTTTAGCTAATAACAGGCTAATGGCGACATACCTACGGACCTTTGAAAGAAACTGCACAACTTACCCCAACAGAGCAATTTCAGGCAGAGGAGTCATTGGGATCCTCACCATAGCGCTTATTTGGTTATGGACCTGAACCCAGAAGGCGTATAAACGTGGACAGGTCCAAGCCAGGTGTGCAAAATCTGCTTCAGGAGTGTTGCATTTGGGGAGGTAATGGGATCTAGACAGGCCTATTCTATGTAAACGTACTAGAGTAATATACGTTCTGCACAAAAACTTTAAGTGTATAATTTTATGGCAACTGTTAATTTGAACATTTTGGGTGACTGCACAACAGAAAGACCATTGCTCATCTGTAAATTGTGTACCTAGATCTGATTCCCACGCGGTAAGAATTTTATCATCGGAAACTGGGATGACAGCGGCACGGGCTTTGTATAATTTGGATATCAAGTGCATTCCCCTCTCACTTTCTATTATCAAGGTTAACTGAGTAAATTAAGGAGGCTCAAGCGGGAAGTTGGGAGCTATAGCACGTAATGCAGAATGCAATCTCATGAGCACAAATTTGTCCATGAATGTGATTTTGGGGAATCTGGACTCATCAGTAGGGTCGAATATGTGGCCGTCAGGAAATAAGTCACCAAATTTGATGATATTGAATTTGGTGCATGTACGCTGCACCAGAAGCTCACCTGTGATAGGAAGCCATCTTGCATTCGGGAGTGGAAGTGCAGAGGTATAAAGAATAGGGGTGTCAGTGGTACGTCGCTGTTTCTCCCATGCCCAGCATGTTGTTGACGCTGTTTAAATGTCCTTAGGGTCTCTAGGGAAACCTGTGGGCAGTATTGATGCCAATGTGTCTGGGAGAACCAGGTCCAATTAAAGACGGAGATAGGGAATTCTGGCATCCGGATGGTACCACGTTTGTGCAAAGCTGCATTGAGCCACCAAATATTATAGCTGTAGATCAGGAACTCCTTATCACCCTCTTTCACAAGATAATGTCAGTCTGCCATTTAACCCGGATCCTCTTTTGGCCCCATACCAGACAGATCAAATGGGAGCGTAAGTTAGTAAAGAAACTATTTGGCAGGAGAATCGGAATATTATGGAATAGATATAAAAACGCCGGGAGCACAACCATTTTAGTAAGGGCTACTCTACCAGCCTAAGACAATTGAAGTTTGAGCCTTTTATCTACCTGCGTTTCCCGGGCGGTGAAAGCCTGTCCGTAATTTTTTCTTATAATTTGATCAGGATCTAAATGGATATGTATACCTAAATATTTAACAGATTCCGAGCAACATTCCAATGGAAATTCTAGGTCCCAATTGAGTGTGCCCGTTGTGAGGGGGAAACTCCCAGATTTGTGCAAGTTAATACCTAATCCCGAATATGTTTCAAATAGTAAAATTTCTCTGAGGAGCGGATCCAGATTTATCTGTGGTTCGCGGACATATAGTACTGTGTAATCTGCATATAAGGACACCAACAACAGGCCCTTGTTGAACTGTAGACCCCTGTGCAGGTGTTTTTCCTGAAAATGACGCATCAATGGGTCCAATGCCAGTATAAGTAAGAGAGGGGACAACAGGCAGCCCTGTCTGGTACCCCACGAGAGGGTGAAGGGAGTAGACCATGTACTATTCAATCTCAATCGAGCCGTTGGCTGGCTGTAAAGGAGCGCCGTTGCGGCTATAAAGCACGCCGGCATCCCCATACGTTGCATGATAGAGAGTATAAAGGGCCATTCTAGAGAATCCAATGCCTTTTCAGTATCTAGGAGAACTGCAGTAGCTGGGATCTCAGGATTTATCCTATGCAGGGTATTGAATAAGGTACGCAGATTGAAGGCGCTCGAACGATGGGGAATAAAGCCAGATTGTACCGGTGATATTATGGATTCCATCAGTAGGGAAAGTCTGGTAGAGAGAACCTTAGCCAGTATTTTATAATCTAGATTTAAAAGGGAGAGCGGGTGATAAGAGCCATAGAGGGGGTCTTTCCCAGATTTCGGGAGAAGGATAATCACCGCCTCGCGCAGTGTAGGGGGCAAAATCTGTCTTTCCAACGCCTCTGCATAGACCTCGAGAAGTTGTGGGATCAATAAATCTTTGAAGGCTTTATAGAAGGCTCCTGTGAAGCCATCCAAGCTGGAGCTGAAGATGATTTGAGTGAAGCAATGGCTTTGTCTATATCCTTGTCGGATATGGGCTCTGCATAAATAGCCACCTCAGAGTGGTAGGTTTCCTGTCCCGTCTGATCCTGCCCTACTAGTGCTGTATAATCTCTTAAAATATGTCAAAAATTCTCTCTGTATGTCCAGATGTGAGATGTTGCCCAGTGTCCGATTGTAGTTGAGCTATATATGCATTTTGATAAGGAGCTCTAATCATCTGGGCCAGAACCCTACCCAGGCACTCACTTTCACCATACCGCAGGGCGCTTTGATACTTCCCCATGTATAGGATATCCTTGTACAGAGTGTCTTTGTATTTGGTAAGAAGCGACAAGCGTTGCTTATCAATTAAAGGGCTGTATGCCTTAAACTGTCTGGCATCTAGAGTCTGGAGGTCTTTTTCTATTCTAGCTGAAGTTCTACGCAGGTCTCGCAATACCCCTGAATGTTTGGAAATGCATACCCCTCTTAAATAGGCTTTAAAACCCTCCCACAACATTACTGTTGAGTCCATAGAGCTAGTATTGCTTTCAAAATATTCCTCGATCGCCTCCCGAATGTCATTTTGGAATATCTCGTCTTCCAATGCTCGATTTGGGAACCGCCACTGTCTTTCGAAACCCTCAGGTCGAGGGACTTTCAGTTTTAATAGTACCGGAGATTAGTCAGAATATGTTTGTGGGAGCGTTTGTGCGGAACAACACCAATTATATATACCAGGGGAAGCCAACTATTAGTCTATCCGTGTTCACGTGTTATGGGAACCGGTGTAGTGTGTGTAATCTGCGTGTTGTGGGTTATGGGCGCGACCTACATCAATTAAAGAGAATTGTTCCTTTAAGGAGTTCAGGGCTCTGCGTGCGTGGGGTTTGGCATCTGGAGCACTAGATGTACTGTCCAAGACAAGTCAAGCGTGATATTAAAGTCGCCACCCAATAATAAAGGTGTCGGACCAAGCTGCATAAGAAGAGAAAGCTGAGAGTAGTAAAAATCAGGGGAGTCTATGTTCGGGCCAAAAATGCAGACCAATGCCACCTTGTGTCCCATCAACGTGCACTGCACCACCATATATCTGCCCTCACTGTCTTTATGTTCAGATTGAAAGTAAAAGGGGACCCATTTGTGTTTAAGGATGGCCGTGCCTCTTGCATAGTTACTATAATTAGGGAAATATCTGTTCGTGCCCCAGCTAGGCGCAAAGCGGTTTTGGTCAGTTTTGGCCATGTGTGTCTCTTGCAGGAAGGCAATGTCTATACCGTGGCGCAGTAGGTAGTGGAGAATTTGCTGTTTCTTGTGGGTGTCATTTAGGCCGCAAATGTTCCATGTAGCCACAGACAGCTCAGAGGGGGCAGCGTTATGTCCTATTTGAGCCATGCAAAGGCTGATCTAGTCAATCTATCCTGCAACAATCGAAGATGCCCATTATTCCTGACTGCATTAGAATGTGTGTCTCATACAATGAAAATGAACAAATACCATGCGCCTCCCACCACCCCCCACCCAGCCTCCCATTTCCTACCAAGAGGCAATTTCCCCATTAACAAATTGAAACAGTGTTTCAGACGGAACTAAACTACCAGTAACAGTTCTAAGAAAAGATGCAATAACATATCAGATAAATGTTTAGACGGTGATCACTAGGGGGAAGAGGCAACACTCTATCAGCCATTGGGCAATGAACTATAATGTAGTTTTGACTATGTCCTATACACTTTACCCACCAGCTGACAGCAGAGTCTTCATGCGGCTTCAACCAAGACCAGAGCCGGAAAACAAGTCCATACTGACATCAGATCCGTCCTGTAAAGGCGAGAGTCTGTGCTCATCGTTAGAGCAAGCATTGCTGGTTTTGTACTTATGGCAGAATTCCTGTGCTTCTGTGGAATTGTCAAAGATGCGGGATTTTCCGTTTGAATTCAACTGAGTCGCGCTGGGTAGAGCATTCCGTATTTCAACCCGAGATTCCTCAGAGTGGCCTTCACGCCATTATATTTCTGTGTGGCCTCTTGCACCATGATGGTGAAGTCAGGGAATAGCGACAATTTGGAGCCCTCCCCTATTGTTTCGCCTCGTTTACGTGCCACACGGAGCGTAGTCTCGGTCCCTTAAGTTCATAATACGGGCTATAATTGGTCGGGAGAGCATCCTGGATTAGGCCTAGGTCCCAAGGAACGATCTGCGCGTTCTACCACAATGCCCGTCGTGAATGCATCCCTGCCAAATCAATATCCAGGTGTCGATCGTGTGCCTGAATCTTAACCCACATATCTGCGATGTGTTTGTCCAAGGAGTCAATACGGACATCCAGGGCCTTAAAGCCAGCACGCCATCTCCTGCAGAAAGGAGCCAATCTGGGTGGAGGACTCATCAGAGGCCGACGTTTTCTGCCCTCTTTCCGCCATTTCTCCAGGTTGGTCCTGTACTGTGTCTGAGACTTTCTCAAAAGGAAGTATGCGCTGTTTCGGATCTTTACGGCTCATGCCGCAAACTAACATGCAACACTGGACCTGAGGTGCAGATGCAGGGTGCTGGTTTTGTAAGCAGGGAGTGCCAGGTACAACAAACTGGAAACAATAACAGTCGAGTTTTCACTGAGGAATGTGGCAACTCATATGGGTATTTCATAAATGTCAAGGTGGAGTGCAGGCAGCTGGGACTAATTTGCAGGGGGTAGGCCACAGGCTCCGTTACGGCTGGTTTCAGGTGCTGGTCCGGTCAATTTGGTGTCTTGGCTTTCTATCTTGAGTTGAGAGGGTCTGTTCGCAGGACCAAAAGAACCTTCCTCCTCGGATTCCTGCATTTCCAACAGATGTGATGGAGGAAGTGGTGAGACTTTGCTCCAGGTTGCCAAATTTGATGATAACCTTCCTGTATCAGGCATAACTGAGAATCTTTTTCTCTCCATCGACGAGCCAGTCAACAGTGAAAACCTTTTTATAGACACAGTCAATGATCTTTGAGTATTTGCTGACTGGAATGCCATCATCGTCCAGGGCGTCGACAGCAATATTGTCAATGGTGCCGTCGTCGTGACCACCATAGACGAGACAGTCGTCATCGTCAAAGTTGCCGTGGACGATGCTGCAGTCGTCCGAGTAACCGGCGTAGACACCTTCACTCTCATCGACGATGTTGAAGTCGATGGGTCCGTTGACGGAGCCTTTTTCTCCACAGACTTCTTATGAGTGTGAGGCACAGTGGAAGAAAACATTTTAGGAACACCTTCAGGAGGTTGCAATTCCGGCGCTCTGTCCTTAGATTTACTGACTTTCAGTTTTTAAAACAGTAGGCTCTAATTTAATTTTTGGAGTGGAATGAGCCTCTTCAGCCTCTGAACCAGATTCTGATTTAGATTTCTTTTTCTGAAGCCACAGAAGCAAACATGCCTCTCTAACCTTGAGAGTTTTGGCAGATAAAGTCCTGCAATGCTTACACTCCTTAGGAACATGTTTTGGATGTAAGCAATATAAACAATCTTCAGGTCCTCAGAGAAGAGTCTAGCCTTCACACAAGATCTACATGGTCTGAACAGCCTCCTCTTAGAGCCTTCAGACATCTTGCTAAATAAAGAAAATAACAATACCTCTATTCCAGAGAAATACTGAGATGAAAGCCAGGTCAAAAGTTCACCAGTGAGAGAAAAACTAAGCAGAGCTCAGGGAGACTCCTTCTCACACGACGTGCAGTAGGAAATCTGAGGAATGGTGGCTCTGCAAGAGATTGTGATCTCAGGGCTGATGTCTCATTGGCTGACCTTTGGACCATATAATGATGGTTAAGGGTTACCAAAGTATAATGCATTTGTATTGGTTTTTCATAGTTTTTTTCTTTTGTACTGCTATAGTGCTAATACAGTGAGACTGCCACCATGACGACGGAGAAGATTCAAAGATTTGAATCTATGAAAGATTAAATGCTGGAGAAATGCATACCTCACCCCGGTCCCTCACTAAAACGACAGAGCATCCACCATCCAAACACCCTCTGACTGGCAGAGAGCAAAACCTCTCTCAAAAGGCGTCTCCTGGGTCCCAAACAGGTCCACCACTGGCACTCCAAACTTCTTCATGAGGACCTCAAACACCTTTCGCCCAAACACATTTGCGACAGGGAGTTAAACAACCTGCACAAATGATCTGCTTCCGAGTTCAAAACCCTAGGAAGATGCATCAACCTCAGTGACAACAAATTAATCTCTGCCCACTGGCAAATCTGCTGAGCTAATAAGTTCAGAGAAGCCACTTTCGCACTCGACTGGTGGGGGTCACAGCACACCACCACATTATTGTCTATCTTACAGAACATCCTGAAGCAGGATCCATGGTAGAAAATGAACCAGGGCCAGCTGGACCGCCTCAACTCCCTCCAGCTGGAAGACATCCGAGCCTCCTGGACCGACCAGATGCCCTGAACTGAATCCTCTCCTATCACAGCACCCCAACCTTGTGGGATCAGTCATCAGAACTAACCTGTCCTGGAGCACAAACGGAGAACCCTTCATGAGATTCCCCACTTCCAACCGGAGGTCTAACTCTTAGGAGATACTGGACCCCCCAGAATCAACTGGCCGTAATCCTGAGACCCTGGACACCAAAGGCAAAGGATGTGATTCGCCTGGGGGTATAAGTGCAACCTGGTCCAAGGAACAATCATGACAGTAGCGGCCATTAACCCTGTATCCTCAGCCACCGCCATTCTGTGGAAACTTAAGGGGTCAAAACTGCTGTCAGTTCTTTCACAAGACAACCTGCGAGTTTTGGAAAGGAAGACCTTCTTCATCCTTATGTTGAAGAACCTTGCAATGAACCTCAGTTCCTGAGTGAGAATCTAATGGGTCTTCTCCAAGTTCAGAATCCACCCGGACCTCTGTAGGAGACTGCAGATATCTTGAGTTTGAGCCTTAGGGAAAGAGGAGGAAGAGATCAACCAGTCATCCAAGTATGGAAACATCTGTATCCCCTGTGCATGTAATAACCCCACCAAAGGAGCCATCACCTTGGTAAGCACCACAGGTGAAACAGAGAGACCAAAGGGCAATATCTGAAAGTGGAAATGCTTGCCGCCCACACAAACCTCAGAAACTGCAGCAAGTCCCTGGGAACCGGCACATGAAAACATGGGTAGCCTCAGATCAAGAGATGTGAGAAAGTCTCCTGGACAGGCAGGGCAGACTCAACTAGAGCGTCAACATCTTGAAGGACCGGAAAGGAATGCACAAATTCACAGCTTTCAAATCAACACAGATCGGAAATCTCCATTTGGCTTTCTGTTCATAAAATGTATAGAGTAAGCCCCTTTTCCCTGTTGCACCATAGGGACCCTCACAATGGCCCCCTTGTTCAACAGGTCCTGAACCCTATTCAACAGAGCCCAACTCTTGACCAGTGAACTTGGAACAGGGAAAAAATGGAAAACTTCCAAAGGACTCTCCACAAAGTTCAACATAGAGATCAATCGGTGCACCAACACAAAAATAATATAATACAAAGTCGGTATCCAAAGTTTGCCCTTCCAGTTCTCTTATTTATTGGAAACACAATTCAAGCAGCAGATAGACCAGCCAACGTGTTTAGTTCAATACAATGGACTTCTTCATGGTGAAAGCAAATGTGTCTCAGGATAAGCGGACATTCTCTCGCTGATTGATAAATGTGACCAGAAATCAGATAGGACAATCACTCCAGTGGTAGTATAGAATCCTTTCAAGCAGCTGTGTCCTAGGATCAGATCATATATACAAAAGAGCTGTTAGGGGATAAAGATCAGGTTGCCCCCCACTCACGGAATTACAACGCTAAATAGACCTGATCTTTAGGTGAACAAAATACTCTGAGATCCCTCCATCAATCTAGGGTCACCCAAATTTGTGTGACTGAACAGCGGCTACACTTACACTGTCTATTCTAGGGAATCCCAAGTCATCTGTTATTCTCTCTTAAAAAGTGTTTATGGGCTCTGTCTCCCATAGTCTGTACCACCCTGTAGTGTGGATAACAAAACCAGTAGAGAAGAAGAAAAAGTGGTGAAGAAGGATGGCAGTGCCTCACGGGAGTAACACCATGGGAGTTTGCAGATTGGTTCTGAACTGCATCCTCAGGTTCTCATCATCAGCAACTGCCAGTCCATGAAAAAATTGTGGTGAGATAAGAAAAGAAACAACGTGCTCAGTGTGGTGTATCGTGGTGCCAGCACTCAAGATATCTTATCTGCGTGCCCGGAAGTACCAAGCCTGTAAGGAGTAGCAGGATCTAGACTTGAATACAGCTATTCCATATAAAAAAGAGGTAGACATCGACTAACTATCCTTTTTTATTATGCGCTACTGGTCTGCTCACATTAAAACCAAGACACACTGTTGCCTACTACCTATTCAGTTATAGAGGGCCAACATGTTTCATTGCCAAAGAAAACTCACGGCAATTTCATCAGGGCAAGGGTCAGTTTTCGCCACACTGCACCAATATTTGTATATTTTATACCTGCGGGAGACAGACAACACAACATATCACAGTCGGCACTAAGTATAACATATAGTTTAATACATGTGGGAGCCATCTTCATCTCGAGAATATATTTACCAGGTAGTTGCCCATCTCGGGCATACCTGTAACCCCCTCTGTTTGTGAATGTGTACTGATCCACACTCACACAGTTAGTCCCGCCTGCTGCTAAGCGTTAGCCTGTGGAGGGATACAGAAATAAATTACTTGATCAAGTTATAACAATGAGCTCACTCTTTTTTTTAAAACTATGTTAACTCGTTTCTTGAAAAAACACAAAAAGGAAAACGTGTTACAAATTTAACCTAAAGCGTTTGCTGATTTGTATCCCCATTTAACCTCAGTAATGTCATCCCTGTATGAATTGCTCGCGGTATGTATGTAGCCGGCCAATGGGGGAAAACCTATTGCTTCTATAATTTATCTCTCGAAGAAGCAGTCAGGTTAAACTACTTCGCGAGAGATAAAAAATTAGGTTCAAAATAACATTTCAAGTCCAAGCCCTGTGTTCCGATGATTACCGTGTGCGCGCGAGTGTCTGGCATCTGCTCAGCACATCGTGGTCACGGGCCTGGGGCTTGAAACGTTATTTCAAGTCCCAGGCCCGTATCCGGTGTCAGTGGAAACAATCCAAATGAGGAATCTCAATCAACTCGGCGCCATGATAAGCTCCGAAGTTGAAGCAAAAGGAATCCGATCCCCGTCGTAGATTGACCAAACAGCTCCACAAACTCTATAATTTCCCCATGTCTGACAATTTGAAGGCTCCACTGATCCCTGACAAATTCCTCCCAGACAGGCAAAAATTTCCCGAGGAGACCCCCCCCCACGGGCCCTTCCCAGAAACACAGGACAGTCATGATTAGCTTGACTAGCTGTACCCAAACTTTCCTGATGGCTCCAGGACTTATTGAAGGAAGGAACACCCCAGCCACGAAAGGGTTGAGTGGCCATCTTAGACTGAAATGTCGGACCAAAAGTCCTCTTATAGCTATCAAACTTGCCCTAATGTGAGGCCGGACAGGAGCCAACAACTTCTTGCCCTCCGCAGTTTTCTTAATCCTTGCCTTCAAGGGGTCTGTCCCCTAACAGTTTGGAGCCGTGAAGGGAATCTTCAAGAGAGCATTCTTTTAAGCCGCCTCCGCCTTCCAAGATTTCAGCCATAACTGCTGCTTCGCTACTACAGAGGCCGCGCAGCCGCAGCACTAAGAAATCAAAAAGACAAGGCGACAAGAAACGCAACTTTTGTTCTAACACAGTCAAGGACTCATAGGGATCTTCTACCTGGAGCAGCTGCTCTGAGATACTTTGACAGTTTTTCAGCGGTGGCTGAACCAGATAACTGGTATACACCGCAGACCTAACAGTAAGATTGGAAGCCTCAAAAGATCTCTTCATAGCCCCTTCAACCCTCTTATCCCCAGGATCTGAAGGTACAGCATCTTGACACAACAAGGCTCTGCGAAGAAAGGCCTGCCAACAGGAAATCAACCTTTAGGATAGAAGGGAATTCATCCGAAAAACCATGTAACAAAACATTTTGCTAGGATAAAGCATGCTTATCCACATCCTTCCATTCCTGTTCCAGCACAAGCCGAACAGATTTATGGATAGGAAGACATTCAGGCTCCTGTTTCTGATAATAGGAAAAGAAATCTACAGACTCCTCCGCCACAAAGGGATTAGGGAAACCAAAATTGTCCTGCACATGTTTTAAAATACTGTGAAAGTCAGCCCCATGAGTACATCACCATTTCACCTCCTCCTCTGATACAGGAGCCCTCATGATCTCCCTAACCTGAAATGCAGCAGAAACAGCGGCCTCAATCATCCTCTGGACATCAGCTAAGGAAGGAGAAGCTACAGGCCCAGCAACCACCTCCTCCTCCAAGTGCTTACACATGTCTGACCTCTTTTCCCCATCCATGATGGGTCAGAAGCCAGATGAAGCACAGCTTTCTATATATCATAACTAATTGGCTTGTAAACCACCCCAATTAGAACCCAAACACTGGTTGTCAAGAGGCACACTAATCAATTGCCACTCAGCAGGAAATACCACTCCACTCTTTTGGCCAATCACAGTGCATGCCCCACTCGCCAGTCATAAAGTCAAGAAATTGCACTGTGTCATAAAAAAAACACCAATCAGGCCCACTTGCGACTTGCGTGGTTTTCACATAGCCATACCTGTCCAGAGAAGGCCATTCAAAGTCTGCAGCAGAAGAGGCCAATCCCAGCACCCACCACAACCCTGGCGCGGCACCAAAGTTAAACGGATCGGAACCCACGGCCATCCCGTTGAACCAGTAACTGCACTCACCCTGTTCCAGGTGTGCCAGGTGTGCTACCCAAATGCACACGCCTTCCATACAAGCACAGGCAAGCCAGGCCTTACCGTAAATCAGCTCTGACGAGAATGGAGCAGAGCCAGTGCAAGTCCCGCTACAGCAGGGACTTAAGCCATGCCTCCCCCTCCGACAAGAAAGGGCTGCTAAAGCAAACCGCAAACATACTGCAGTACAGCAACCAAGAGTTCCACAGCCTGTTCTTCAATCGCAGAAAAATAGCATGATGTTGGAAGGTAAGGTCAGGGGTTATGTGCCAGAGGATGTGGCCTGGAGGGTAGGGATGGGAGCAGGGGGTTTTCAGCTTGGAAATATCTGGGGGAAGGAGCCATCTCTCATTTATGCAAAGATTGTGACGAGGAGGTCTGCCAAGGAGGTAATGGGAAACCTGCAGAAAAGGACTAAGATTTGTGGGACATTTTCATTTCTGCTACATACAATAAAGTGGATATTTTATACCAAACTTTTTGTACTCGTCATAACAATAAAGAAGCATGGACATCTTTTACCGTGAAATACTGACTCAATTATTTACCATTCGAGAGAAGGCCATCATGTATTACAGCCCAAACAACATAGCTCTTTGCCAGAGTGATGTATGGTATACAACAAAAACTATCCATCTTTATCTCATGACCGTTAAATATGGAAAACAAAAACAATAAACGTGTCCTTCATGTTGTTTAGTTGTACAAGTGCCCGATACTTAAATACACGTGTATAGTATGTGCTCCGAGCCATCTTGTCAAGTAACAAACGCATTTATTTTTTATTTTCTGAAAACAGCACAGACATGTTTTCTTTTTTTAAGGAAAAAATGTTCAGCAACGGAATCATTTCATTTGTGGATTATTTTAAAGATGCAAAAGTTAAACTGGTCCCAACTAAAACGGAATAAAGAAATATGATTAGAAGGCACATTAACTGGGCAGTGAGGGATGTTCACGGAATCTTTTTAGTCTATGTCACCAGCCAAATTAACACTTTTTCTCAAGGTTTTATTAGAAAAAAGCAGCAGTTCAACATTACATTGCAGGAACCTAATCTAAATATGCACTTGACAATGAAGCACATTCGAGTATGGAATAAAGAAGGCTTCCCAGCAAACCTTCAGGTTCTGTCAAACTCCTGCTACATATATTTTTCCTTTTTACCTCTATTTTTGCCGGCTGGAACTAAAAACCAAAAAAGTTTATTGCTGTGAAAAGAAATATGTAGTAGAGTAGTATGGAGTTTCAACAAAGAGCATTCTCCAAGTCAGCCTCAGAAGTTTGCAAATGTACTGATATGTCCTTTGCGTAGAGAAGAAAACTCCAAGAGTTTGAAGAACAGAAAATGAGTCATTCTGGACAAGCACTACAAAACTGTTGACTGTTGCAGTATTGAATGCTTCTACTTGTTTTACGTTCTCTTCCTCCCAGAAGGCATTAAGATATGTTCTAATTCCATCAGCCCACAAACCACGAGTAAAGGAAAAGTGGGAAAAAAAACGAAGGTTGAACGGTGATATACTTTTGTATTTTTAGCTTGTTTTATCCGATTTCAAAAAATCAAGTTCAGCTCATCAGGAAAAAAATAGAATTCTTTTATACCTACGTATCAGTGCGTGTGTGTGTATATATATATGTATACATACATATACACACACATACATATTCATGACTATCACATGACTAAAGTATACAAGAACGTCTTTGAAACTGGATATTTATTCCCGCTGAGGTATAAAATCTACATATAAATTTGATATTTTACTATAACAAATTGTACTTTCCATTGCTCCGATTTGAATTTCACTTCAAACCCTGTTCTCCTCACCATACACATCTGCGTATGTCACTAAAATCCATTCGACACCTTCCTTCAATATTATACTTGGTGGTTATTAAGTAATAACCAGGACAGGGACTCTCCGCACAAACCCCTTCTTAGAGATCGCACGTTCAGAGCAGGATACAGATGTGCAAGCAAACAACGACGATATGCCTCTCTCCAGAGAGCTTCTTTGCATGACTATGTTTCAGTGGTCTAGAAGGTTATCTAGAAGATTCTTTGATGAGGGAGACTCCTTTCCTTCTTGTAAACATCAGTGTGCACAGTTTGACTAGAAAAGTATGAGGAGTCACATCCTTGGATCGGAGGTGCTAGTTCACAGCTATGGAGAAGATCAGAAGAGTGAGCTCCTAATGGCCGATGACCCTCTCCCCCCTTGGCCTCCTCATCTTCTGTGCCGAGCAGATAACACATTTCCTTCTCTGGTTCTTCAAGGACGTGCAAGTCATGTTTGCCGAGGTAGCCCAGTCAATCTTTTCATTTTGCACTGCTGAACTCAGCGAGCAGCCCTCAGAAGATCTCTGGCAGCGTGACATTGCGAAGGAGCCACTGTTGGGACCGGCTGCCATTGCAGTCTCTGATGCTGGGTACCTGGCTGTCTTCTTCTGCTGCTTTGTCCAAACACTGGTTGCTATTAACATGTAGCAAGGTCAGTTTCTGCAATGAGAGAAGTACAATCATTTTATTATCCTCATCTCAGCAAATCAAATAGCATGCTGTTACATACATTTCTGACAAAATGAGATTGCAATAAGAGTTGTAGCTTGTGGTGCTTAAAATAAAAATACAAAAAAAGGATACGAAAGGTAGCAACTAAGTTTCTTAGGTAGTGAGAAGACCATGTGTGCTTTGTTGTATTATTTTATTAAATTTAGTTTTGTTGACAGGGATGCAACCATTAGCCAATCAGTTTGCAGCCCCTACACAGACAAATCTAAGCCATACCGTTAAGTCAAATACCAATGTGTGGAGCTGCAAGTAACCTCAGATTCTTTCTAAGCGTCATGTATGAAGCGTGCAAGAAAATGTGGCCTGAGATATGGGTCAGGAGGCCCGTTTGACTGATATGGCAGGCTCTCTTTTCCTAATGTCACAACTTATTCAACATGCCCCACTGCAACTTAGTTTGTTTGTATTTCTGCTCTACTGAGGATGGAGGCTTGTGCAAGAGACTTATCCTTCCTGCTCAATGTACCTAGGAATTACAGTAGCTACACCTCACCAACAAAGGCCACTGAGGAAGAAACATATCTAGGGCAGTTTGTAGGGTCAGGCCAGATTGATTTCAATTAGGACCGAACAGCCAACTATTTTAGGGGGGGAAGGGGGTTTGGAGTGAATGTGTGTTTTTTTCAATGGAAAAAAATATGAAGGTTACAGACACGTTATAGTTGGGTTCACATTTTACACACAAACACACACAGAAATTCAGCAGTTTGAGTTAATTGAAGAAACTATAACTCGCGCCCCCGCCATGCACAATTTTCTCATCAAACATTTTACTGCAAATGTTGCAGTGTTATTATCAAGGATTTCATAGAAGATGTCATGAGTGATATAATATGTGAGATAATTAGCAGTGCATGGTGAGGGCATGAGTTAGAGTTATCTTAGGGCACAAGTTATGGGTTCTTCAGACAAATCTAACTATAACTGCTGCATTTCTATGATGTTGGGTGTTTAAAATGTGAAAATAACTAACTTCCCTGTAACTTATTTTTATTCAGTGAATATCTAAGGTTTTTTTAATTCTATTTCCTAATGGTAAAGTCCCTGTAACCATCGTTTTTTTCAGTGATGCTCTGTTATTTTTAACATAAAGTAATATTTAATTACCATACACTATTTCAACCACTGCTGCAGCAACCCCGCCACATGCTGCCAATTTCACACCGTAGGGCTTGGCCCCAAACTCAGGAGGGGAGCCTTTTGGTATGATGTCCATCAACCCGGGAAAAGGCAGGAAGACTTATCTACTACTTGGTGGGGGGAAAATGGTTAGAGATTGTAAGTGATTTTGGGCATTTGCATACTCGTAGAAAATTAAAGGGAGAACCACGGACTCTGCTTTCACAAGATGACAAGAAAGAACCCACTCATCACAGTCACTACTGAAGAGTTGGCTTAACGGCTAGGACAGTCGACCTCAAATCTGGTGAATCGTGTTCGAGTCTGAAATGGACACGCAAGATCCTGCGATTCTGGGCAAATCGCTTAATATCCCTGTGCCTAACAAAAATGAATGTGTCCTCATGTAACAACTGGTGCTTGTGTAAAGCGCTCTGATACTCAATACCTTGGGGTCAAGTTTGTGCTATATAAAACTCTATGAAAAAAAGAAGAGATAGCATGCTGATAAATCTACGATGCAGAAGTGGAGGTTCAACTGGGGCACCTGCTATGAAGGAAGAGAGGGCCACATGCCCCCAACCAACGGGGCTCGGGTGGATGCTCTAGTGCCCAGCCAGGGGAACCAACCATGTTCTTGTTGGGGGCTGCAGGGTTCAAAGAAATGCTGCTCCTTGCATGCAGGAGAATTTTTTTCACTTGTTTCCCAAACAGATGAAAAGTCCACTGCCGACAGGAGAGGGCATTTTTCCTGCATTTACCCGCTGGGAGCAGACTTGCTGCTTGCCCTCACTTGGCAGGAGCTTTAAATTGCTTCCGCCAAGAGAGAGCAAACACGCTACGTCCCAGGGGGTGGGCACCCTGGGGCACAGGGGGTGGCCACCCTGGGGCACAGCTGAGCCAGCCCGGGGGGATGGGGTGGTCTTCAGCGGATTTAGTGGCTCCGAGAGGGAGGTCACATGCCCCCCCCCCTTCCTTTAAATTGCACTGCTAGGTCCCGGGGGATGCGATCCCCCCCCCTTCTACCAATTGGGGTGGCCCTGGGAAGGTGGTGGTCCCTGAAGCCGAATACAGCCCAGAAGGGAGGCTGCGCAGCTCTCCTCCCCTTAATTGAATGGCTGGGTGGGGGAGTGACAGTGTCTGGGGCTGGAACCGGCTTGGGGAGGGGGCCACCTTTATAATATAAACTCCAATTCCCTGTGACCTGGCCCACTAGGGGGCATATAGAATAAAAGCACGGTGGACTGTGTCTTTATTTTCTATTTTGCTGTGAATTTGTGAATCCTCCGCAAAATTACGGCAAAACTGAGGGGAAAAAGTTTTTGATCCCTGGCAAGTCTAAGGGGTCAAAGTATTCCCACCCTGTCTCCCTTATTCTTCTCACCTTTTTTCTTTAGAGTTGGACGAACCCGAGTCTCAAGATGGCTGTCAACACTTCCTGGTTGAAGTTCAAACTACTGAATGGATTTACATCAAATTAGAAAAAGAGCTCTTTGGAGACGAGGGGCTAGCTTGCTATCAAATTTGGTTTCATTCCGTTATTGAGAAAACATAGTGTAGTTCCTATATTCCCAATAGGCTTTGCGCATTGGAATAACAAACGGTAGTTTAGACGTAGGACTGAGGTCAACTAGGTCTCTACTGAATATGTTAGACTTAATTAGGTATGCCAGCTAGCTCAGAGGTCACTAGAAACTTTCTCGAATGAACAGGGAGTTAACTTCCCTGATTAGACAAGAAGGAATTAGCTTCTGACAACCGCTAAAAACATGACAACTTTGCTCCCTCCAGAATAAGGAGTATATCTCCAGAGTCGTGTGAAAACAATAGATAGCTATTTCACTCAGTCAATCGTGCATGCTTAGTTTCACCAGAGTGCAGAGAAATAGAGAGAGAGGCGTTTTCAATAAAAGATGTTATTTATTGAGCAGTGTTCTTTCTCATGCAAGAGAAATGAACTGCCACAATTGCAATACTTGTCAAAGTAAAGTGCGTACAGTAAAAGGAGTATTATGAAATAATACTGTAAAAGCATTGATATGGTTTCTGAGCCATATGATACTTAAAACGGATGGAATATGCTACTTACCAGTATGCATCTGTTCTTGGCATGTAGGGCTGCTGACATTCATATCTGTGCATAGATCGCCGCCTAGTGTTGGGTCCGGATGATTGCACATTGTTGTCCTGGAAGAGTCTTCGAAGTATCACGAGATAGGTGGTTCCTCCCCCGGACTACAGTGCGCATGGGCATCCTTTCCATCCTCAGATTGTTTTTCGCCATCGTGGCAGAGATGGAGTATGATACAGTAAGAGATGTCCATGCTAGAGATTAATTCTGAGTGCTACAGCTGCGACAGGCACCGGGGAGGAGGGCGGGCGATATGAATGTCAGAAGCCCTACATGCCAAGAACAGATGCATACTGGTAAGTAGCATATTCGGTTCGAGGCATGTGGGCTGCTGAATTCATATCTGTGCATAGAATGTATAGCAGTCTCCCCCCCTACCGGTGGTTGCCCGTGCCAGCTGCAGAAGTCTGAAAAAGAGTCTTGAGTACAGCCTGTCCTACAGCTGCTTGCTGTTTGGAGTGTACATCTACACAGTAGTGTTTGGTAAATGTATGTATGGTAGTCCATGTGGCTGCTCTACATATGTCTTCTAGAGGAATGTTTCCTAGGAAAGCCATGGATGCCCCTAACTTGCGTGTTGAATGCGCTCTTGGGGGAACTGTTAATGTGCGTTTAGCTTTCTGATAACAATTTTGTATGCACTTAACAATCCATCTGGCTATACCTGATTTGGAAATGGGGTTGCCTTTGTGCTGTGGTGAAAAGGCAACAAAGAGTTGCTTAGTTTTCCTGAAAAGTTTTGTCATGTCTATATAGTACAGGAGAGCTCTTTTAACGTCTAGGGTAGGTAGAGCTCTTTCTGCCACTGAATCTGGATTTGGGAAGAACACTGGCAGTTCTATAGTTTGATTGATGTGAAACTGGGATACCACCTTTGGCATGCATTTAGGGTTTGTACGTAGCACTACCCTATTTGCGTGAATTTGTATGAATGGCTCCTGAATAGTTAGGGCTTGCACCTCACTAAGTCTTCTAAGTGATGTAATCACCACTAAAAAAGCCTCCCTGCTTTTGTATGTAGTACATGGCAGTCATGTTGTCCATCCGGATCAACACGACTTTGTTGCACAAATGTACCTTGAACGCCTTTATTGCCATAAGGATTGCCATCAGTTCCAGCAGGTTGATGTGCATCTTCTTTTGCTGTGTCGTCCATAGCCCCTGCACAGTGTAATGGAGGACATGCGCTCCGCATCCCAGGAGAGATGCGTCCGTCGTAAGCACTATTTGTGATACAGGCTCTTGGAACGGTCGTCCTCTGCAAAGGTTTTGTGGGTTCCACCAATGGAGAGAGTTGTATGCGCGACCGGTCACCAACACTAGGTCTTTTAATTGTCCTTGAGCCTGGTCCCACTGCCGTGCTAAGCACTCCTGAAGCGGACGCATGTGTAGTCTCACGTGAGGGACTATGAAGATGCAGGAGGCCATCATGCCTATCAACTGCATAAACACCCATGCTGGGAGCGAGTGTTGAGGTCTGAATTTCCGAATTAGTAATTGAATACTGTTGATTCTTGCGGAGTTTGGTTGTGCCTTTGCTGCCAGAGTGTCTATTGTCGCTCCCAGGTACTGTTGTACGTGGCGGGTTGAAGATGAGACTTTGGGTAGTTTAATGAGAATCCGAGGCTGTGTAGGAGGTGAATAGTGCGGGACACGCGGCTGGCACATTGCTGGGCTGTCTTTGCTTGGATAAGCCAGTCGTCCAGATATGGGTAGACGTGAATATGCTGTCTCCGTAGGTGCGCAGCTACTGTCGCTAGGCACTTGGTAAACACCCTGTGGGCTGTTGTCACCCCGAGAGGCAGGACCTTGAACTGGTAGTGCTGATTCTGTATGGTAAACCCGAGATACTTCCTGTGTGCTGGATGTATCAGTATGTGGAAATATGCATCTTTTAGGTCTAGTGTTGCGAGGAAATCTCCCTGACTGAGCAATGGTAGAACCTGCTGTAAAGTGAGCATGTGAAAATGTACTGACAAGATGTATTGGTTTAGGGGCCTGAGGTCCAGTATTGGCCTGAGAGACCCGTCCTTTTTGGGGATTAAGAAGTACAGCGAGTATACCCCTGTACCCTGTTGATGTATAGGGACGAGTTCTATGGCCCCTTTTTGCAGCATGCTGATGACTTCTTGCTGCAATAAGTGTATGTGCTCTGCGGACATAGGACGGTGTCTTGGGGGTATGTTGGGTGGAGTGGAGGTTAGCTGTAGACAAAAGCCGTACTGAATAAGTTGTCTCACCCACCTGTCTGTGGTAATGCTTTCCCAAACTGGCAGGAACTGTTGTAATCGTCCCCCGACCAGTGTTAGATGGTCTGGGGGCAGTGACAAGGCGTCACTGTTTAGTATTGGCGGAGGATCTGGTGTTGTTATTCCCTCGTCCTCTGCCCTTGTTGCTGTTGCCACGGTATCCACCTCTATTAGTTTTATTATAGGTGGTCTGCGTGCTCCCTTTATTGTATGGAGTCTGCTGGGATGCCTGGCCTCGTGCAGCTCCTCTGTTACCGGAGCAACGAAAGGAGCCTCCTCTGAACTGTTGTGACTGCAGGGCACCCATAGACTTGGCTGTCTCTGTGTCTTTTTTAATCTTCTCTAATATTGTGTCCACATCAGGACCAAATAAAAAAATCAGGGTTCACCGGCTGATTTAATAATGTGGTTTGAATCTCAGGTTTGGACCCAGAGATGCGCAACCTAGCATGTCTCCTGAGCATGACACTTGAGTTGATGGCCCTGGCTGTGGTGTCTGCTGCGTCTAGCGCACATTTAATGTATGCGTTGGATATGAGTTTCCCCTCCTGTATCAGTGTTTCTGCTCCCTCCTTGTAGGCATCAGGCAAATGTTGTACCATTTGCTCTAATGTGTCATAATGCGCCCTATCGTATCTGGCTAATAGGGGCTGTGTATTAGAAATTCTCCAGATATTAGCTGCTTGAGCAGCTACCCTTTTCCCAGAACTTCTAATATTTTAGACTCCTTGTCTGGAGGAGGAGCATCACCAGTGGTCTGTGAGTTGGCACGCTTACGAGCATTTGATACCCTAAAGAGTCCAATGGCAGCTGTCCCTTAATATATGTAGGGTCCACAGGCACCGGTCTGTACTTTCTTTCGATTCTGGGGTTAACAACCCTTGCTCTTGCGGTTTCTTTGAAAAAGTCCCCTGCGTGTTTAAGGACACCTTTCAGCATTGGCAATGTCTTGACTGATTTCTCTGCAGTGGAGAAAGTGTCAAAGAGGAAGTCCTCTTCAATTGGTCAGCATGCATTTCTACATCATGATTTTGTGCTGCCCTTTCTATTAATGCGTTAAACGCAGCTGTATTTTCTGTTGGCGAAGTTTTGACAGGATAAGGAGTGTCAGGAATAGTCTGTGACTCCCCCGGGTCAACAGGGTCTGTCCAGGCTTGAGTCTGGTCATCCTGATCCGTGTCCGCAGGGTAATTATATTGTTTATCATAGTCATACCACGTATCCTCATTAGTGCGTGTGGGTGAGTATGCAGAAGTGTCCTGGCCATGGTACCTTACAGTCTCAAAAAGGACAGGCGATGTGGAAGAATCCCTTTTCTTTTTTAGTGGAATTTTATATGATTCAAGAGGATTTTCTGATCTGATTTCCTTTGATAAATAGTAAGTCTGCCAGAGTCGGAGTCGATATGCAGCTTCGACTGCTCATCATAGGAGGGCTCTTGGTACTCAATGTCCTCTTCTAGAGAATGACTCCTCTTCCCCATCGACACCTTCTTGGGTTTTTCGATCCCGGTTTTCGGATCGAGCGCCTTAGGGCGTGCAGTTGGGGGCATAGTGTCTTTAGACAGACTGACCTTCGGGGCCAGCGTCGATATAGGTCCGACCGACTTTGCCTTTTCGCCAATATGTTTTTGGCTTTGCGTTGACTTAGGTGCTTGTTGCGTTGGAGGCGCGCGCTTCTGCCTCGATTCGACGTGGTCCTTCGAGCCGCTTTTGGATTTCGGCTCGAGGCCTTTGACGAGCTGTGGCCTGTCGACTCGTTGCTTTGGATCGAGAACCTTCCGAGACTCGAGTCCCTTGTTTGTGTCACTGTCCGTCGACGTCGACCTCGTCGGCTCGACGTGCTTGACTTTAGTGATGGACTTTAGCGTACCGATCTTCGGATCGACACCCTTCATTTGTGACCCCGCAGGGTCGTCGACACTTCTTTTCTTCGTCGAATCCGATGGGTTAGAACTCCTCGATCCGAAGACTGTCTTCAGCAGTTTCAGTTTCGACTCGATGGCTTTCGGTTTCGCTTTAAGTAGTTCGACCGATGGCTCGTGTGATCTATTCTTAGCCGGGCCGAGACGCGGGGCTATAGAATGTTCATCATGATCTTGGCTAAGGCCTTCTGGCGATGCCTTGACCTGAGCCCTTGGGAGTCTTGCAGTGTCTGTTCCGGGTGCCCGTGCCCACTGTTGGGCCTGGTTCATCGCTTGAGTAGTCATCGGCGGCTCCGATGGGTGATACGTCGTCCCTTACCTCGACGACATTTTCATCCTCGACGTTCTCTTTGTCGTCTTCATAATAGTTGGAGTCATGCTCCGAACCGGGAACCGACTGCTGCTCCGGATCCTCAGTCTTGACGACCTCATCGTCTTCTTCATCGAAGATATTCACCGGGTCGGACTCTGGCTTCGTCATTGTTTGCCTCGCTGTGTGTCGGAGCCTAAGAGTCTTCTTCGACCTGAATTGAGCACAGGCTAGACAGTTGGCCTCATTGTGCTCCAGTGATAAGCACTGGTTGCACACCGGGTGTACATCGATGTGCGGGTACTTAGAGTTACAAAGGGGGCATTGTTTGAACGGGCTCCGTTCCATCGACGATCGGGCCTTTGGTGTCGAAAAGGCCACACGGCTCTCTTCGGCGTCCTGCTCGAGAAGAACTGGAACAAAGAACTCGGCACCAATCGAAATAACAATACCAACTACCCCGAAGGCCTTTTGGCCTTTAGAAAAGTTTCCGAACTTGAGTAAACAAAAGTACATCCGAACCCAATGGCGGAAAAAAAACAATCTGAGGATGGAGAGGATGCCCATGCGCACTGTAGTCCGGGGGAGGAGCCACCTATCTCGTGATACTTCGAAGACTCTTCCAGGACAACAATGTGCAATCATCTGGACCCAACACTAGGCGGCGATCTAGGCACAGATATGAATTCAGCAGCCCACATGCCTCGAACACAATATATACAATTATATACAATGATAAAAGTTGACTAAATGTACTCAACTGGTGCTTCTAAATACGCCTACCCAGTGTACCTAACCTAAGCCTAGTACGTGGGAAGGAGTAAGGAAGTTGCAGTTTAAGTTAAGTTAGTTTTGCCAAGATTCTGAATCAAGAATTCTTTAAGGATCTAATCAGGTCCGTATCTTGGTTTTAGAATGAAGGAGGTCTTGTATCTCGTTCTCAGGACTCGATCTCCCAGTAACCCGCAAGGGTGACTGGAAACATTGGAGCTGGATTTTCTCGGCAGGAGAAAAGACAGCGTCTTTCTCAGTGCGTCTAATGAGAGGGACGGCTTCCTTCGGCACTCACATCAGCTGGGCTTCGGGTAAGTAGATAGCCGCTCTGCTCCAAACCACTGTGCGTTGCTTAAGGCAAACACTGGTATATTTATACCTGGAAGGTGCCGTGTTTGACGTAAGGTTGGACATAAGACGTCAATAAGAACCATCACTAAGAACTGTCAGTTCTTTCAGGACTCGCAGGAGTTCTAGGACGAATCAAAACGAAAGCAGGGGGAATTCCCAGGTTGCTGGAGGTTTGGTTTGTGTAAAGAACTTGTTGTACTTTCTAGGAGTCTAAGGAAGTAGCCTTGCCGTATTTGGACTGCATTGGCTATTACTAAATATGGATATGATTCTTATGCCTTTATAAGGATATGATTTGTTATAACCACATAAGGGCATAAATCGGAGATATTTAATTAGGGTCCTAGATTAGTTCACAACACCCACTCCACGTATAATGTCCATCATTACTAAATACTAAGCAATATATAAACATATAAGTATGCATGTGTTTTCCAGCCCACCCCAAAATACATCAAATGCATTTGAAATGGTATAGATACACGAAAATGAGTATTATACTGTACGTTTTGAAGCAGTGGTATCATTCAGATAAAATTTTGTTCATTTAGAATGTTGACTGAATGAATCACGAAATTTACATTTATGAAATGGCTCTTAATACAGAAAAAAAAGGTCGAGACCATTTCATCACATATTCATACAAGAATGTACATGAGGCTGATTTCAAAATATTGTCTCTAGAGTCTCTAAAAATAGAAGTTCTGTTCTCTAAGAATAGTTCTACTTTAAGCAGAGTATCATGCGCCAAAAAAAAGGTAAATATTTTGGAAAATCGGGTAAACATAACTCCAAATGTTTTCAGCAGTGCTGTTTATCAAAACTGAAGGCCGAATTCAAAGTTCAGGGAACGCTGTGTGCTCGCTATTTCAATTAGTATTCTCGTTGTTAGGAGAGAACATTACCTCAGATAGGTCAGCAAAAAACGCGTCTACCACAGTAGGTGAAAGTTGGGCCAACTCTGGAAAAGTTGAAATAGTGCATATATGCGATGCATTGCCATCATCGGTGTCTAGATCAGCAATGTTCACGGAAGGTTGTACCTGTGTGGTGCTGCTTTCATCTCGTACTTCACCGCCACCTAATCGTAATGGTGAAGTCTCAAAGAATGTCGTCATAAGAGTAGGTAGCCGCTGGGGACAACACGTTGCATGAGTCGTTACCGGACCGAGCAAAGTATCGATATCCATTGGTACTGCTGATGGTAGTGTAAGACAGACGTCCAACACGCATTCTTCTCCGCATAGCAGACATCGAAACACAGGTAAGATGCAATTTTGCCAGATTGGTCTGAATGAAAGAAACCAGGTAGTATTCAGATCTCTTAGCCGGACAAATCCGAGGACTTTAGTGATACAGTCTTGGTATCGTATTGTAAAGATCGTTTCTTCCATCGTAGCCTGAGTTTTGTCTGTGACTTGGCTTGCCATACCGGAGCAGAAGGAATAAAAATAAAATTCCTGCTACGAGTCCCAAAATAAGAGGCAGGCCACAACGAAAAAGAAAAGCACACAATTCGGGAAGATGCCCAGAAGTGTTTCAAAGGGTGCTAACAGTCCCGAAAAAATTGTCTTAAATACATGTGCGATGCCACTGGTATCTGACATGTTTAAAATTTGGCTTATCATTTCTACGAAATGCACGGGGCAATTTGTCGATAATAGGGTATGTATCTCTCGCGCTGGACTTGCAGGCCATATGTCTCTTTGGACGAGGTGGTTTGTAAAAGAATAGACTTCATTCTGCTTAAAGTATCAATTCGAATAGAAGAGATATTCACAGAAGGCCATATTGCTGCCTCCATGTCTGGATTGCTGTTTGGATACAATACTTGCATACAACAAATGACCCTGGAAGTAACGTTCACGAGATAGGCTTTTCCTGGCATCATGCCACAACAGCTGTGGTCACTTAATATAACGTAGCTACAGTTGAAAAGTTGTCTGAAAAAGGGCTCTATCTGTGTAGCAGGGGTGCCTTGCAGATGACATGAAAGGTTGTTTTGTGAACCTTCGCAGGCTCCATGCAAGTTAATACCTTGACACAGAAGTGTACCGCTTAGTGATTTTTAAAAATTGTTACCACTAAGAAATACCTCTTTTTTCCCTTCACTATAACATCTTGTGTATAAGGTAAATTCCAGGTTGATTTGATGTATCCTTTACCCAACCTTTCATACAGGCCAGCTGGTATATACTTTTGGCAGTATTGAAACTGAAAAGTTGTTATCGGGATTGTAATGGTGTCATGTATTATCCATTCAATGACAGGTGTTTCTGACATTGTCAATGGTAATCTTTCTAGTTTTTCAATGCTCAGCACCGTATAGTCTGCTCCTTTTTGTGCCAACGAGATTTGTCTATCAGTAAGGTTAAAGATAGAAAATAATGACGTTGTGTTGATTAGACCCCATGGCACGTAGCCTGAACGGAGGTTTTGTAACGTCCAGCCTAGCTGTACAATAGAACATAGTTGGGACTGGCCATGTTGTAACATTAGCATAAACCGGTTCTATTATATCAATAGCAGATGATACAATGCTGTCCAGTGAATAAATTCTGGTGGACAGAGTCGTTAACCCATTGTCCACTACGGAAAGTGATTTTTCCAAATTTAATACGATCAATTTCTCGTATTTTTTCTGCAGTTTCAATTTGTGTTACTTTCCAAGCTTCATTGTAAGCGGAGGATATACCGGCGTATATGAAATGTTTTTGACGCTGTTTGCGAGGTCCCATTATGAAATCTCGCAAGTCAGCACCTTCTTTAAGTAAAGTTAAGTGTTGCTTAATTTCGGGCAGTGTGGATCTCTGTAGCCAATCGAGGCACAGTTTTCCTACACTATGTTGTATCTATCCCTGGATGTTGTCTCTGGGAATATCTTGGGTCTGGCTTGTTCTGTTTAAACCCCTGTATTTTGTTCAGGAATCTATCTTGACAGTTATTAGTGTCTGTGGGCCAGATCAACCATTTGTTCCAATCAGGAATTGTTCTGTTTTGTTTTAAAATATAGGACACGTCTAACCCCTCATCTGTAGTGGTGTTTCTATCAGGCATAGGCTTTGGTATAGACGGGTTGTTTAAATCTTTTATCTTGGCTAAACCAAGACATGTTGTTTGTTGAATGGTGTCATTCAGGAACATTATTTGTTCTGGGATCATGCAGGCTCTAAATAATGATTCTAGACCTTGTACCTGCGATTTTTTTGTACCCCAGATCGTTTTTGTCTCAATGTTATTTTTCCAAAATTCAAAACCTAATGTAGACATTTTTTCTTAATTTTTTTTAGAATAAATCAGTTTAGCATTTGTCAACATGTTTTTCACTCCTGTCTTATTCAACATCTTGTAATAAAACGTTTCTGGATTAGTGTAATTAAATCCTGATAAGTATGGGAATTTCTCGTAAAATGTTTTTGAACTGCCTTTTGGCGGAGTTGGAAAATGTTCCCACTGATTATAACTGAAAACATTTCTAGGATTAGCAGATTTATGCAGGTAATGATGCCCAAAGTGATTGTAACAATACATTTCCTCATAATTCGATGAACCCTGTAAATAATCATGGTCTGTAAATGTTGCTGACATTTCTAAATCTGACATCATATTATTAATATTTTCAAAGTCCCAATCATCAGAGAAAGTACTAGGTGATACAAAGTCACTTAAGGAGATCTTAAATGGGTGTGGATATTTTAAGAGCTCAACCGGGCCATAGATTTCATAGTCAGTTTTGTCTTATGCTATACCACCAGGTATAGGGATGGCTGTGATGTTCACTGATGATAGTTCTCTTTTTTCGATGTGAGAGGATCTGTGTGGTTTCAGGACCAAGTTGATGTGCTGACTTGCTGTGTCCATTGTACTATATTTTCCATCAATAAATCTACCCAAACTTAAAACCAAGATGAGCCATAGAAGGAGGAAAAGTACACCTAACACAATCCATAATTTAATCCATGGTGAAGTTAGATATGTTTCTCTGAGTTGATGAAAGAACTCTGTGATTTTCATTTTGAAAGTTTTTGTAGCTGGCTTGTCTCCATGTTCACTTGGATCATCGGAAAAGTTAAAAAAGTTGATAAAGTAGCCAGATGCAGTTCTGTCAATTGGTGGAATTGCTTCCAGATTTCCATTGATCTTTGGATTTTCTTTTGTTACATGTGTATAGTCCGAGGCTACATCGTTGTAGACTGGTGTTTCCTGACGAACTGTTGCAATTTAGGTTTCAAGAGGCACAAGTTTCATGGCTTTGTTGCATAGTCCTTTTTTATTCACTGCAGGTTTATCAAAAGTGATTAGTCTTTCCGTTTGAACCTCTTGGATTGTAGCAAGATTAGGTCTTCTGCTATTTCTTGGGAGTCCACTGGGCCTACTACTTACTATTGGCCACATGGTTGTGGTTTCACCAGGTCGATTGATACAACTCGGTTCTCCTTTTTACCAGCAAGGGGCGGTAGTACTACTGATCTTGTTCCGCTGACAGCTAAGACAGGTACTGCTTTTCTGTAAGAAGGCCCAAATTCCTTCTTCACCGCAATCTTTTCTCTGACCAGATCCCCAATCTTTGGAATCCAGACAGGTATTGCTGGGACAGGTGGTTTTTCTTCGGTGGTCGTTGGCTTTAGCTTTTCGTTACTCAGACTTTTTCTTGTTTCATTTAAGTCCTGTAAAACAGCAAAACGGTCTTTGATATCAAAGGTTTTTTGCTTCACCACTGACGTCTGACAATCCAAATCCTGGATGATCATTCTAGTACCAAATAAAAGTTCGTACGGACTGATACCTCCTAGAGAATTTCTTGGCATGTTATTAAGACTACTTTGGACACTTATTAGATGTTTGACCCACCAGTCACCCGAACCTAAAACCCTCGCTGTTATAGATTACTTTATGTCACGTTTATTTCTCTCCACTACCGCATTTCCCTCAGGATGGAATGGACTAGAAGACCGCAATGCAATGCCCATGCTGGCCATGGCCTCCTTGTAAGCCTGAGAGCTAAACGCAGGACCCTGGTCAGAATGTAGCACGCCAATTGCGTTGTGCCAATAAAGACTCGCAAATCTTTAATAACAGTTCTGGCGTCAGCCGAGCGCTGGGGCCACATCCAAATGAATCTCGTACATGAATCCACTGCGACCATGATATACTTATAGTAGCCGTCCCTTTGTAAGGGACCACAGTGGTCCAGGTAAACACATGCTAATGGTTTGTCTGAGATTAGAAGGGGCATCTGCGCTGGTCGTTTCACAGTTGATACTTTCATTTTTTGGCATATTTCACATTCTAGAACATAGTTCCTAGTCTGTTTTCTCATGCGTGGCCACCAATATCTCTGTTTTAATAATGATACTGTGGCGGAAACACCAGCGTGTGCAGAAGCGAGCCCTTTGCATGCCGCTAAAATTAGTCCTAACCTGTGCTCCGTGTTTGGAATTGCTCTATCCCCCACTCCAGGGATTTGAGCAAACAGAACGTTGTTTGCATCAGTTTTGTATGAGTAGTTTATTGGAAAGCCTTTCGGGAGTGTCTTACCACTGTCTTTTACTGAAGCACTGACAGCTTGCATTATCTTGCTGTCTATTTTTGTTTTTGACCGAGTAATAGCAGCTACCGAAGCCCTTTGCACAGCTGCTTTCGCGGCCTCGTCAGCCAATGAATTCCCCGCAACGTGAACGCCATCACGTTGATGACTCAGTGTATGAATCACGTGGGTCTTTTGTAGTTCTTTCTGTAAAAGAACTACTTGTTCCCAAAGCATTGTATGCTTGATTGTGCCACCTTTTGCATCTTTGAAGTTGTTTTGAACCCAGTTCTGCAAGTATTCATTGTAAGATTGGACACAGTAAAAAGAATCGCACACTATTAGTGTGGGGAATTCGCGATCGCTATTTTCAAGTGCCATATTAAAAGCCTATAGTTCAGCTCGCTGAGCTGTACAGTCTCCGAGTGATTGAGTTTTAGTTACCAAAGGTTTAAATTTTCCTTTGTGCCACCGATCTTTAACAATCGTGCACGCAGCACTATAGGCTTGTTTACCCGCAATTGCGGGTTGTGCTGAGCCATCTGTATATATTATACAGCCGTAATGTTCCAGAGGCAGGATCTCGGTCCGCAGAGGACATTCATATTCATATTGTAGAAAATCTTGTGTTTTTAAGTTAGGATCAAATTCGTATATTACGTCTGGTGCAGCAAGAGAATTAACCCATTGTATCCATCTCGGATGTAAAGCTTTAGCATTGGGGATGCTTGCTCTTGTTACTGCTTCTAGGGCAGGTATCGGTGTAACGATTATTATTTGTTTACCTTGTGCGAGGGCTCTTTCTTTTGCTACAGCAGTTTGAACCGCAGTTAGAATTTTTTCAGTAGAACTGAATTTCATTTCAGCTTGTGTGTACAAGTGTGATTTGTAAGCTATTGGTACCGTTTCTCCCTCATTAGAGGTCAGGTATGTGACGTAATGTTCCAGAGGCAGGATCTCGGTCGGCAGAGGACATTCATATTCATATTGTAGAAATTCTTGTGTTTTTAAGTTAGGCTCAAATTCGTATACTACGTCTGGTGCAGCAAGAGAATTAACCCATTGTATCCATCTCGGATGTAAAACTTTAGCATTGGGGATGCTTGCTCTTGTTACTGCTTCTAGGACAGGTATCGGTGTAACGATTATTATTCGTTTACCTTGTGCGATGGCTCTTTCCTTTGCTACAACAGTATGAACCGCAGTTAGAATTTTTTTAGTAGAACTACATTTCATTTCAGCTTGTGTGTACAAGTGTGATTTGTAAGCTATTGGTACCGTTTCTCCCTCATTAGAGATCAGGTATGTGAATCCGCATCTTCCTGGGATGACTCGGATTACAAGGTTGCGTTCGTTTGCGCGTGTTTGCAGTTTTGTTTTATTTAACATGTCTGTTTGTAATGATCTTAAAATTTCTGTGTATTTTTGAGTCCAATTAATTGGTTTAAAATCAGGTTTTATTAGTTCGTAGAGAGGTTTAACCCTCTCTGCATAATTTAGAATGTATGTTCTTCCAAAATTCAGGAAACCTAGTATTGATTGTAAGTTTTTCAGCACACTTCTCTAAGAAGTTGTCGGCTAGGCTTTTGCCTTCACTTGATAATTCATATCCTAAAAATAGGACAGTTAGATGGGCAATTCGTGATTTTTTAAAGTTGAATTTGTACCCTTCAGATGCGAACCCAAGTATTATGGTGTTCACTCTTTTCAAGTGAGTCTCCAGGTCATCGTCTGCAAGATAGAGGTCATCGACATAGGATAATGCTTCATCATCATATATTTGTAGTAACTCTGTTACCCTGGCTGAAAATAATCCTGGGCTGTTCTTGAATCCCTGTGGGAGACAACAAAATTGTTTTTGGGTCCCCATGCTTTAGAAAGCGGTCAAATACCTGCTTTCAGCTGCTATATTTAAACAGAAGAAAGCATTTTAAATATCTAATGTCGTTTTATATTTCTTGCGCACGATGTTATTCATTAGTGCTGCACTGTGTGAGTTTTGTACTGCAAATGTTTTACAGCAGGAGTTTAGGTGTCTGTAGTCCAAAACTAGATGATATGAATCGTCTGGCTTGGAGACAGGAAACAAAGGATTGTTCATTTGTGAGGTGCATGTTTCAATCACCCCCTGATATTCAAGTTGATCTAAAATTTCTCTTACTTGTTTTTTAGCTTCTTGCTTAACAGGATACTGCCTCTTTGCAGTAGGTTGATTTTTTAACTGGATTTTATGGTGAGGAGAATCCTCATGCCACCCTACATGATTTTTATATAGTGCAGGGGCTTGGGCTACTGCCCATTTTCTAGCAAATGAGTATTTTTTATGAATTGGAATGTGATTTAAGAAGGCAGGCATAATCATTTCTTCGCCATGTGGGCACTCCCTGACAAACTCTGATGGCCAGTCTTTCTCTGCTAAAAGGATATCATAGCCTTTAGATAGATTCTCCTCAAAAGAGACCTTTTATTTTCCTAGTTTTATCTCCCTCTATACGTAATGGTATTTCATATAGTTTATGGGCACACTCACTCGGGTGTCTGCAGTTTCCACTTGAATGTATTCATTCGTGTCCACTGTCTCCAGAAGATTCATCAGGATCTTGCGAGCTATGGTCACTTCTGCTGCGCTGTCTAGCATTGTCTGGGCCCACTCTCCGTTTTTCATTTGTGTCCTCAGGATTCTCGGCATGTTTTATTTTAATACTGGCTACCTTCTTTCTGGGATTTTTTTTATTTTTTACTTTGATGAGCAGGTTCCTAGTCTTTGGACTTGACGTGCTCTTCTTTATGTTCTGACCGTCCTCTTCTTTCCGATTTCTTTGAGGAAGTCTGAAAAGATCGAGAGGGACGTCTATCAATATCTTAATATCTGTCAGGTTTTCTCAAATTGTCCCTATTTCTAAGGTTGTATCTTTTTTCAGAGGGCTCCCGTTGTGGAGACTTGCCCCTCGCTTCTGGAGATTTATTTCTTCGTTGGAGAGACCTTCCTCTGGACTGAAATTGTTTTTCTCTGGGAGTGGTTTGTTTATTACCCTCCCACTTCTTTTGAGAATTGAGATTATTTTTAATGAAAGTCGTTTCAGGATTTTCAATTAGTTGTTTTAGTCGGTAGGTTGTACCGTCAACTGTAAATTGAACTAAATCTCTATATGCTTTTGTTAATTCTTTTATTTTAACTAAGAGTTCTTCCCTTGACATTTTCTCAATGTCGGGGTGTGGTGTGTAGCTGGCTAGAACCGGCCATGTGGCTCCTGGGCTACCTAGTGGACCGAGCTTGGTAATGTGATTTTGATGTTTTAGGGCGCCATTAAACCAGAGCAGGTGCTCTTGGTATGTTAGTGGAATTTCAACTTCCTCGAAAGGAGAGTATTCCTCTGGAGATTCCGCTATTTTGTAGTAGTGGAATTTATGTGTTACAGCATGTGCTGCTGGAAAATGTATCCAGGAATAGAATACCTCTGTCAGCCGAAATTCATGTGCCTCTCCCACAAATACGACTGTACCACCTCTTGATGTTACTCCATTCTCGATAAGTTTTCCAGTTATGGTTTTTCTTATATTGACCGGGATGATTATTGCATTCGGGTCATTATCTTCATTAAACCCTGTAACGTCTGCACCCGGTTGATACGCATTTACTGCGGCTTTACCGGTTTCGTTGTTGTCGCCGTGATTTGACATTGTTTAATGAAAGTTTTGCAGAGCAAGTTTTGAGGAAACAAAGACTAGGTGCACAATATTTTGGAACACTGTATCCTTCAACGTTGACTAAACCAAAACATAATACATAGGAATCTCTTCCTACTAAGTTCTGGCGGATATTAACCTTTCACCCACTCCAGACGTCTATTGGAGTTTTTACGGGAAAAGGGGTCTGTGTGAAAAGCACGACTGAGTTACTCTAGTATCTTGCGTTAGATTATCGCCTGACCAAACGTTGGGCGCCATGTAGTGTAGTTCTTATATTCCCAATAGGCTCTGCGCATTGGAATAACATAAATGGTAGTTTAGACGTAGGACTGAGGTCAACTAGGTCTCTACTGAATATGATAGACTTAATTAGGTATGCCAGCTAGCTCAGAGGTCACTAGAAACTTTCTCGAATGAACAGGGAGGAGTTCACTTCCCTGATTAGGCAAGAAGGGATTAGCTTCCGACAACCGCATAAATATGACAACTTTGCTCCCTCCAGAATAAGGAGTATATCTCCAGAGTCGTGTGAAAAGAATAGATCGCTATTTCACTCAGTCAATCGTGCATGCTTAGTTTCACCAGAGTGCAGAGAAATAGAGAGACAGGCGTTTTCAATAAAAGATGTTATTTATTGAGCAGTCTTCTTTCTCATGCAAGAGAAATTAATTGCCACAGTTGCAATACTAGTCATAAAGTAAAGTGCGTACAGTAAAAGGAGTATTATGAAATAGTACAGTAAAAGCATTGATATGGTTTCTGAGCCATAGCATACTTAAAACGGATAAAATATATACAATTATATACAATGATAAAAGTTGACTAAACGTACTCAACTGGTGCTTCTAAATACGCCTATCCCAGTGTACCCAAGCCTAGTACATGGGAAGGAGTAAGGCAGTTTAAGTTAAGTTAGTTTTGTCAAGATTCTGAATCAAGAATTCTCTATGGATCTAATCAGCTCCGTACCTTGGTTTTAGAATGAAGGAGGTCTTGTATCTCGTTCTCAGGACTCGATCTCCCAGTAACCCGCAAGGGTGACTGGAAACACTGGAGCTGGATTTTCTCAGCAGGAGATAAGATAGCGTCTTTCTCAGTGCGTCTAATGGGAGGGACGGCTTCCTTCGGCACTCGCATCAGCTGGGCTTCGGGGAAATAGATAGCCGCTCTGCTCCAAAACACTGTGCGTTGCTTAAGGCAAACGCTGGTATATTTATACCTGGAAGGTGCCGTGTTTGACGTAAGGTTGGACATAAGACGTCAATAAGAACCGTCACTAAAAACTGGCAGTTCTTTCAAGGCTCGCAGGAGTTCTAGGACAAATCAAAACAAAAGCAGGGGGAATTCCTTAGGTTGCTGGAGGTTTGGTTTGTTTAAAGAACTCGTTGTACTTTCTAGGAGTCTAAGGAAGAAGCCTTGCCGTATTTGGACTGCATTGGCTATTACTAAATATGGATATGATTCTTATGCCTTTATAAGGATATGATTAGTTATAACCACATAAGGGCATACATCGGGGATATTTAATTAGGGTCCTAGATACGTTAACAACAATGCTGGGGCCTGTAATACCTTGGCCATCTTTTGGTACATAACTAACAGAGATATATGACTTTGGCCAGGAACTGAGAAGTACAAGTGTGCTGTTTTTAGTACACACCTTTCTTCGTACAGTACTGGCTAGTTCGCCTCCAACTGGCCTCAGCAGCGCGTATGTAGCTACAACAGACATACTTACTCTACACAATATAGATTGGTTATCCCATTTGAAGCATGATCACATGATTACATTTGATTTGTTACAGTCTCTCTATAGTCAACATGCAATTGTGCACTATACATCTCTCGAATTTGGTGCGCTGATTAGCTCATTATCCACAGCGCCTATACTGTACAGCTGTAACACTGGGCTTAGTAGTCCCATAATCTTCTTATAGTTGGACGTACCTATGAGACTCATCAGCTGTTATTCCAGAACCGGTGTGTCTCTATAATTACTATACGTATGAACAACTGGTCATCTAGGGGTTTCACTTGCCTAGCGCCGTTGGAACTTCATTTCCCATGAGCCTTAGGCACTTCAGTAGTTCCATTCAACTGACGCGTTTTGGCATCTGCATTCACAAGGTTTGAAAACAAAAAGAAACCTTAACTGATACAGAGGAGCAGCAATGTTGAGAAAAACTTAAAGATGTTACTATTACTTTTATATAGCGAATACCAGCCGCGAGCCAGCAACCCTGGTTTCTTTTTGGAACTACATTAACCATGGTTCTTGGTGATTCTGGTAGTTCCGCGTAACGCGATGATTATTTGAACTGGTTCTTGTAATGCTCTCGCACATCGTTATTCTGCCAACCAATTTCTTTTACTAGTTTCGCCTCTATGAACCGCATATTATCTTTATGCGCATGAATTTCATCTCACACAGTTTCTATGTGGCCATACAAAATTGTGAACTATTATTTCCCAGCAATGAGCAGTGTTGCGATCGTGTTATCGGCACGCGCTGATCACTCGCTGCTATTTTTCATTAACTAATCAACAGGCATACAAGTATGACTTTCTTCCAAGTTGGTGTTACCTTCGTCTATGGCACAGTGGAGCTCGGGGTACCGACGGATAGGTAAGTCGCCTACTTTTCCTGCTTTGTCTGGTTTTTTTTAATACAGCTTCAGTTATTCTCTTGGGCTCAGTGTACTCTGAGTCTATTCTTTAACACCCCCTTTACCGGTTGTGTTCCCATTTAGTGAATATTCATTTTCTAAGAACAGTTTTTTTAATACCATTTGTTAAACACAATTACTAGTTTTGGCTTAAGGTACTGTGAGTCTATTCTTTAACACTCTTTTTGTACACAAGCCTCCCTTGATGGGATGCGTTCCTATTTAATGACTATTCATTTTCTAATACCATTGTATCAAGCACTTTAACTGCAGAAATCTTTGTTGCTTGTTGCTGGTGCTCGGGTGCTTTGTTCTTTGGGCTTAACCCTGTCATGACAATTCAATTGTATCTGCAACCGCGTTTTTAGATATAGATAGATTTGCCTTACACTTTTAGAAGTCACAACCAGATTTCTATATTTTCTAAGTCTGGTGTTTATATCATTTCCTCTAAAGCGGTGCCTCGCGTCCTGAGCAGTGGCCTGGTGAGGTTATTTACCCGCACCCTACGGATAAGTTACAACATGTTTATTAGGTGTTACACATTAATTGCAAAAGGGAGACTGAGTATTTATTACCAGCTCCATGTTGCTTTTTATACTGCTTAACACCATCCTAACACACTGTTTATGTTTTTTCACACAGGTTGAATCACGTACCTTGAAATTAAATAAGTGGTGCGATAATTTGTATCTTTCAATGTTTTCATTTACTTTCCACGGTTGCATTATATTTTTGTCATTGTACATATAACGCAGTAGCTTATACTTTTTAGGTCCTGAGGAAGGCTAGACACTCTTTAGGTCACAAATAGCTGAAACATGTAGACCGACCCTCTCAACTAGACAGTAGAAGTTTATTTTTTCAAAAACTGCCTTAGCACTGTTTTAAACCCTGATACTAATGATATACAATTGAAAGATTTTTTCTCAGTAGCCAGTTTTAAATCACTTTTTTCACTACGCCTATCACTGAATACTACATCACAGCTCATCATACTCTGGATTTTAGTATATCCTAGGAGATCCTGCAAAACATCCCTGTGCTCCTCCTTCATAGCGAGTGGGTTGTAGCCCTCGACTGTACTAGGGGTTACAGCCGGGAGGAGATCCCAGATGATGAAGCATGTCACCTCTGGTGAGTGATGGGACTCAGTTTCCCTTTATGGGTTGCCCTCATAAGGGCCCACTTAGGCGTGTTTAGATACTGGTGACCAGCAGAGGACGCCGTTGGGCACCCAGCAACATTACAGATCTCTAGACAAGTAGGCGTTTTTTAAAGTATAGCCCGCGCCCTCGCCATGCACTGATAATTTCCCCATATATTACATCTATCATGACGTTTTCTATGACAGTATTGAAAATATCACTGCGCGTGGCTGGGGCGCCAGTTATAGTTACCGTAGGTCACAAGTTATAGTAACTTGAGATATCTGTAACTGGTGCTTTTTGGTGTTTTTAGAGTTTAAAGCATTACGTTGTTACTAAACTTTTCACCTAACTATAAATCTACTTTAACCACTGTTTTTTTCTGTGGGAAATGAATAAATATATATATATATATATATAAATATATATATATATCCATCTACATTTAAACAAAGGTTAAAGGGACGTTCTAGTCAGGTGAACATGTCAGTTAAACTATACCATTTTAAACATACAAAACTACTGAAATTCACCAGCTATAGTTATCTCAAGTAACTAACTCATGCCCTACAGTAATTATAACTCATGCCCCGCCATTCACAGTGTAGTCATCAATATTGTCATTTTACATGTTGCAGTGATGTTATCAATGACATCACCGAACTCCTAATAAGTGATGTAATATATTAGGTCATTAACAGTGCATGCTGCAGGCAGTAGGTACAGATACTTTGGCGCACGAACCAGAACGGCCCTTTAACCTTCGAGAGAGAGAAAGAGACAGTGTGAGAGAGAGAAAGAGTGTGTGCGCGCTCAAAAGTCTTTGAATTCATGCAATACAGTAATAGTCAGCACTTTCTTTATTTTCCACTTCACAACCAAGGGTATTAGCCACTTTATACTGTAATGCCCACCTCCTTTTTATTTATTTTTTATAAATGAGGACAGATCATGCCTAGAAGGACATCTTCAGTTCACTTCTGAGAATTTTCATTAATACGTTTTTGTCCATTTTGAGAGGAGTGATGGGCTTCTAGGATGAACAGATTTGAGGATCCTTACCTGATTTGGGAATGACTAGCAACAACTTCCCACTCACATGGTGTCAATCCATTCTAGATCTGCAAATCAGTTATACAGCATAGTAAACTTTGGTTTCAGACCTGATAGGCAGATTTTATAAATATCCCCAGTATAGCAATTAGGACCTAGTGCCTTACTGAACCTCAGCACATGAATAACCTGTCTCATACCATCTTCCGCAATCAGTGAACCCATCTAATCTATTCACTCAACATATCCATGCCACTTAACTTGCATAAGACAAAAGTATTTTTATTCAAAAGCCTAAAAGGGACAGGGTAGTACTGTTTTTATGGTTTGTGGAAACGGGGTCCTGTGTCATTGAGCTCTGACTTTTTTTGTATTGGAAACCTTTCTAACCCCTTACATTCTGACTTCACACAAGGCAACTTTTAGGCCAGGAGTGTGTTCTAACAGGAAATGTATTTATGTTCTACAGAAAAAGGTTTTGATTACTGGGAAAGGTCTTCTTTGTGGCAAACAGACATTCCCTAGGCAAGAACCACAGTACTGGAATTCTCCTTGATGGAATGAGCATGAAGGCTCTCAGGAGGATCATTTTCTTTGTTGGCCAAGACAAAACACATGTTGATGCATAGGACGATCCCCCATTTCTTTTTTGTAAAGAATGTATGACGTTACTTAGCATGCTATTACTTAGCATGCCTTTTCTACGAAGTTTTTACTTCGCAAATGCCTTTACATAGCAGTATTTTATCACGCATACCATTACTTCGCAAAATCAATTAAAAGCATTAAATTGGCATTACTTAGCAGCACATTACTTCGCAGGATTTTACTACGTATAAAGATTCTTTATTTTTTATTTTTTACACTACACACCAACACTACCCTCCACGCCCCCTGCACTTCCCAAAACACTACCCTACACTACACATACACTACATCACTACCCTAAACCCTAAAACACTTCCCCTACACTACAACACTACCCTAAACCCTAAAACACTTCCCCTACACTACACATACACTACAACACTACCCTAAACCCTAAAACACTACCCCCTACACTACACATACACTACAACTCTACACTAACCCCTACACTACCCATACACTACAACACAACCCTAAACCCTAAAACACTACCCTACACTACACATACACTACCCTAAACCCTAAAACACTACCCTCTACACTACACATACACTACAACACTACCCTAAAACACTACCCAACACTACACATACACAACACTACCCTAAACCCTAAAACACTACCCTACACATACACTACAACACTACCCTAAACCCTAAAATACTACCCTACACTACACTAAACCCTAAAACACTACCCCCTACACTACACATACACTACAACACTACCCTACACTACACATACACTACAACACTACCCTAAACCACTCCCCCCTAAACTACACATACACTACAACACTACCCTAAACCCTAAAACACTAGCCCTACACTACACAATCACTACAACACTACCCTAAACCACTATCCTACACTACACATACACTACAACACAACCCTAAAACACTACCCCGTACACTACACACACTACAACACTACCCTAAAACACTACCCTACACTACACATACACTACAACACTAAACCCTAAAACTCTACCCTACACTACAACACTACCCTAAACCCTAAAACACTACCCTACACACACACTACAACACTACCCTAAACCCTAAAACACTACCCTACACTACACATACACTACAATAATACCCTAAAACACTACACCACTACCCTAACCCCTAAAACACTACCCCCTACACTACACATACACTACAACACTACCCTAACCCCTAAAACACTACCCTACACTACACATACACTGCAACACTACCCTAAACCCTAAAACACTACCCCCTACACTACGCATACACTACAACACTACCTTAAACACTAAAACACTACCCTACACACACTACAACACTACCCTAAACCCTAAAACACTAACCCCTACACTACACATACACTACCCTAAACTACTACCCCCTACACTACACAAACACTACAACACTACCCAAAACACTAAAACACTACACCCTACACTACACATACACCACTACACTACCCTAACTACACTGCCCCACTTACCTCTCTATGCCTGTGATCCACTCTTCTCCTGCGCAGTAACGGCATATGCTAAGTAAAGGCATATGCGTAGTAAAGGCATGCCAAGGAAAAACATGCGAAGTAAAAGACAATGAATGCTAAGTAAAAGATGCTAAGTAAAAGATGCTAAGTAAAAGAAGTGCGAAGTAAAAGATGCGAAGTAATGGTTGTTTACCTTTTGTAAATTCTTGCCAGCGCATCCAACAAAGAACAGATCATCCACCCGATATTCATTAGTCCCACACCTGAAGAAACTAAGGGCCTAGGAAGCAACCAATATAGCCTATTTTGCTCACCAGAAGTATATGGCAGAGAGAAAAACACAGAGCTCATGATAGACTGTCCAACTGAAAAAGTGACACCACTTTCTGAAGAAAGAATGCATATGCCCTAAGCACTAACTTGTCCAAAAAAACAGTGGTATACTGAGGCTGAAATGGTATCACCTGAACCTCAATGACCAGACACAGATAAGTAATGGCAATTAGAAAGAGGGTCTTCAGAGTCAAGTGCCCACAACTGTGCAGGAGTTGAAGGGAGCCCAAATTAGAAAAGTAAGAACTACATGGAGATCCAAAAGGAGCATATTTAAGGGACTAGGAGAAAACATATGTGCATGTCATTACAAAAATGGAAATAAAGGGTGGCTTGATCGAATCCTGATCAGACAAGCAAGGGCAAATAAGTAGCCTTTGGTGGTACCGACAGCAAATCTCTCCTGGGTCAAACCAAAAACAAACAGAAGCACATTAGACAACTTAGCCTGAAGAGCATCACATTGTTTCTTCTCAAACCAGGTGACAAATTTGACCAATGGACCGAAAAAATGGACTTTGTGGGATGGCGATGAGTGGCTAAAATGACACTTCAGACAGCTAGATCAAAACCTTTTAAGCTGAATCTGCTCAATGGCCAAGCAGGAAAGGCCTCTACTGCTGTGGTCAGTTATTTCTCGATCTGTTAATTATCAAAAAGTGGAATAGTCACATTAGATGTAAAAACCCCATCAGTGGATTCAGAAAACGACTACTTTGTGAGGCATCAGAGCTAGAAAGTATGCTACAGGCGCTGACTGAACCCAACACCAAGCCTGGGTTGTTACTCTGATGAACCAACTTATGAATTTTAAGGTGCCAAATCCATCTTGACACTTTGCAGGCATTCCAAAGCATTAGCAGGGTCAGATATCACAGTAGTGCAGGGTTTAACTGTATAGATTGCCGGAATGTCAACCCATCTCATCTTGAGGAAACCCAAACATTTCAATCCCCCCCCCAAAAAAAAAATGTGCACCATGTTCTTGAACAATTCCTCAGCCTTGTGTGTGAATTTATGATGGGCATCAGAGACGTTCTAATGGTAAATAGTGACTCACACCGACTCTTTACTTTGTGCCTCACTCTTGAGAACCCGCCCTAGCCCCCTCTCCAAATCACTAAGATCAATCATGTCAATACCTCTAATGGGGCTTAGTTCCAGGACTCTAGTTCATCCTAAGAATCAGGAGCTATCCAAAGTTCCAATGCCTCATGGTAAATGCTAAGTCTGATGCAGGTCCCCTGTAGCCAGGATCTCCATGGGCCAAACATTTTGGTTTGGAGCTCAGTGCGCGGTTCCAATCATCTACGCTCAAGAATATACTAATTTGTGGCTATTGTTCTCAGTCCTCTTAGTTCCCACAAAATGTGGCTCGTAGCTCAACTTTCAGTGCTATACAGTCCCATATTTTCACATAGAGTCAAAATACTTTTTAGTGTACTCGACTGGCTCCCCTCTGTACACATCTTGAGAGTGGCAGCTTTCCATGCCTGCAGTAGCTCTATTGGCCTCAGGAGCTGGTTCTGAATTAAGTGTACCATATGCAGAGACAAAAAATCATGTCTTCTGGGCATCCACAGATTAACCACCTTATTTTGTAATATAGCATATTCCAGTTTCATTTTACATCGGAAATTAAGTATGTTGCGCAATACGATGATAATAAAAAAAAATGCATTGGATAAAAGCACCCCCTCCCCGCAATGCCTGCACTGCCACCGCACTTGTGCACAACCTGAAAGTAGTTTGCATCCCTGAGTCCCAGCCTGCTCTCTCCCCCAGGCCTCTAAGGCAGTTCCCAGTCCTTCCTTCAGTGTTGCCACAAATTTTACGTTTCCACTGAATTGGATCACATCAACAGCAGTTGTTTATTTGGAAGGCAATCAGTGGGAATTGAAGCTCAAAACCTGTATCCGTTTAAAACATACGTATACACAAACACTGCTTTGCTGCTCCATGAAGGTTTTCGATTCATTTGCAACAATGGGCAAGAAAAAAAAGGAAGCATCTGCTCTGAATTTTGGAAGGCTTCTGAGTGTCGAGCATTTGAGATGACAGATAAGAATATCCTGATTTTTGAGCGAGGCCATGGTACTACCGCCAAAATTACAAAAAATAGAGTGGTCGATTTCAGAGTTCAGAATATGAAACTGCCTACTGCATCGTCGAGCCAAACTGAGGAAAAGTCATGTTTGCATTCAGTTTTTATGACAGTATTACAATGGGACAGCAGACCTCTTTCAATCACTGGATGGGACTGTGCTTACTGACTGCACATCTGCTCATGTACAGTATCTTTACCTGCATAATTCACACCTCATCACAACATCATTTACAACATGCAATTTGGCAAAAAAACAATTCGCTTAACGTTCTTTCATCTTCTTAATCGAGGGAAACAATCGTGTTACTTTTAATTATTTGAGCTCAGGAAGCTTTATTACAGCGAATACATCGAATTTGTGCCCCCATCCTTTTTTTCTTCCGTTTGGATTATATAGGCCAGCAAGTTGAAAGTTGTACTGTGTCAGGGAAGACTAATGTGTTCTTTAATTAGGTGTTCCAAGCAAAAGAAATTATTAGAAACAAAAAAAACTAACTTTCGAATAACTTTTTAAAGGTCAGAATCCCTGAAGATTGAATTAAGGAGAATTGAAGATATTTTACCATTCCTACATTCAGATAAGTCCTGTATAATAATAAGCATCAAAGAGCAAGAAACATGATTTAACAAAACAATCTGAAAGTTGCTATAGACATTCAGACAACACCTATGTTTTACCAATGTGTGGCTATTGTTCCTCGAATTCGTGTTCTGCTGACGGACAGACTGTCTTTTTATGTAGAGGTCTCCGCTGTTGCAATTGTGCTATTGGCCGAGATCTATATGATTGCTTAAATGGATGACATCCTTTATCCACCTCAATCCTTTGCACCAATTTCAAAAGTCTTACCCACTCTACCACTATGGACGACTGAACGAAACACTGGGCACTATTAACATCTGAAAGTTCCCACCATTATAGAGCACTGATGTAGGCATATGTCTCAAGGTGATGAAGTGGAACATTCCATTGGCTACTACATATAATGGACCAAGACTGTGGTGACTTCCTCGAGTTATAGTCTTGAGGTAGCAACACTCATCAGCACAAACCCTGCATGAGCCAACTACTGAATGAAGGCGATTGAAAGGCCTGCAAATCTAATTATGTGGATGGAAAGATCATCGGCACACCAGCCTCCACTGGTATGTGAACCCACCATTATGGAATACTAGCGATCCACAGCTAGGAACTACAGGTTCCGGGCAGGGCATGACTGGGCCATAGAAACATCAAAACCAAGTGCGCAATGCAGACATGTGCGCCTAGGGGGCGTAGTGCAACAATACTTAGGCTACTACGAAAAAAGAAGCTCGACAGCAGTGACCCAGGAACTTTCCAGAGTCACAGACTTCAGGTTGCAGCAACTATAGGTACAAATCCTGCTAAAGAATGAAGACAGTTGGAAGAGCCTGGCCTTTGTATGATGAGGATGATGAAGAGTTTCTGCACACTAGCCTTCACTGGAACTCAATATGATACGTCTTGGATTGCTCTCACGTGGCATTTATAATAGACTGATGACTGGTCAGTTTCATTTTTACTTATGAATATAAAAATCAGATAAAGAATTTGCTGTAGTTTTGAAGCTGTCCTGATCCACATCATATGGCGCAGTTCAGGCTCTTATTACCTATATCACACCACAAGGCCAGATTGGAAATTTTCTATTTCTTCTGGCAAATATAACCTCCCCAACCCCACTGATGGAATTCCTTCTTCCCACTGTAACTAGGTATTTCCACATATAGATGGATAAACAAAAAATCTGTGTGTAGTTAGGATTTACTGTACTTGGTTTACATTATTCTAGGGAGCACAAGGGGGACTTGTGTGTGTGTCTGGGCTCCCCGCACAATTTTGAATCTCAGAAGGAACAAGAGATGTGAGTGAGGTATCATCTGCAACTGCATACGCTTGTGGGCACTTCAGTAGCCGTTGCCACAACTGCATGAGAGTGTGCCACAGGCAATGAGGGAATACTTTTGACCAATGCACATGATCAATATTACAGGAGACTGGCGGTGCAGCATAGACAAAAGGTGTTCAGGATTTTCTAAATGTGTACCCTGAGAGACTGCAAGCAAGCCACAATACTTCAAAATCAAATGCCCTTTTTGGAGGGAGTAAGAAGAGTTCAGGGATCCTTCTGGATCCAGGCTCAACTTCAACCAAAGTGTACAGTCCCCCGTCTAGTCATTTTTAAATTCAGGCACAAACTTCACACCCTTTTAATAATAATGTTCGAGACCCTATTGTCATACACACAAGCTTTAGTCTAGAACCAGTGGTGTCCTCAGTGGAACTCAACGGCTCAGGCATGATGCGATGAACTTTGTGTGTGACTCAAGCCAGATGGTGCCGATTTGACTTGTGGCATAACCTGCGTTGACTGTTACCACTGCACTCTATATCTGAAGTGGTCAAACGTGATGCAAGTTGTGAAGGGTGTCTCAGCCGGAATATCAATAGAATCAGACAGTTTGAGTCAATAGTACTTGATATGTAGTAAATTCCCTTTTCAGCATCCATTAAAGTAAACGGTCTTGAATCCTGCTCTTCTTCATGCCAACGTGGCGGAGTGCAACAATACTTAGGCTACTACGAAAAAACAAGCTATACCGCAGTAACCCAGGAACTTTCCAGAGTCACAGATTTCAGGTTGCAACAACTATAGGTACAAATCCTGCTAAAGAATGAAGACAGTTGGAAGAGCCTGGCCTTTGTATGATGAGGATGATGAAGAGTTTCTGCACACTAGCCTTCACTGGAACTCAATATGATACGTCTTGGATTGCTCTCGCGTGACTTTTATAATAGACTGATGACTGGTCAGTTTCATTTTGACTTATGAATATAAAAATCAGATAAAGAATTTGCTGTAGTTTTGAAGCGGTTTCAAGGGTCCTCACTTCAGATGGAGACCAGACCAATCAATTAATCTATTTGACACTAACCAGGTCTCATCTGAGACAGGAGATTCAGGTTTGCTGTTCTTCTACACTGTGGCCCATTTACTTAAATCATTTTACTTAAGCAGTAACAGTTTGCCCAAATACTTGGCCATTAAGAAATAATACAAACAACGTTTGCTCCGCTTTTCTAAATCATTCTCTAAAGCCCACTGACTAGGTTCAGTGGAAATTTTGGACCCTCGAGGACATGGTAAATTATTCCAGTGCCCTGTTTTCGGTGCACTATCGCTTAGCCACCATGTTGTTTGTGGGTGCAATAGTAGTAAACGCTACACCTGTGTGATGTCAACCAGCACCTCAAAAAGCTTTCAAATAGATTTGGATGTAACAAGCTCATTTCGTTTAAAAAAATTTTTTTAGTTTTTAGTTTATGCCAGAACACAAACGCATAGATCAATAAACATCACAGCAATACCACATCTCTTTCCATTAACAGTGACAACATTTTACCAGGCATGGTTCTGGTGCAGTTTTTTTGTTTTTTTTATCCTCACAGGCTGAAAGGCTCCTGAAGGTGGCCCGATGCTATGCAGCTGCTAAGGGTAGGGAAACAAGGTAACTTATTATTCGTTTCAAGGGCCCTCACTTCAGATGGAGACCAGACCAGACCAATCAATTAATCTATTTCACACTAACCATGTCTCATCTGAGACAGGAGATTCAGGTTTGCTGTTCTTCTACACTGTAGCCCATTTACTTAAATCATGTTACTTAAGCAGTAACAGTTTGTCCAAATACTTGGCCATTAAGAAATAATACAATGTTCGCTCCGCTTTTCTAATTTGGAATTTTTTTTAAAATAATCAAACATATCTTCGGTTCCATTGGACGTAGCTATAAAAACGGCTAGCAGACGTAGACGACTAATCATGAAATCATTTGTGGAAGATGTCACATTTATTAAATTTCCTACCTAACCTCTGCGCAAAGCAGTTCCAACACGGTCTGCAGTTCACTAAGAGGAAATGGAGTCAATTATGTGATGCTTTAACCTGTAGATTTTTAAACTTGGAATTTTCAGAGATCGTTTTAACGTGTAGCCAAATGCGTTATCAATGCCCTTTAGTCAAGTGTGCCCTGATATTTTTCCCAAAACTGCCCAAGTCGTCCTTTTTAGGTCGAGCATTCGAGACCTCTTGTATATACTTTAGTATATACTTACATACTTAAGTATATACTTATATGTGTATTTATTTGTGGGCTCTGGATATCAGCCCTAGGACTTGTCTGCTTCCACTTAGGAACTTTATTTTCTGTTCAACTGCCTCTATTTAACGGTCTTGATAGAAAACGACCAGCAGAGGTCAGTAAAATACCAGAATCACTTTAGCATTCTCTAGATTCCAGTCCATAGAAATTGTCTTCCCTGAGCACCAGTAGACAATTTTTTTTTCAAATCTTGTATTTTTGGTGATATGGCCACCGAGGGCCTTGATTTTATATTAAAAGCTTTGGACTATACCATTTCCAGCTGAAAGGCAATATTTCTCTCCATGTGTTCCCATACCTGGCGTGTCATGCAGTTTGGTGCTTACTTTCCCTCCAAGTTAAAGAACAGTAGATGTTTCAGCACCCAGGGCTAATGTGCTGAGTAGCTAAATACATATAAGGTCCCAAAGGCGAGACCGATTGCTTTGCAAATGCTTGTTTCACCTGAAAACAGTTGGAAGGAATTCAAGCTGCTCCTTACTAAAAGTCCTGTGCCATCATACTCGGGTCCTTTCTTACATGATACTTCAGTACACTAATGCCACAATATAGGGGAGTGCCACCCAAGAAGGCTGAAGTACAGACAAACGCAACAGTGCGCTTAGTCCCATTGCCAGCATGGTGGGAGTAGTGGGGTAAACCAAGAGAATTCTGGGCACCTAGCGGTTTTGAGGCAGGCGGAAACAATCGCACATGCAATGACAAATGTTTTATTTTTAAGTACATTTTGACTGTAATAGTGGTCGAAATATTGCACAACTCCTATTGTCATATAGCTACTTCTTTTCTACATACTGTGTTAAGTTAGCATGAGTTTATTAAATGTTTGCACACCGTTTTCATTCTTGCTTCACTTTTGCACACAACACAATTGTTGTATTAGCTTTCAACCCAGAAGAGCTTCGTGATTTACTAGAGAAATAATATGTTATTACTCTGATATCAGTTTTGTTCTGCACTCAGTCTGCACAGTGAGTGCTGAAGGCTACACGGATAACTTAACCCAGTGTTGTTGTAAGGTCTGATCTTCTCATCCCTATAGACATAACGCACATGCTGCTGCCAAAATCTGGCTCTAGGCGAGTTTTATAATGTTGTGCTGAACGCACAAAAACACACTTGATATGCTTCGCATGCAGAGAGCTGGTGGAAGATGATGTGATCCTCCTGCCACTGAGATGTTGAGGTATGGGCCCGCCCTGCTAAAACCCAAATGAGACCTTCATAGATATAAAATACTATGCTAAATGGAGAGGGTGTGAATTAGACATTGTTAATTTCTATTCATTCAAGCATCTTAGTATGCTGTCTCCATTCGCCTTTTATGGACTAATAACTATGCTGATAACTTTGTTGCTTATAATATGTTTGCTAGTATTATACAAGATACTGCGTTTGAGAACCTTGCATTAGTAAATACATATTTCAAACATGCACGTGTCCTCTGTTACTCCACGTTCTGGTTTGTGATGATAATATAACGAAAGAGTGTTCATGTATTCCACGATTCCGGAGGTATTCTAAGTTCATGTTGTGGTCTGTCTAAGCATTGGGAGTTTGTTATGACCAATGAGACACTGTAGCTAGCTCGGTAAGGGGATTTTGGGTACTGAGGTGAGTTTTGGGCCATCCTAATTCACCGAGGTTCCAGGTCTCTATGCACAGTTCTGTAGGAGAACGGAATTCCCGCAACACTATAGAAGATTTTGGTAAGGCTCTTTGCCAAGAGAATGCGCAAATATATATATTGGTAAAGGGTGCATTTCTATATACATTTGTAAGATTGGACAATTATTTTACATGGCAGTCGGGTGGATTGAGTTTCAGTTTCTATCCCACAGATGCGTCCAGAATGTTCACAATCGGCCACTGGTTTGTGCTTCAAGACTTTCTGTAGTTCTATGACTTTCCAACTGGTTTCCAAGTAGCCATCATTGACCAGACACAAAAACATCCGTTGGCAAAGCTAATAAGTCTCGCCTACGAAAGATCTATTGGCTTTGTTGGTGTGCAGTCAAGTGTTGGGAAATCTGTGTCGTGGAGTGGAAGGTGTAGCGTGGAATAGGATGGTGTCATGTGGCGAGGGATGGTGTCATGTGGAGTGGCACTGTGTGACTTTAGTGGACGAGCACTGATTAACTTTAATCAATCTGTGCTTGGCCCGTGCTCCAGAGAGAAGATGGAGTGATGTTTGGCCAGCACAGGCCAAATAAGGAGGCTGAAAGAAGAGGGATACAGAAGCCAACAAATGGTAAGCAACGGGAGGGCTTGAAGCCTTTTTTGAAAACAATATTGTCTCGCAAGCAAGAGTGTATCCGCTTGCAGGCTCGACCCTAATAATGTACAACTGGCAGCAGTTTCCTTGTTAAGGGAATTGTTAGGGTGCCATTGCACAGGCATTTTTAAAAAGCTAGTTCAAGAAATTTTTATAAGCCAGACCATAAAACATCTTGGTCCTGTACTAGTAGGGAGAAAGCGTGCCACCTTGTCACCTGCCCCTTGCGCCCGGATGGCTCAGGTCCACTTTACAAGGACTAGAGCATTCAATTGAAAGAACCTGTAAAAACCTTACGGTCAGCACATCTGAATTTGCAAGAACCCTTTTTTTCATTTGGACCAACTGGGCAGCCTACATATGCACTGATCATTTTAAAGAATGCATTTAAGAGAATCAAGCTTGTTCATCCAAGAGGCTTGGAAATGGTCTGTTAGGGGACATTTTTTTGGTTTTTCCTAATATTTTTATTGTGTTCATTTTTTATTTGTGCTGTGAACGTGTGCTGCGTGAAAAGGGGAAAATTACTATTTTAACACCACCTTTGGTGGCGCAAGAGGCTCTAGTGCCAATGGCAACTGGAGGGCACCTATGCTAATGGTAAATGGCAGACCCCCAGCATAGCCGGGAAATGGAGCCTACTAGGACAAGGGGAACTGTGGGATGAAAAGTAGCAAAGTAACAGGAGAATGTAGACTACTAGTGCAACTGGGGAGAAAAAGGATGTATGACGTTACAACGCATACTTTAACAACACATACCATTACAACACAATTTTTACAACGCAGGATCCTTTACAACGAATGCCTTTTACAACGCATGCCATTACAACGTAAGTATAGGTAAGTATATTATTTGTTTTTTAAATGTAATTAATAAATATTTAATTAATTTAATTTATTTAAGTACATTTTTTTTAAATGCATTTGTAAATATATATATATATTTTTTTAAAAATAGTGTAGGTGTTTAAAAATAATATTCTAACTCCAGGGGGGAGTAATAGTAGGGTAAGTGCTGGATAATGTAGGGGTAAAAATTACTATTCTAACTCCAGGGGGGTGTAATAGTAGGGTAAGTGCTGGATATTGTAGGGGTAAAAAATACTATTCTAATTCCAGGGGGGTGTAATAGTAGGGTAAGTGCTGGATAGTGTAGGGGTAAAAATTACTATTCTAACTCCAGGGGGGTGTAATAGTAGGGTAAGTGCTGGATATTGTAGGGGTAAAAAATACTATTCTAACTCCAGGGGGGTGTAATAGTAGGGTAAGTGCTGGATAATGTAGGGGTAAAAATTACTATTCTAACTCCAGGGGGGTGTAATAGTAGGGTAAGTGCTGGATAGTGTAGGCGTAAAAATTACTATTCTAACTCCAGGGGGTGTAATAGTAGGGTAAGTGCTGGATAGTGTAGGGGTAAAAATTACTTATTTTTTTATTTTTAGAACTTTTTTTAAATTAATATTAAAATTACTTAAATTAATTTAATTAATTTATTTAAAGAACTTTCCTAATTATAAATTGTTTTTATTGTTTATATTTATTACATTATTAAAAATTTAATTAATTACATTTTTTACAATTAAATAAATGTTTAAATAAAATGATATACTTACCTATACTTACGTTGTAATGGCATGCGTTGTAATAGCATCTGCTATGTAATGTCATTCGTTGTAAAGGATCCTGCGTTGTAGTAGTTGCGTTGTAAAAGTAGTCCGTTGTAATAGTTGCGTTGTAAAGGTTGTTTACCGGAGAAAAAACTTTATGCACAGCTAGAGAAATGCAACTTGCAGCACATCTGGAGGGATGCCACTTCCAGGACAATTGGAAAATGGGTATTAGCAGCTTCTAGCAGAAATGGGGAATGGAAATGGCCGTTCCAAGCACAAGTGGCTCATAGTGCAACAGGGCAAAGCAGCTCACAACATAATTGGGCAGCTGCGGCTCCCAGCAACACTGAGAAATGCACAGATAAACTGCTATGATCATTCATGGAAACGAAAGAAACGCACACCTAGTGGCCTTGCTTCACTCCTTTTTCTTGTTCTTTGCACAATAATGGCTGAATGTTTCGTGATTGATAAACTCAATTGTATACTTTAGTCACATGTCAAGATTTCTGTTTTTTGCAAGTGCAATAATGCACTCAAAATAGAATTGCTATTTATAAGATGAAATATAAAAGTAATGACTTGCACAGGCATACCATTCTCTGAAGTATAAATGCGCTACCCATACAGAGCAACAGCAAAAGCAATACCGTGCTCTCCTGTTATTGTGCAGTGTCACCAGGAAGAAAATTCAATTATAAATTATTACGCTGGCGCTCTTATGAATCACCTAGATACAAGACAAAACAAGGGCCCAGCAAAGGCTACATTTTGTATCTCCCGTCCTTTACAATGTCTCTCGGTGATTTATCTTACTGCCTGCGCCTGTTACTCTCTCATCTCCTCTATCTTGTGAAACTGACTAGGTAAATGCGGAAATGAAAAGTGGTCTGTTTTAATAACCTCACATGCAGAACAGGTCAAGCAACTCAACCAACCAACCTACTGGATATATGTCACAATAGTTTTTTTACGCCCTACAAAAGGATAAAAGGCCCTACTGCTACAAAATACCCCGTCAAAGAAATACGCCCAGACACCCGACGCAAAACGCCTACCGTTTGATGCTAGAGGGCCAAAACAATGTGTTTGCAAATAGTTATATCAATGTGTTTATAAGGAAGCTGAGATAAAACTGTCAGGAGAGGTTAGAGGTCATGGTATGTAAACCTACTAAGTTTATACACCGGTTTCGGCAGCAGTACATTAGGAGGTAAAAAGTGACTGGGGCACTCAATTAGTTTATAATGTGACAAAATATTTACATTGAAATATCAGCACCACAGATCTCTGACCCCCTTTATATCTCGCTTGAGTTTCGAGATACTAAAGGTGGGTCAAATGCTAATGTTCCCTACTAGGCCTGGTGAGGGGGGATGTTCTAAGCAGCCACAGAACTTTATGGTGTACTTGCCTAAAATCAGCAACTTATTTGTATAAAAAAATAAGGGCAGGGGCTTAAATATTTTTCTCAGAAGCCTGCCACGGGACTGGATAAATGCTGAAGTTGCCATACACCGAACTGCCTCCTTGATTCCACTTTATTCCTTAATGTTCCAACATCTTTCACTTCCAATCACATTATCTCATTTTTGACGACGTTGGTTCCTTGTTGGGAAGGAAAAGTCCTCTGCATGATAAAAGACGTGTACCCCTGCCCTGAGTGCCCACTGTACTGTTGTCTGGATCCCTAATACAGCTTTTTTTGTTACAGGTAAGCACAGACCATGCGTGTGCGCCATGACATGGGACTGCCTCACGGATTGTGGTCTTGTTGGAAAAGGAGGGGCGCCCAAAGCACTGCCTTCACCAAGAGTTAAGAAGTAGAAGTGTGGTGATGGCAGCATACTGTGTAGTGATCAGTAAAAGAGAACAGGTCCTTCTTAGGTCGAGCCTGGCGCAGCGCGCATGCGCTGCTCTAAGAGAGGACCTTTTGGAATCGGTCTGCACTTTTCTGACACTCGTGCGTGTGGCGGCATCCCCCTTGCGGGAGCAAGCAGCAGCACGCAGCGCGCCAGGTGATCTGTATCATATTTCAATTAGCATGGGGGTTTTCAGTTTCGCGGGCATGTTCATTTTTTTTTTGGAATGGCTTGGCACGTTGGCAGCATGCCACAAATTAAACACAGCTCCATACCCTTCAGCCACAATGGATTATGCTGCGCAAAAGCGGTTTGATGCGAATTATATTCCAACCAAGATAATTCACCACAAAGTCACAGCTCAGCAGGGTGAATTTAAACACGCTTTTTTTACTGAATGCATTGCAGCTCAGTAATTGCAGGTTGAGCTTTAGCATTCATTTCCAGGGAGCAGATAGATGAACTACTGTTAGATAAACTGCTCAAATTGTAACCAAACCATTTGCCAAAATATACACACCAATGGAGAATCAAGAACACTAATCCACAAGGACCATACATTCTATTGCCGTCACGCCTCGTCCGTTTTTTTTGCACCAATTTAAAAAGAAATAATTTATTTAGTATCACGGCGCACATTCGATAGCACGATTTAGCCCCAGGCGCCTGCACGCGCTGCTTAATACATTCAACCCTTGCTTTGTCAGGCATCTGCTGCTGTTTGTTTCATGTATATATTTTTCAGTTTTTCCGCTCCACTGCCTTGTTCAGTTCCTTTGCCACTCTGCCAGCTAAGCCCTCCGCGCACATAACAAGAGCGCTAATCCTCATTGCATCAGCCTGTCTAATTGGACCAGACACATCTGACTCCTGAACAGCTTTGCTTCTCCTTCTGAGCATGGCAAAGAAGACGGACAACAGCCCCAGCACACGTCACACATGTGAATGGGACAGCTAATGGCCACCTCTCAGGGCTTAGAAGCTAATTGTCAGGGCCTATTTAGGAATAAGGACCAGGCCTAATCAGCAATAGAAGAAATGGGGGATAAAGAAGGGGTTGGCGTGGCTCCCTTTGCCGGGACCTCCCCTCAATAATTCCTCCTCAGCTACTGCCTCACAGATGGAGCATGTTTGAATGTTGTTTTCAGTGTCCTTCCTTCTGTGTATTCATTTGCTGCATGGCTAAACACTTAAAAGGTCCCAACGGCGAGACCTTTTGGCTATGCCAATGCTTGCTTATCTGTGTCACTGGAGTGAGGCCTACAGGCTCACTCACATTTTTAAAAGTTCTGCCACTGTATGCCCACATGGGCTGTGTCTGTGTGCAGAAGTGATCAAGCGACCCCATATGCGAGGAGAGGCCCGTCGTGTCCTGAGCAGTGTCGTTAGCGCTGTGCAAGTAGCGCCAGACCAGCATCTCCATACTGAGGTGACCCCTTGTGCCTGAAGGTCCCACCGTTTAACAATTTGTTGTCAGAGCGTTGAGGCTTGTTACTGCTTTAATCAGCTACCCTGAATGCCAGGAAGGGCCGTGGTGGTGAGTGCACCGGAAAAGAGGGTGCTTCCGTTGAGAGTACTGTGGCAACCCTGCATGTCAGAAGGGGCTGCAAGTACCCACTTTGCCAGAAGTTCGGGTCGTCATCCAGATGGAAGATTGCGGCTTGTGACCAGTGGGTCAAGCCAGCACACCAAGGCCTGCATCTGATTCCCCTAGGACCATGAAGATTGCCGCCCGAGATGCTGTTCCGTCTCTGAGCTCTAGTTGGGAGCCAAAAGATTGAATCTCCTTGCCCCGTTGAGGGGAAGAGTGGCTTACCCCTTTGGGGAGCAGGGACAGCTCTGATCACTGGGACAAGCCAGCAGCAGCAAGGGAAAGACCTTGCGCCTCTTTGTACTGTGGCAGCCCGACTTTGCCAAACAGGATAAGGACTTCTGAGCAGCTGCGGAAGTGTCACTTGCTGTACCACTGAACACTTCCATACTGCTAGAGGCGGTAAAACTAGAATTGGGCCCTAGGGGACTTGCTGCAGCACCCTCAACACTTTTGACTAGTTTCTGAAGAGTCAAAGGGGAACTCTGGAGTACAGCCCAATAGTGAGAAATCCTTGGACCTCTCGTCCACAGCTACCACTGAGAGTCAGGTGTAGAAAGGGTACATGGCCCAGTTGCTCAGGATCCAAGGGACGTCGGACCCTGGGACATCAGGAGTAAAGGGACTCAACCACCACGGTGGTGTCTAGTGGTCAATGCATGCCCCATAGCCTTCTGAATGGGTTCTGAGATACCTGCTTTCCTTTTTTTCCTTTGTGCCAATCTCCCTTTTCTGTCTTTCTCTCTTTTGCTCCTTATCAAAGTCTGTGGAAGAAAAAACAAGACCAGAGTCAAACAACATGAGTGCTGCCGCCCATCAGCGACAATCACTGGCACAAAGTGAGCACTGCCTAAAAAGGGAACAAAAAGTGATGATAAAATGTCAAAGGGTATGAACAAAAACATACCATCTGTTGTTATAAAAAGGGACAGCTATGCCTTTCACTTGAGTACACAAATTTAATAGTGGTGACTAATGTAAGGTAGTTTAACCAAACAGCCTTATTCTTTAGTGCATAAGTCTATATGTCATGCCTCCATAAAACTGTCTGAGCAATCTTTGTAGACCATCATTTTTTGCATTCGTATTCGAAAGGTTTCTCGATTTCTAGATTATATATGTTTTATTGTGTATCCATGATTTTAAGTGTGGTTTCCCATATTTCTTTGCTAGGCAGGTCAGATTATCCAAATAATTTCTGAGCGAGTGTTGTGCCTGGGTTTTCCTCCTTTCCAGTTGCTCAGCCAGAGTGAGTGTTATGTCTGTGTGGAATGTTGGAGTGCGTGATGTCAGAGAGTTCAGAATGTGAGTGTGCCTGTGTGTCTGTGGAATGACAGTTGATGAGTGTGGGCTGAGCAACTAACACCTAGCTCCTGGTGGGACCTTAAATGACTATCTTCTGAAACTAACTTGGAACTTTTATTGATCTGCAAATAAACCTACATCTTGGGTAAACTACCTGGCTTCCTCTGGAGTTATATCTTCTTTTACCCACAACATTTGGCGACGCTTTAAAGGAAACCCTGCATACTTTGACCACATGAAAACTGAAGGTGAGGAAACCTTTATCATTCAATGAACTTTATTAATACCAGTAACTAGAAAATAAGCAATTTTTAAAGAGAACGGAAAACTAGTAAAGAACGCCCTCAAGAGTCCCACCAGTGTTCACTACCATCGTGACAGCCTTCCAGGGCGCTTTACACTCCTCTAGTTACTAATTTAAGGGAAAAGGAAGAGATCACAGATGTAACAGTGTGTTTCTAAAGTTATGTCACACTGAAGACCTTCCTTCCTTCCAACGAGGATTTGGACTGATTGTTTATCTGCATGCGTTTTACAGTGATTTAAAATGTGATTTACAAGGACTTACAAGCGAGCATTTGATCTCCTTTTACATTGTGAGCTGTGTTTTACATTGGCGAACGGCGTGAGGATCAACTGCCATCTAGTGGAACTGCCTATGTACTTTATTTCTCTCGTCACAAACACATGAAGATATTCTTTGCTCATATGACATTTGTGGTGGATTACAGCGTTTTTGCAAAAGAGGCAATTTGAACTGTTTCTACTCTTTGGTGAAACTATTATTCTAGACGGCGTTTAAATGTACCTGGTGAGCGTTAGCCTCGTGAGCGTCATTTAAAACAGTCTCTCAAGCACAGCTCGCTCGTACCTGAGTGTTCGTTTTTCAGTGGAGTCTCGAGCACGGGCCTATTGTCATCCATTTCGCATTGCTTCACTGTCACTGATCCTGGAACTATCTGACGTCATCAAATCTGCTCTACTGCACTGTGACACCGAGAGCCACCCGGACTTAGCGTCAGAAGACGTGCCGTCATCTTGAGTTAGGAGTTCCAGTTTCCTGCTATCTGTTACGTTTTTAGCTCTTTGCCTACTTTCTTCTTCTAGTCAGCGCTGATGGAGTTCGATGCTTTATTTTTCTTCATTTGAGTGACTACCCTTCAGCAAGTTATAAATTTACACATGTACTGAATCCTACACATATTACCGATGTGGGAGGTGTTTAATGCTCTTCGGGTGAGAGAATTTGCTCACCGGTGGTTTTGTTTTGTTTATTTTTATGATTTTCTTACGTGTATGATAATTTATAACTATGTGAATTACCATTTAATATGCTTGAAATTATTTATACTGAAGTTAAACTAAAATCGTAATATATTGGCAATTGGCAAGTATTAGAAATATGTTATTTACATTTATATACACTGTGTTTTACACTTTTCTTTATTTTTCTCCATCTCGTAATTGGGTGTTTAGTACATGGTATGTTTTGATTTGGCCAATCTAAACATTTTAAGGGGTACTAAGTTTCATCATAAGGGTAGTTGAGTTGCGAGTATTGAGCTGGTCTACTTGTACTTGTTTTTATTCAGTGTAGGTGTGCACGCCTACTTACTGTTCCTACCCTTCAAGTTTGTCTTAATCTTGCTTCACCCTTTTACTTGTTCATTTAGAAGTGTAAGTTGTTTTTCTTGTTTTTGTGGTGCTTCTCGTGATACTTTATGAGCAGTTATTATTGGGTCACGTATTTACCCTATACATGAAATGCGTTACTTACCTGTAACAGCAGTTATCCAGTATTGGTGTCTTTCATAGATTCACATGCCTGAATCATTCCCCGTCGCCGAGACGGGAGCCTCCGGTACATAAAAAAGTAATGTCCTATAGACATACATAGAGAAAATAGGCCTAAGGGCTTCCCCTTAGCAGCCTTTCTTCGTCCTTATGTAAAAAGGACCAAACTCTCACCGTTAGCCAATCAGCTCCGACCTCCCTCTAGAACCTTCCTGGGAGGAGCCTCAGTCCCTCAGATTTTCGTACGCACCCAGCTAGGTTGGCGTAATAGTGTAAGAGAGGGATGTAAGTCCTTCCAGGGGAGGCGGGAGGGTTGCATGTGAATCTATGAAAGACACCAATACTGGATAACTGCTGTTACAGGTAAGTAACGCATTTCTTATCCAGTATTTGGGTGTCTTTCATAGATTCACATGCCTGAATCAGAGTAGCTAGCAATTATATATGCACATTTGCAAAGCAATTAGTTCTGCAGTCATGTCAGACAATATACAAATCATCAACGACATGGTAAAAACAGCGGAAGCAGAAACATACAACCATAATGAATGTGCATACCTGGATGGTGGGATGTAGGAAGGCTCACCTCACTGAAAGAGATGGCGCAGCACCGCCTGGCCCACTGCCGCATCCTTCTGAAGCTCGATATCCAGGCAGTAGTGCCTGGAGAAAGTGTGCGGAGACTTCCAGGTCGCCGCCCGGCATATGTCCAAGATTGGCACTCCAGCGAATAGCGCCGCTGACGTGGACATCGCCCTGGTGGAATGAGCAGTAACACGATCAGTCAAAGGCCGTCCGGCCTGGTCGTGGCAGAATGCAATCGCCGAGGAGATCCATCTGGAGATACTCTGTTTCGTAAGAGGCAGGCCCATTCTTGGGCTGCTATACGCCACGAACAATTGTGTAGTCTTTCTGAGATCCTTGGTTTTATCCAAGTAGAACTTTAGGCATCGTTTGAGATCCAAAGAATGCAGCGCCCTTTCCGCCGCCGTGGAAGGGTTCGCAAAGAAGGACCTAAGGACAATCGGTTCATTGAGATGAAAGTCCGAAGACACCTTTGGTATAAATTTAGGGTTCGGTCTGAGCACCACCTTGTCCTGTCTGAATTGCATATATGGTTCCTGAATGGACAATGCTTGTAGCTCGCCCACTCTCCTGGCCGATGTTAGGGCGAGCAAGAGCGCCGTTTTCCAAGAGAGGTGTTTGATGGATGCGCGATGAATGGGTTCAAACGGATGTCTCATGAGCTGGTTGAGTACCAGATTCAGTTGACAGGTTGGAGGGACTTTCCTAGGCCTCGGAAAGTATCTGTAGAGCCCCTTCAGGAATTGTTTGACCAGCCTACTTGACCACAGAGAAGGTCCCGAGAAAGTTCTGGTGAACCTAGAGATAGCTGCTAGGTGAACTTTAATGGATGCATGTGCTAGTCCTGACTGCGCCAATTGCAGGAGGTACGGCAATATCTGTTCTGGGGTGACGTCAAGTGGCCGCAGACCCTGGTCCTAACACCAAATGCAGAACCTTTTCCACTTGAGCGAGTAGGTTTTGTTCGTACTACCTGCCCTCACTTTCGCCAGAACCTCCCTGCAGTCCTGCGGGATATCTAGGTTGCCGAACTCTCTGTGCTCAGGAGCCAGGCCGATAACTTGAGCGAGCGGAGGCTCGGGTGCTGTACCTGTCCATTCGACATCGTCAAGAGGTTCTGGTGTCTCTTCAGGTGAATCGGAGGTCTGATGGAGAGGCGAAGCAGATCCGAGAACCAGTGTTGTCTCGGCCAGAACGGAGCAATCAGGATCAGGGTGCAAGGCTCCGCTTTCATCTTCCGGAGGAGTCTTGGGATCATCGGAAACGGAGGAAAAGCGTACGCAAACACGCTGAACCAGCCGATGGAAAAAGCATTTCCCAGTGACCCCTGTTGGGGATGCCAGCTTGCGTAGCTTGGGCATTTGGCGTTCCCCTTGGTTGCGAAGAGGTCGATTTTGGGGACACCCCACTGAGAGAAGATGTGAGCCAGAGTGTCGTCGTTTAGTTCCCACTCGTGGGAGAGGGATTTCTGCCGGCTGAGGGCGTCCGCGATGGTATTGTCCTTCCCGGGAACATAGTCCGCCTTTAGCGAGATTCCGTGCAGCACCAGCCAGTTCCAGATTTTCTGCGATTCGCGTGATAGAGAGAGCGACCGTGTTCCCCCCTGCTTGTTCAGATAGTGCATCGTCGTGGTGTTGTCTGTTTTGACGAGCACCGGGGAATTCTGGATGCGTGGCAGGAAGGCTTGTAGAGCAAGATATACCGCCCTCAGCTCCAAAAGATTCATATGGAGCAGTTTCTCCTGATCCTCCCATTTGCCGCTGATCCGAAGGTCCCGGAGAACAGCGCCCCAGCCCTCCAGGGAGGCGTCCGTCGTGATTACCGAGGGGCCGGCGGGAGGAGAAACGGCAAGCCAGTCGTAAGATTCTTTCGACGTCTCCACCATTGCAGAGCTTTGGAAATGCCTGGCGTTATCCGTACCGTGTCGTCGAACGAGCCAGTACTTTGAGTCCATTGTCTCGTGAGAGCTTCCTGGAAGGGGCGCATCCTGAGCCTGCAGTGAGGGATGAGCAGTATGCAGGAAGACATCATTCAGAGTAAGGAGGTGTAAGTCCGGACTTTGAGGTGTGTCTTTGCTGCCACAGCCGTGGCCAGGGACAGTATCTTGTCCGTCCTTTCCTTTGAGGGGAAGGCCCTTGCGCACTCCGTGTCCAAGGTAGCCCCGAGGAAGGTAATCTGTCTCGTCGGAGTAGTGCAGGATTTTTTGAGATTGAGGGTCAATCCCAGCTTCTGAAAAAGAGTGGTGCAGGCGTTGGAGGACTCGGCTGCGCCTTCGGGTGAGGGTCGAGGTAGGGGAAGACTTGGTGACCCAGCTGACGTAGAAAAGCCGCCACTGGTGCAAGGCACTTCGTGAAGATCCGGGGCGCGGATTTGAGGCCGAACGGTAGGACCTTGAACTGATAATGGCTGCCTGCTACCTCGAACCTCAGGAACTTTCTGTGACGCTTGAGGATGGGGATGTGGTAGTAGGCGTCCTGGAGGTCCAGGGAAGTCATGAAATCTCCCTTTTCCAGCGCGCCCAGGATTTCCTGGATTGTCACCATCCTGAATGATTGGCTCCGTAGGAAGGTGTTGAGCGCCCGGAGGTCCAAGATGGGTCTCCACTTGTCTTCCTTCTGTTGCACCAGGAAGAAGTGGAAATAAAATCCCATCCCCTTCAAGGATGCTGGAACCCTTTCGATCGCTCCTTTGTGTAGCATGACGGACAGTTCCTGGAGAAGGAGGCGTAGGTGCTTGTGCGTCCGTCACAGGGGAGGCGTATTGGGAGGGATGTTTGTGAATTCGAGAGAATGTCCAAATCGTATCATTTGCAGGACCCACTTGTCCGTGGTAATTTGGTGCCAATTGGTGAGGAAATGGGTCAGTTTTCCTCCAATTTGAAAGGATGGAGACGGTGGTGGGACTGGCTGGAGTAATCGGTCACTGGCGGCCGCCAGCGCCCTTCTTGGTATTTTTGCCTCTGAAGGTAGATCTGCCATAGGAAGATTGTCTACCATGTTGCTGCTTGTGCTGGAACTGATTTCTGTTATTGTACGAGTAAGAGGACCTGTTCTGGTAGGAACCCCTATAGGAGGACTGACCTCTGGAGCGGCCGCCCCGAAAGGACTGGTTTCGTGACTGCAGGGTGCCCAGTGCCCTGGCGGTATCGGTATCCTTCTTTATGGCCTGCAGTGCCTCATCGATTTTTTCACCAAAAAGATGCTGGCCGTCGAAGGGCATGTCCAGCACCTTCGATTGAACCTCCTGGCGGAAAGACGTAGCTTTTAGCCAGCCCTGACGGCGGAGAACTGCAGCTCCAGCGAGCTGACGGAACCCAGTCATGGCTGCATCGATAGCACAGTCGATTATTTCTGCAGCGGAATTCTGACCTTCCACAAGGAGAGCCTTGACCTCGCTCTGGACAGCGTCGGGCAGTTCTTGTACGTAAGGGGCAATGTCCTCCCAGAGTTGGCGATTGTAGCGCCCCAGCAGGGCGATGGAGTTTGCCACCTTGATTGTCATGGCTGACGTAGTCGTGAACCTCTTTCCAATCGTGTCCAGTTTCCTGCCTTCCTTGTCAGGAGGCGCGGACAGCGGGGAGGATGGGTTGCAGGAGTGTTTCTGTGCCGCCTGAGTCACCACTGAATCCGGTTTAGGGTGGCCGTTGAGGCAAGCCGCCGCCGTAAGTGGGGCTTTATATTTCTTGTCCAGGCGTGGCACCACCGCGGGCACAGAAGCGGGCGTTAGCATCAATTTCTTGCCCTGGTCCCATAGAAACTCAATAATCGGAATAGATTTAGCCGACTTTTGGCTGTGCTCTTTGAAGTCATGCAAAAAGCATTCCGTTTCAGTCGATTCCACGACCATGTGAAACCTCTTAGCCGCCCTGTCCACCAGTTTGTGGAAGCCGCCAATGTCCGCTGGCACCGAGTCCGCTTGGCGTGGGTGCGGCGAAGCCGGAGACGACGAAGCGGGGGAGGACGCTACATATTCATCTTCGTCATGCTGGTCCGAGTGGACGTCTTGGACCTCTCCTTCCTCTAATTCTTCTTCCTCCTCCTCCTCTTCTGAGGATTCCTCCGCCTGAGGTTGGACCTTGTCACGGGGTCTCACCACCTGAGGCCGGGCCTGTTCGCGGCTGCTTGGGCGGGAGGGTGAGTTGGGGCAGACGCCGGGGCACGTGTGACAGGTGTCTGAATCCCACTGTCCGCATCCGGGAAGCGTTGTTTGTAATCTTGCACTAGGTATCGCAGGTCATTGACAAGGGTCGCCGGCAGGCATATCATTAGGGTGACCTCCGTGCGGACACTAGTGTGGACGGAGTGTTCCTGATAAGCGAACTCCTCCTGCTCTTCATCAGTACTTTGGCATTTGACGTTAAGGTCCGAGATAGAGGTAGCAGGACCTGGCTGGTCCTCCTCTTCAGACTCCTCACTTTGCAAGATTTCCTGAGGTGGCTGCTTTTCCACTCTGCTCGGAGACGTTGATTCCGGGGTAATCTGCACCCTGGTAGTTTTGACAGACGTGGACTGCAATCCTGCCACGGCGGAGGGAGCCGTTGACGGTGTTAACGAGAGGGCCGACACCTCGACTAGCTTGGATTTCTTCCATGGCGCCGACAGCGCCGTCTCCGTCGACGATTCGCCCGTGGTCGGAGCTTCTGTCGTCAACGATGACCTGACCGAGGACGGGGTAGTCGATGGCACCTTTGTCGTGGGCGAAGATTTCGACGTCGATGATGTCGTCGTCGATGCACACGTCGACTGCGAGCCCAGTGTCGGAGCCTTCGTCGACACTGCCGTTGAAACCGGCGTCTTCGGCGTGGACTCCTTCGTCGACGGCTTAGTGTTCGAGCCTCCCGTCGACGTCTTCTTTGTCGACGGTGGGTTCTTCGGTAGCGATTTTGACGACGATGGGCTCGTCAACGCTAACGTCGTCGGCGGGGACTCCGTCGTCGACAAGGTCTTCGTCTTCGACGATGTTTTCAGCTGAATGATAGAGGAAACAGATCTACCTGAGGACGAGGATGTAGTCGTGGTTGCCGCCGCTGAGGGCGACAACGCTGACGTCGTCGACACGGTGGTCGTGACCGAGGTAGTCCTCTGGGCATGTCTAGTGGTAGACGGAGCAGGCTTTTTGAAAGTTTGATCGTCTCGAACAGACACTGAAGATGTCGTAGATCTCGCCTCTGAAGACTTCTTGTGTGCTTTCTTAGGAGGAGTGTCTGTATGGCCAGGGGAATGTACCCTGGGCCTCTTTTTAGAGACTTTCGAGGACATGGAAACACTGCCTTCTGAAGATTCCAGAGTGTCTCTGTCCTTAAGCCTGTCGAGCCATGCGAGAAGGCGAGCCTCTTTATCCTTCACAGTCTTTTTAGGGAAGCCTCTACACACCCTGCATTTGTCAGAGACGTGGTCAGGGTACAGGCAATACAAGCACAGATCGTGCTTATCATCCGCATGGATCCGTTTCTTTCCACATGAGGAGCAGGCCTTGAAAAGGGCTTTCTTCTGCGATTCCGACATGGAAGAGGCCTTTTTCTGCGATTCCGACATGGAATAAGGCAGTGGAAGGGAAACACGTACTGTAAGAACAGCGCAGTGAAGTAGCCTACTGCAGATTTGAGATCGAAGAAGCACTTTCAGAGAAAGTTTGATGATTTCGAAGAAAACCCGAGGAGAGCTCAGGCTGGAGACTCCCTAGCACAACGTGCGGTAGAAAATCTGAGGGACTGAGGCTCCTCCCAGGAAGGTTCTAGAGGGAGGTCGGAGCCGATTGGCTAACAGTGAGAGTTTGGTCCTTTTTACATAAGGACGAAGAAAGGCTGCTAAGGGGAAGCCCTTAGGCCTATTTTCTCTATGTATGTCTATAGGACATTACTTTTTTATGTACCGGAGGCTCCCGTCTCGGCGACGGGGAATGATTCAGGCATGTGAATCTATGAAAGACACCCAAATACTGGATAATTATTGATGATTTTCAGGTGAAGGTTGTGCACTTATAATTGGGTCACTCATTTACCCTATACATTCATTCATTTCAGATAGGTTGTGCACTTATTCTTGGGTCACGTATTTACCCTATACATTTATTGATGATTTTCAGGTGAAGGTTGTGCACTTATTATTGGGTCATATATTTACCCTATACATTTATTGATGATTTTCAGGTGAAGGTTGTGCACTTATTATTGGTCATGTATTTACCCTATACATTTATTGATGATTTTCTGGTGTATAATATGTATAATGCAATGGGGTATTTACCCTATGTTTTACATTTTAAGCCTGTTCATGTTTGCATTGTTTATTTTCTTCAAGGGAAGGGGATGTGTTCCCTTTATATTGTTTCTTTGCCTTCTACTTATTTTCTCTCTTCTTATTCTGTTCTTCTTTGATGATTTGAACTGTCCGTTTATTTGCAAGTGTTATCTCTCTAATTTTATAATTCTGTTTTTTCCTTTGAAGGAAAGGGGATATGTTGTGCCTGGGTTTTCCTCCTTTCCAGTTGCTCAGCCAGAGTGAGTGTTATGTCTGTGTGGAATGTTGGAGTGCGTGATGTCAGAGAGTTCAGAATGTGAGTGTGCCTGTGTGTCTGTGGAATGACAGTTGATGAGTGTGGGCTGAGCAACTAACACCTAGCTCCTGGTGGGACCTTAAATGACTATCTTCTGAAACTAACTTGGAACTTTTATTGATCTGCAAATAAACCTACATCTTGGGTAAACTACCTGGCTTCCTCTGGAGTTATATCTTCTTTTACCTACAACAGCGAGCAACAGAAGTTATGCTGCTACACACCTTACCAAAAGGGAGTAGGCTACTTCAATGGGAGACTCTGAATCTTACAGGAGAACATCCTGAAAGCAGTAAAGATCAGTAGGACTTGTCGGGAAAATGTACACAGACACCAACATCGTTTCACACACCTGATAAGCGCATAAGACCTTGTGATAAGATGGTGACATAAGACTGCTGGATGGACGGCAAGGCACAGTTTCCATTTTGCAGCAAACCACTAGTTCCCCACGGGCAGTCGTCATGCTGGCACTAAGGGCTCTCAGTTCTGCCTAGGTTGGAACACAATGAGTCTGCCCCAAAACAGACAACTCATCAACTGAAAGTAGAGGTCAAAGCTTAACAGACAGGCTTCCAGAAAATACTTAGTGACTGTAATTGGTAGAATAATACAGCACAGTAGCAAGTAAGACTCCATATAGAGGGAATACAAGTTAGGTTTAGTTAAAGAC